>NW_026865440.1:0-600000 GCF_026571515.1 Ruditapes philippinarum | reverse complement strand
TCATGAGTGATTTGTCTTGTAAGTAATTGTTTTTATGTTTTCATTGACTCCTGAGTATGGATTGATCTAATTGACCAATCATATACATGTTTTACTTGTGGTCAGGATGGTAGAAATAATACTTATACTTTTACTCATACAGCGAAGCCTTAATTTTTTGACATTGTACATTGAATTACATGTTCATGGAGCATGCATCACCTTTAGTGATATGTCTGGTATAGTTATATTGTCTTTTTTTTTGATCAAGACTGAGCAGATATCTAACTGCTGATCTAAGTCTAAAATGTCTTGAATATTTTCAAAAAGTTGTGAAAAGGGAAATTAAACCTATGACAGCATGGAAACTATAAAGACAGGTCTTTAATAATAATGATTATGCAAATTACACTGGTAAGCAACATAGCTACTTTTTTGGAGGTATACAATAAATTGCTACTTCAAATTTACTGATAAGTGTCAACAAAGGTTCACTATAGTCTTATTATATATTTTTTGTAAACTATGCAATCAAAGAATGCTTACCAATTAGATTTGATTATAGTTTCTAGGGAAAGTAAAGTTGATAAATTTAGGTTTGAACTGTAGCCACAGCAGCATTTCCCAGTTAGCAAACTCAGCATGGAAATGGACTGTTTCATCATGAAAGAGCTAGTTGTTATTGCCTCATGTTGTTGTTTTAACAAAAAAAATTGACATTTAAAGTAGATGTTTTGTCTAGAATGCAATTAAAATCTTAAATGGAGCAAACAGTAGTTTTTAAACGAAATATATGATATTTATTCTTTGAGACTGTTCTGAAATGAAGGAGATAGTCATGTTGCAAAGAAGATAGCTCTATAATTCTAGGTTCATATGCATGACATTTCTTATGTGTTGTTTATTCTTTTCTTTGTTTGAGATATTTATTTTTTTTCCTCACTGATGTGCTTTTTACCTCTCATTGCTAAAGAAAAGATTATTGATGGGAAATAAACGTGTTGTAGAATAAATCCTAAAATTATGTGATATAAAGTCAGTCATCCAACATAGTTGTAGTAATTAATAAACATGGACATACAGGTGATTTCAACATTGTTCATAAAGGTTTATACATGTAGTTTGAACCATCACATAGGATACTTCTGTAAATAAACGTATAGCCAGTAACTATAGAACTATCTCCTTGGCAACATGACTAGGACTCTCTCCTTCATGGCAGAATTGTCTTGCACAATAAGTATAATAAATTTTCTTCAGAAACTAAGTTTTTGTTCTGATTTAACTTTTATTTCATTCTAGAGGTAACATCTACTTGAAACTTATCTGTTTTAAATTATGATTGAAAAGATGAGGCAAATTGCATTAAATACTAAATGTGAAACGTCACTACAACTTCAATTTAACAAGAATTCACTAACTACATTTTCTGGAAACTTTCTCCAAGTCTGCTAATACAGCAATCTTTGATTTTCAATATTTAATGTAGAGCTTTTAAGACATATATAAGACAACATTATACCTTTTTGTTGACACCTTCTAGTTGACACCAAAATTTGACGACATGTACTAGCTCAGAGCAATTTACTGTATACCTCAGAAAAAGGTAGCTTTGGTGTTTACCTGGCATGCATTACAATGGATTTCATGTTTGTAGTTATTTGTAGGATAAACATATATTGGCTGTCCCAGTACCTGCTTATTTCATTTACAGTCATTATAGATATTTTATTTCAGACATATATAATCATGGACAAGATTTCCACAATGGCATCAAATCTAAAAAATAAGGTTTCAGATAAAACCTCAGACACACAGGTGGCACAAAGCTTGTCAGAGGCCAGGTATAGAATACAATGAGCAGTATCTATCAGCCTTGCATATATCACCATACCTCAAATGCATGATATATATCACAGTATATAAAACCCCATCCTTGAGAACACTTTTGCCCAGAATGTATATTCTTTATCCATACCCAACACAATTGATAGATCCCTACTCTGACCTTTACATTTGAAAAACAATAGATTTTACCACAAACATTGACATGTGCTCTTTTGTGTGGTGAAATTCTTATTGTATCAACTAATCTGATAATTAGAAATGGACAGGTCAGGGATCTATGCATTTAGAAAATCATAACCTCCAAATACATTTAATATCAAGGCTCTTTTACTATCAAGCACTAAGAATAGTCGAGCGTTGCTGTCCTACCAACAGCTCTTGTTTATGTCATAAGCCTGATCGGGCATTTTCACCAAGGATAACCATGAGCTAAGGCAGCTGTCAGCCAATTTCTGTCTCCTTTATATTATCAACAAGTGATGTACATATCTTGAATAGATTTTATCAAAACCAAAAATCTGAAATTTAAGAAAGTGGTATTTAATCTTTCTTACAAAATACAAAGTCACGATATCTGTAAGCAAAAAACAAAAAGATGCTTTTGGCTTTATGGCCAATGAGTGCCATTTATGAAACACAACACAAAAAAACACAACTAACTTTTAATGGATGATAATATCATTATTTGGAGACTTTAGTTAACAGCCATTCTAATGTATGTTTTCTATTTTCTACAATTATAATCAATTTTCTCACTTATAAGGTATTTGCTTTATATTCTCTGTCATGCTGCACATGATTGAAAACTCTGCCAAATTAATATGTTTATTTACCTTTGAAATGATAACCTTCTTAAGGATTAACTTCCTGAAGTTGTGTAATAGATTTGCCTAGCTTTAAATTCGGGAAAGTCCATTCAAAGTTTCAACAATGCTTAGCCTGAAATGTTATATATTATTTGTTTACAAACATTTTAATGAATGATGTGCAAATAAAGGCATTAATGTAATTATGACGTCCTTAAGTGTGCAATAATTAGGAAATGATCAATTAGTGAAACGACGAACCTTGTTCATTTTACGTTTAAATCTTCTTATGTTTGTCACGATCATAAGATTTTAATCAAGTTAAATTAACAGTATGGAAAGGACAATTACATATTAACAGAATTTCTTTGGATTTACCCATGAATAAAAGAATAAAAGCCATGAAAGATTGGAAAAGGAAATTAAGAAGAAGGTAGGGCATATTGTTTAACTAAGAGATTGGTGCCTTTAGAATATAGACAAAGTTCTCTCTTTCTTTTCTGACTGAAATCTTGGCATATACTTGCAGGTATTAATGTATTTGGATCTTTCATTAATTGCCTGAATTTCCTGTGTTTGTTTTTTTCTTTATCTGGGACAAATAAAATAGGAAAGTTGACAATAATAAATAATGTAATTATTTGTCATATTAATAGCTAATACATTGAGTTTGTTTCTGGTCAATAGCTTCAGCATACATGACAGGATTTTAAATTAAATTGCCTGTAACTCATGATTATCATAAAGTAGATGATTGGTCCCAAGCAAGACTCCCTAGCTCAAAGGTCAAGGTCACATCAAGGGGTTTGACTGAGCATTTTGTCATATAATCTTTTTTGTCATATAATCTTAAGTGCAGTAGGAGCTTGGGTCAAAACATTTAGTAGATGTCTTCACCAGGGTCAGGGTTGTATCAGGGTTTTGTTGGGAGCTGTTACCAGATTAAGGTTGTTCATTAGTTTAAAAATGTCATATTTCTTGAGCATCAAGTGTTGAATTGGCACATTTTTCAGTCTGCACACAGAATATTCATTATTTTTTTGCATGATAATAAATAAATATATAATGGGTTTAAGGTATAATAATCAAGGTTGTAAACAAATTAGACAAACAATAATTATTGTATATTACAGTATGAGTTCGCCGGCAGCGGGTGGGCGCCAAAACAAGTGCGGATGGCTGAGGAAACAGGGTGGCATGGTGAAGTCATGGCACAGGCGCTGGTTTGTTTTGAATGCTGATTATCTGTTCTACTTTGCCAAGGAAGATGATGTCCGACCCCTGGGTATGATACATCTCCCTGGCAACAAGATAATACAGCACCAGGCTAATCCAGAGGAGCCCGATAAATTCTTGTTTGAACTTATGCCAGGTAGGTTGAGGATTTTTTCTATGAATGTTATAGTCCTTACTTTTTTAACTTAAAATATATAATCCCTTGATTTGTTCACATTTGTTATCTTGTTTATGTGATTGTAGTATGACTTCTTTTACCTTTATCCTGCTGAAATAACTTACATGGACTTGTACAGCTTCTATTTTTAGAGCGACTGTGCATAATAAATTTTGGGGGTATAAATATGAAAAATTTAAAGTTTGTCACCCAACAGTATAGTGCTTGGTCAGATTTTACAGAATGATGTACATGCTGGCTTGGGTTGATGCTCGTGTCAAACACTGTTCTTTATGTTCCAGCAAGGTAAAGGTCCATTTCACTTTGAATTTCAAAATCTAGTATGAATATGTAGTAGAAAGTAAATACATGTAACACTCTCACTCTAGTGAAACTTTATTCAAGATTATTATACTCTGTTTCACTGTAATAATTGTAAAAATACATCACATAGCTTTCCTTTTGTCACAGGTGTGTGTGTGTGTGTTTTTATGAAGAATAGGCAGGATATAATTTCTGTTACCAGAGCAACTTAAAAAGTAAACATGGCAGATTAGGTTTAATTTGATTAAATTGTAATATTTTCCTCATGAACAAAATTCACTTTCACAAACAATCAATATTGTGCAGTGCGTATTTTGAAATACATGTAAACTTTAAAAAAAACTAAATTGAAATTTTACTCTTCAGTTTCGCTATTGAAGGCCTCAAATTGAAATCAAATCATATTTATTCACTCAGTGCATCACATACACTATACAAATATGAGGTATGCATTGTTGTTCAGATGTTTTTTTGGAAAAAATGACAAAAGACCTAGCTTTTACCACAGTTTTCAGCTAGTTAGGGTTTACGGAGATGATGCACTTTTCTTTGTCTTTAAATGTAGACAGACTCATCAATTCCCCCCATTCAATTTTGTATTCATTGGCAGCTACTACCGGTAGGTTTCATCCTTTCCCCAAATTTGTTTGCTACAATTGTGTTTTCTTTTTTTCTAAATTTCAATCCTATGGTCATATAACAATATAAGATAATTGCTCTTGGCTTACAAACCCTTAATTACAATTTGAGAAACTGATAGCGAACAGCATAGAGCCTGATAAAACTGTGTGGATACGCAGCTGGTCTTGATCCATGCAGATGGCAAACGCACTATGTTGGTTTTGTCATGGCGTGGCTCAGTTTTATAGTTAAAAAGTTTGACACTGTTATAACAGGTTCGCAATTATGGAGACAAGAAGAGGGTAATGATAACTGAATGTGCTTATCTCTCTAGGCTTTCATGTCTTGAACACTTTCTTTTTCTAGCTGTTGCATAAATAAATCATATACTTATGTGTTTTCTGAAACCTTGAACAACTTCAATGGTTTTAAGTTGTACAAATTTTATCTTTCTCACTTTTCATAAATATGTCAGTGTTTTAACAATACAATTATGAAATTATGTTTTTTTTATCTTGACCAAAAAGTTTTTATCTTGTCTGTGTATTTGGTTTGGGTATATTCTATTTATAACTACTGTAAGGCATGAAAACACACCTTGAGATCTTACTTCACCCTAAGGTTTTTGGTGACATATTATGATATGGCAAATAACACTGAAAAATCTCCTCGAAAACCACAGGTCCAAATTATTTTAAACTTTGCCAGTGGCATCTTTTTGTTTCTTTTTTTATCAGTTTGAATTGTTCTTTTATTGGCTGCAGTAGAGCTGAAAAAAGTAAAACCTTCAACAACAACTCTGGAACCAGTTCATAAATATTCACCAAACTTGGCTCTAATATCATAATTGAATGGAATCAATATTTAGTTGGTTTTTTTTAAAGACTTTCGTTGGCTGAATATATATTTAACATTTAAATAGCCAATAAATTAATACAGTAGATATAGATCTTCATTGGTGTACATCATCCATAGATGGATTAGCCATATGTATTTACATGGCCAACTCAAAAAGGGACCCTGAAGCTAGAAATAATTCTGAACCAGTTTTTTCTCATGAATCAATGAGCTGAATCATCAGCAAACATTGTAGACAATATTCTGGTATAGTCCTGTTTAAGTTAACTGTCAAGAAGGTGAAAACAACAAAGCTTTTATGTGAACCAAGTCAGTAGCAAACTGATTATTATAATTATGTATACAACATCCTAATATCCTCTCTCTTAGGTTTTTTAACATCAGATTAATTAGTACATGAAGATTTCACATTTTAGGGAAATTAATGTCATTTCGTTATGATGTATTTAGTTCTTTTAAAGCTTGTATTGCAAAGGAAATTATTTAGCTTGGTTTGCACAGCGTATGTAGTATAGATAGTGGCACTGATCAACATTTACATTGTTAGACACTTTATTTTAACACCTTGCCAGGGACTTTGAATTCTTTTATGTGAAGAAGTTATCGCGCCAGCTTATGGAAGGTCATTGGTTCTACTCATATGCCTGTTTATTTCCAAAAAATTCATAAAGGTGTTGACAGTCTAAGTATGACCCAACCACAGAAAAGGAGTTAACAATAGGATTGTCTCAAGTAGCCTATATTATATGGTCAGGAAACAATTTATGTTGAATAAAATAAGGAAAATAAAAGATGAAGCTATATTGTAATGTTATGCTATCTATCCATTATTATATACTGAATATAAAATTACATATACTTTACAAAATGAAGGTTTTGGGTTAATAATAATTAAAAATAATTTGACTTGTTTAATGCAATTTTAGAGATAGTATGTAATACTATATGTTTGTCATATTTTTTGTGCTGTATTTGTTTTAAACATGTTATATTAATTGGTGAAGAACTGGGATTTATTTCAGATACAGAGACATATTTTCTAGCATCCAAACTGGTAGACTTATCATTATTTAACATGAAACTAAGTTAGTATAAAGACAAACACAAAATTTATGCTTTTATAAAATGCTAATAGTAATTGCTTGCTTTTTTCTGGGTTCAAAATAACCTCACCTTCTTAAGAATATAAAAAAATATGTACTTAATTAAATGAAGGCAATTACATTTAAGTTCATATTGATATTTCTTTCAAAGTTTTATTTGAATTATTTTCTACAAAAAATGTTGGAGTATTAAAATGTGATCAGTGCCTGTTTTTTTAAGAAAAATATATCAGTACTATATAAATTTCACATGGTAGAGATTGATATTTGGAGGTTTAATGAAAATTTCATTATCTTTACTTGTTTGTAATGACATTTCAAAGTCCTAAAGTCTTTGCCATAAGAAGCATTGTGTTTTTTACTCTCTTAGGATGACATATAGTATTTCAATTGCCCAGCCGGCATTTTTGAACTGAGTAGGGGGCCATCTAACTGTACATGTAATAATAGAGAACAAAAGAGGACAATAGTATCTACCCCTTATATATAGATTAAGGGCCAGGGGCCATGTATAAAATAATAGAAAATATCATAAGAAGTGTCCCTAAAATTAGTCCATTGAAGTGGATGGTCAATCTTTCTGTCTGTTGTGAATAGATGGCCATGTCCAGTCCATGTTTTTGTCATTCATGGATTTAATTTTAGATAATTATACATAAATGTCAGCATATTGAGCTTATAACCAAGGGTTGTAGGTCAAGGTCATGCTTAACTTTAAGGAAAAACATGTTCTTGTCCTTATCATGGCTTTGGAAGCAGATGTCTGTTCTTGTTTTACATGGAGAATAAATATTTCCAATTTATGTATTTGTGCATCTTCTTGGACACATTTATTATCTTAAAGGACAATAAAATTATGCAATATCATCGAATATTGTCACCTGTTTTTTTCGCAATTTATTTAAATCAAGCACTTGAGTACAATTTATTTGCTTTTTAACTGTATTTTTATTTGACATGAAAAGGGAAATTATATAACTATAATGTTTGTTGTTTCACATTTGAACAGAGAAAGGTCAAAATATCTATAAAATGAGTCAAGGTAAAGTGTTTTCTTAACTTTCAGTTCACTTTCTTGCTGCTAATTTAACTTTGATATATCTTTTTTTTATTATTATTGTGTTTCATTAATCTTTGTTTTAATTGTTTTTCTGATTTTGTGTTAATATGGGTTTATGTATAGGTTGATTTAGTGTTTGATATTAACTACAAGGAAACTTTATATCAAAACAGGTGTAACCTGGCAACAAATGTAGTGATATAACTTCCTGTCTGTTTTTTCTAAGTTCATTTGTAATATTTGCCATAAATTCAAATGCTTATTGTCAGGGAAAGTTTTATTTACTTATTATATAGAACAATTGGATGCTAGTTAAAACTTTATTTTTTTGTTTGAATTTTAAGCCTTATATCACTAAGTGACATCAAGCTATGCTAAAATATAGTATATCTCCAGCAAGAGAGAGTTGTAGGTTTCAGTGTGATAGACTAAGGTTCCTGAAGCAGACACATCAATTTTCTTTAATGTTATCCTAGATTTGTTTTGTCCGGCAAGTACCTCTGAATTAATGTTTGAATCAAAGCAGACTTTCTGATGGTTGTGTACTAACCTTTCTAGCATGTTCACTAATTATCTCTGTTTGAAATGCTTATATATTTTCAGAAATCTATGCCCTGAATCGCAGCAAATCACTCAGCTATAAAAGTATGATGTGGGTTTGGTCACCTTTTAACATCCATCTTTGTTTTGTTATTAAATTAAAGTTTATATTTCAAGATTTGTCATTACTACCTTTACTAGTGACATGTTAAATTTATTAAAAAAGAATAAATTTTAATATTGCAAAACCATAAAATTGATAATGTATGTAATTACAGTCTGAAATAATTTGGGGTCAAGGTCATATTATTTTGTTGGCATCATCCAATGTCAAGAGAAACTTGTCAAATTGTTCAGAGAGATTTGTTCAACTTAGGTGAAGCAGTTTTAAATAATTCCATAATAAAACAAGGATGGATGTAACCATAGTAACACAGTGAAGCTGTCAAGGTCATTTGATGCTGGTTTAAGACAGTTATATATGTAATACAGTTTGTCAGTATCCTATCATTGGCTGTAGGTATACTCTACTCTCACAAAAGTAATGCTACCCTATCTTAATGAAATAGTACCTTTTTGCTTTTCTATTTTGATTTGATACAAGGAATATTTATAATCAGAAATATTGCCAGCCAGTGACATTGTAGTTTTTCTGTACAAGCTTGCTTCTTATACTAACAGCATAATGCACTTATGATAGTTCCTGACAGCATGAGGCATGTATTACATGACAGAAAATTTTTCCTTATATCATATACAAATATAAGATTATCATTTTCCTGCTATTGAAATACTGTGAAATCATCATATTTTGTGAGAATTATATTTTGTTGAGATTTTATTTACTGTAACAATTCTGTTACTGAAATCAACTGTTGAATATAATAGACATGTCATTGAGTGTGGAATTTTTATGTACATTTACTAGTTTTAAGAAATTTCAATATCAAAATAGAGAAGGTGGCATTATCTTACAGTCTGGTGCAGTAAGCTAGGCTGCATTGTGCCTATCATTATTATAGCATATGTTCAGAGTCGGTGGTATTTTAATTGGTTTCTGTTCTTACTTTTGGAAAACAAAGAAATTAGTATACTTATTTTGTGAATTATCTACAAATAGTTACATCTCACAAATAGTGTTGATTTCACAGTGAAACTTTTATCATAATTGTGTTTGTTCAGACAGTGTTGAACCATTGTGAATGGTAGAAACCTCTTAGTTACTGTTTCAGTCTACTTTTATCAAGAACAACCATTGTATTCTATTTGATAATTGAATTCATAGCCCTAATTGCTGTCAATAATGGTAGCTAAATTGCAAGTGTTTTAATAAACATATGTTGCAACCTTTGGACTGCTACAAAAGGTCATGTGAAGTTTAGCTGTGTTACTGTGAGTGGCCAAAATGTTGTATATTTCATAAGAAAATAACATGTCTTATATAAAATTACATGTATATTATTGAAAGGAGGTGAAGACAGGGTTACCATTTTTTCCGGCCAAAACATAATACAAATTTTAAATGCAATACTGTGTTATGTCAATGGTGGTAAGAAACACAAGTTACATCAGTGTTGCAATGTTTTCACAAACGATAGGTTTAAACTTTAACATGTCTGAACAAACTTGCTAGTAACTTTATATTTTATAAAAACCTTTATGCAAGTATGTGTACGTATATGATACTTTTATATTAGCATGCGTGAGGAAATTGCATCTTGAGCTATAGACTTGTATCTAAAGGAGTTAATATGTATAAACTTGATAGTGAATGAAGTATGATGTATTACATAAAACAAGATTTTAATTTCTGCACGATTATAGGAAATGTATGAGATATAATGAAAAATGTAGTTGTATTCATACATTTATTGTCTCAATGTTAGACATAGTTGTCTCAGCTTTTAGTTTTTTAATTTAATGAAAATGTAAGAGAATGATGATGTACAGATGTATAGTTCTAGTCATAATGTACTTTTCTAGTGATGATGTACATTTCTAGTGATGATGTACATAGTTCTAGTGATGATGTACATTTCTAGTGATTCTGTACTGATGTACACTTTTAATGATGCTGTACACTTCCATTGATGATGTACAGGATAATGTAGATATCTAGTGAAGGTGTACAGGTGTAAACATTTAGTCATATTGTACAGTTGTACATGTCTAGTAATGATATTGTTCTTGACCATAAGGGTACATTGTTGTTATTGCACTATAAACATAAATATAATATGCAAATTTATTTAGCCCACAGCAATTTTTGCATCATAATGTGAACATAATGTTAGGTAAAACTACAAATGCATACAAACAATTATAACTTCTTGGCCTATGTCTTTTCCCACTCGTTTTACATGAGACAAGTGACACTTCAAGAAATCTGATCCAGTAACAACAGCTGTCGCTTTAAAAGATAACTCAATGTTTGTACAAGTGTCAGTCACTGCTTGATATCAGCTTAGACTCAAAATAAGTTTGGCTGTTTAACATGGTCAAAGAATCACTAGTTTAGTGCGGAGGAAGGTAGTCTAGTACTGGTGTAACTCTCCAGGAACGATGGTTAGGAAACTACCCGCCTTTATGACTGAAATACTGTTGGGAAAAAGCATAAAATGAAACAAACAAAGAATCACTAAAACTGTAATCTTCAGTTATACAGGTATAAATCAAAAGTATTCAATGATTAATCCATCAATTTACATAGTTAAGCAGATTTTTAGAGATAATCTTTTAAGAAAATGGGTAATACACATGTAGTACATTGTACAATAGGTTACAGTGTTTCACTATTTCATACAATAGATGACTGTGTTTCACCATTATGTGCAATAGGTAACATTGATTCACCATTCAATACAATAGATAACAGAGTGGATACCTTGTTTCACCTTTGGGTAAATAGCTTAAATTGATGCATCATTGGAAACAATAGGTTACAGTGTTTCACCATTGGGTACAACTGGTTACAGTGTTTCATCATTGACAGTGTTTCACCATTTGCTATAACAAGTTACAGTATTTCACCATTGGGTAAAATAGGTTACAGTGTTTCACCATTGGGTACAATAGGTTATAGTGTTTCGTCATTGGATACGACAAGTTACAGTATTTCACCATTTAGTACAACTGGTTACAGTGTTTTACCATTGGTGACAGTGTTTCACCATTGGGTACAATAGGTTAAAGTGTTTCACCATTTGTACAACAGGTTACAGTGTTTTACCATTGGGTACAACTGGTTACAGTGTTTTACCATTGAATACAATAGGTTACAGTGTTTCACCATTGGGAACAATAGCATTGGGTACAATAGGTGACAGTATTTCACCATTGGGTACAACTGGTTACAGTGTTTTACCATTCAATACAATAGGTGACAGTGTTTCACCATTTGGTACAATAGGTTAAAGTGTTTAACCATTGGGTACAATAGGTGACAGTGTTTCACCATTGGGTACAACTGGTTACAGTGTTTTACCATTCAATACAATAGGTAACAGGTGTTTCACCATTTGGTACAATAGGTTAAAGTGTTTCACCATTCAATACAATAGGTTACAGTGTTTCACCATTGGGTACAATAGGTTAAAGTGTTTAACCATTGGGTACAATAGGTGACAGTGTTTCACCATTGGGTACAACTGGTTACAGTGTTTTACCATTCAATACAATAGGTAACAGTGTTTCACCATTTGGTACAATAAGTTAAAGTGTTTCACCATTGGGTACAATAGGTGTCAGTGTTTCACCATTGGGTACAACTGGTTACAGTGTTTTACCATTCAAAACAATAGATAAAGGTGTTACACCATTTGGTACAATAGGTTAAAGTGTTTCACCATTGGGTACAATAGGTTACAGTGTTTCACCATTTGGTACAACAAGTTACAGTGTTTCACCATTGGGTACAACTGGTTACAGTGTTTCACCATTGGGTACAACTGGTTACAGTGTTTAACCATTGGGTACAATAGGTTATAGTGTTTTGTCATTGGATACAACAAGTTACAGTATTTCACCATTGGGTACAATAGGTTACAGTGTTTCACCATTTGGTACAACTGGTTACAGTGTTTTACCATTGGTGACAGTGTTTCACCATTGGGTACACCTGGTTACAGTGTTTAACCATTCAATACAATAGGTAACAGTGTTTCACCATTTGGTACAATAGGTTAAAGTGTTTCACCATTTGTTACAATAGGTGACAGTGTTTCACGATCGGGTACAAATTGTTACAGTGTTTTACCATTGAATACAATAGGTTACTGTGTTTCACCATTGGGTAAAGCTGGTTACAACCATTGGGAACAACTGGTTACAGTGTTTTACCATTGAATACAATTGGTAACAGTGTTTCACCATTTGGTTAATAGGTTAAAGTGTTTCACCATTGGGTTAATAGGTTACAGTGTTTCACCATTGGGTACAATAGGTGACAGTGTTTCACCATTGGGTACAACTGGTTACAACCATTGGGTACAACTGACTACAGTGTTTTACCATTCAATACAATAGGTAACAGTGTTTCATCGTTTGGTACAATAGGTTAAATTGTTTCACCATTGGGTACAATAGGTTACAGTGTTTCACCATTGGGTACGACTGGTTACAGTGTTTTACCATTCAATACAATAGGTAACAGTGTTTTACCATTCAATTCAATAGGTATCAGTGTTTCACAATTTGGTACAATAGGTTAAAGTGTTTCACCATTGGGTACAACCGGTTACAGTGTTTCCCCATTGGGTACAATAGGTAACAGTGTTTTACCATTCAATACAATAGGTAAAAGTGTTTCACCATTCAATACAATAGGTGTCAGTGTTTCACCATTGGGTACAACTGGTTACAGTGTTTTACCATTCAAAACAATAGATAAAGGTGTTACACCATTTGGTACAATAGGTTAAAGTGTTTCACCATTCAATACAATAGGTTACAGTGTTTTACCATTCAATTCAATAGATTACAGTGTTTCACCATTGGGTACAATTGCTTACAGTGTTTTACCATTCAATACAATAGGTAACAGTGTTTTACCATTCAATACAATAGGTACCAGTGTTTCACCATTCAATACAATAGGTTACAGTGTTTCACCATTGAGTACAATAGGTTACAGTGTTTCACCATTGGGTACAACTGGTGACAGTGTTTCACCATTGGGTACAACTGGTTACAGTGTTTCACCATTGGGTACAATAGGTGACAGTGTTTCACCATTGGGTACAACTAGTTACAGTGTTTTACCATTGGGTACAATTGGTTGCAGTATTTCACCAATGGGTACAATAGGTTACAGTGTTACAGGTACTACTGGTTATAGTCTTTCACTATCCGGTACAATAGCTTACAATGACTCACCTTTAAGTACAATAGGTTACATCATTGGGTACAATAGATTATATTGATTCAACATTTGGTACAATAGGTTATAGTGCTTAACCATTGACTGCAATAAGTTACATTGATTTTCTCATTGGATACAATACATGTAGGTTACAGTTCTACACCATTGGGTACAACTGGTTACATCGTTTCACCATTTAGTAAGTCAGTCAGCAGACCAACTATTAATTCAGTGTTCATTATGTCAGTTTAATCCAATCAAGTATATGTTTTAAAATGTGACATGTATTATTTTTGTCTCAGAAATGCCGACAAGATTCATTAAAGATTAATTTATATTTTAAAAGAATTCACTTATTTTATGCTAGAAAAATTGAAAGGGCTCTAAACATTATAAAGTCAGTCCAGAAAGTAGTATACCTTCTTGTAGATATATTTAATTATGTTAATAAATGACTAAATAGGAACATATTTGAACAAAATGAATGAATTTACTTATTTTCAAATTTGTTTCATCATCTGGTTTTTACATTGATATAAAATTTTTGCAATTATTCTCTGTCACAATATTTGTTAATGTAAAAATAGTTACTCTTACCTGTCCTCAACCTTAACTTGTAATCAGAACACACACAAAAACATTTATAAATTGTTTATATTACATCAAATAGATACACCAGACCAAAATGATATTATGACCCTGCTAGATTTTACAAAATGAGCTAAAATGTCCTCAGACCTCTTTGATTCTGGAACTGTTTAGTGTTAGAGGGTTTTCAGTATCATCATGCTAAAATGATCAGACAACGAAAAGAGCCTGGTTACTGAGCTTCAATGTACAGACTGGCCATGCTCTGTACTGGTGATATAGAGTCTGGTTACAGGACACCGATGTGCAGGCTGATCTGGCTCTGTACTGGTGATATAAAGTCTGGTTACAGGACATCGATGTGCAGGCTGATCTGGCTCTATACTGGTGATATAAAGTCTGGTTACAGGACATCGATGTGCAGGCTGATCTGGCTCTGTACTGGTGATATACAGTCTGGTTACAGGACATCGATGTGCAGGCTGATCTGGTTCTATACTGGTGATATACAGTCTGGTTACAGGACATCGATGTGCAGGCTGATCTGGTTATTTACTATAGTTGCATGCAGATTCTGGTAACAAGTCATCAGAATACAGGCTGGCCTGGCTCTATACTGGTCATATAGCGTGTCATTATCACTATTATTAGAGTTTATTATTACTGGCATACACCATCATTATTTTAATCTTATGCTTAAAGGTAGGAACCCTCAAAAGATGGCACCCAATCACGAATCATTTCTGTTGTCTGCTGCAACTGATGCTGAGAGACAGGATTGGATCAAGGCGATAAGAAAAGTCATGTTTGCTTCTATAGGGGGTGGTGAGTATAGGACTTTAAATATAATCATCAAAGTAAATAAATGATCAATTGTGAGCTGTTTAAAATTTTAGCAACAGTCCAAACATGCTTATTAAGTTCACAGTCTTGTTTATTTCAATTCTATATGAATGCTGCTGTTACTAGATCTAGGGTTGGAAAGATAAATATTGGGAGCACAGTGCTTGTTAATAATGAAGGCTTAGTTAGTAACACCCAGTATTTATCTTTGAAGCAGTCCTGATTGCATCAAATAAGTAAGAAAGTTATATCAAACTCGAAAGTGTTGTTAAGTCTTTGACTATTTCTACTTTCCTCTGTGTTAATTTTAAAGGAAAGAAACATTCAAAGATTTTTTTAGCTCCAGTTTTTGAAGAAAAAGTGTCATGTCATTGATGGCTAATAAAGTTGTTTCCATGAAACCTTATATGTGGTAGTACCTTAATGAGTTCTACCTGTCAGACCAATTTTCAGATCAAACGGTGAAAGGTCACAGGGATCTTGAAGCAAGGTGCATGAACCTAAGAATTTCAAACTTTGTATATAGATGCACTGTCTTGTGGTCAACTAGCCACACCTATTTACAGACCAAAAGGTCAATGTTCAAGGTTTTAGATATCTGTAATCACAAACATTAAACTGGCCTTCAGTCAAATTGAGAATATGATCCTTGATTAGTTCTACCTACCCTTCCCATTTCCAGGTCAAAGGTCAAGATCACAGGGACCTGTTATAAAACATTTAATTGGTCATTAAATCAAAGGTTATTGACAAAGAAACTTCAAACTGTGTATGTAGATGCACCATGATTACTTCTACCTGTCATAGATACTCATTGTAGGTCAAAAGCTTAATGGTCAAGGTCAAACTGACATTTGATTACCTTATTTTTATAAAACTTGTGTATGTTTAAGGTCTATGTGCCTTTAACTTCAAATTATCTCTGTGTTTTGAAATTGTGCAATTACTATCCTGTACTGAGAATGGTTTAGGTCTCTGCTCCTCTCTGCTCTTGTTTAACGTGGTATGACAATTGATATAATTTAAATGTATTTTATTAAAGCTGTAACCTGTGAAATATTTCAGCAATTTTTGGAACTGCCCTAGAAGAGACAATGGAGTTTGAAAAGAAGAGAAGTAAAAGAAAAGTGCCCCTGATTATAGAATCGTGTATAGAGTTTCTTACAGAACATGGCCTGGAAGTAGAGGGAATATTTAGGTAACAGACTACACAAAGGCTTACCAACATTATTTTATATTTGTGATGAAAATAAACAACCTTAATGATCCTTTTGTCTCCTAAATAACAGTAATGGTACACTACAAACAAATCTTGATGACATCTGTATTTTGATTGTGGTAATTCATTAATTTTATCTCTCCAGCATCATGCAGATGTTCAGTATGAAAATATGCTTAGATCATTAGGTCATGATGTTTATTTTTTACCATAATCAGGAAGATGAAGTATAAATTCGTAAAAAATTTATAGCACACATCTGGTTTGTTTACTTATAGATTACCAGGAAGAATGCTGCTAGTACGAGATTTGAAGGACAGATTTGATGAGGGGGAAATTGTGACTCTAGATATAGAAAATATTGATGTACATTCTGTTGCATCATTGTTAAAACAGTATTTTCGAGAACTCCCAGAATGCCTTATTCCATATAAATTTTATCAAGAGTTTATGAATATAGCGATGAAGTTTCAGGGGACAAAATGTGACAATAATAGAATGGAACAAGTTCAGAGTCTACGAGCGGGCATGGCAGATCTTCCCCAGGACAATTATAATGCCCTGAAATATTTGTGCAATTTCTTGCGTAAAGTTGCAAATAAAACAGAAATAAACAAAATGACTCCTCAAAATTTAGCACGAGTTTTTGGTCCAAACATCATAAGACACCCACAAATGGAGGACAATCCAGAAATGTTCATGTTGACAACGTCAGATATATCAGAACAGCTTGCTTACATGATGATCAATTTTGATACGAAAATATTCACGATTGAATTTGATGAGGGACGAAAATCTGCTCAAGTTGCTGTAGATGATTTATTAAGAATTGACAGTGTATCATCTGAAAGTGACCTTTTACAACCTCTCACACATAATGGTAGTTCAGCTGTTAATGATCTTAGTGACATCACATTTGATCATCCTAGAGACAGGAGAGCAAGATCATTTAAACCTGACTTACTTGTAGAAACAGATAAAGCTAACAAGTACCATTTAAATTCAGATTTAGGGGGAGTTATGTCACCACAATCAGCTGAATTTTCACCAACTACTCCAATGTCAACAGTGTTTCAATCTCCATTATCATTTGATAATAATGGGAAACCTATTCCTCCGTTACGAAGAAAGTACACAAGAAAACATAAGGAAGTTAGTGCTCAAAAAAGTAATGAATCAATTTCATCAGAATGCAGCTCGGAAAATTCTCTAGATAGTGCAGGGGAGAGTAATCTTCAGTCAAATACAGTTACCTCCCTTTCAAACCATCAGTCAACAATAGTGACCTTCCCTACTAGTGAACGTAATACAGCCGTGTTGGAACTTGAAAGTAAGCTTGAAACTATGACAGCTGAATATAATACGCTGAAAATGAAATATGACAATCTAAATGCATCAAAGTCTAAAGCTGATGAACGTGTAAAAAATTTAAGCGCTGAAAATACCAAAATACAGTCTCGGTATGAAGACCATATTAAAAATCTGGAAGCTAAACACAAATCACACATAGAGGATTTAGCCAAGAAACTAGAAAATGAAAAGGCAAGTACAAATGAAGCTGTACAGAAAATTGTTGATTTACAGAAATCAATTCATAATTACCAGATGCAATATGGAGACTTGAAAAATAAGTTGCCACCATTGTATCAGAACTGAGACTTGAGTGATCAAGTGTTTAACAAAACATCAAATCAAAAAATAGTTAACAGTTATATGTATGTATATATAAAGAAACCATTATTAATGTAAAAAATCATGGCAACTCATTCTACTATCTTAAATACATCTTCATAAGAAAAAAATATATATACCAGGTAATTAAAATATTTTCTCTTAAGTTTGTCTGGTAGGTCGAAATATTGGTCTAACTAAATAATATTGAAGGTGGTTTGGCATTAAAATCCAAAACTAAAATAAAGTAGTATTAGGAAATACACCCTATAACTGTTTGTAAACTGTGAAGTGTGGCCAGATATCACATTAGAGCATAAAACACCACACAAATGCCCAGTTTGTGTATAATTTTTCATGGGCTTTGAGCAAAACAGTTATAACTCATACAACGCAAAGACATTACAAATTTCTCTCCAAGTCCCTGATGTATCTGTAGAAAAAGAAACTTATTGTTACATATTTGCTTAAGTTTACAAGTGGGCCCTTAGTAGTATAGATAGAGTTTTATACTGTGGGAATAATTATTATTTTTGAGGATTGCACATTTGTCGTTTTATTTTAAGTTGTACATAACATAATATTTTTTATAAATCCCGTCAGATATTGTCTGATGGTATTTTGGGGAAATTTTGTTTTGTTATTCTTGTATAAGAATTAGGAAGATACTGTGTTGACAAACATAATGCATGTTTTTATTCAGGTTTGTGATATATTAATGATTATCAGAGTTTCTGAGTTCTATTGTTTTGTATAAAGTGTTCAAATATGTCTACATTATTATTTGTACAGAATTATTGGTGCTTGTAACTTACTTAATTTATTGGTTGAATATGAGTTGAACTCTGTACAGTCAAATAGATGTTAGAGGACATATGTTTTCTTTATACTGAAGAGTGAAAGCCTTTATTTATGAGCCACTTTTCGTCATGCTAGGTTTGCCATGCTGGACAGCAAAATGTTGGTCTTATTATTCATGAATGGCAAAGGTGGTCTAACATTAAATACTTTAATGTTTAAGAAATAATTGTTTAGATATAATGTAAGATTACATGTGTATGTTATGAGTGGTATGGAGTTGTGTAGGATGTGGTACATTATGTCATGTGTTAATTAATTATTCATGAATTTACCTTTGTTGACCAATCAAAATACAGCTTACTGAACAAAACTTTGTATACTGCATAATATCTGCATAATATGACCAACCATTTTATTTAAATTCTCTGATTGTCAATATTATTTAAAGTCATGGTTAGATAGTTTGCTCATCTTTACAGAATGCATGGATTAGTAAGCATTTCATAGCAGATACTATGAAATTATACACTAAATAAACTTGACTGACAAAACTGTTAGGGTAAGGGAACGAGTATTCAGAGTGTTAAAATAACACTCTTATATGTTTTTACAGTGAAGTGTACACTGATGTGAGTGATATTTTTTGAAGACAAGAAAATATGACATATAGATATTTCAGATTTAGTTTACACTGAAAGACATTTCTAACATATTAGCATCACAAAGTGCTCATAGGTGAGCATTGATGATTGTTTTATCATGTAGCACCCACCTCATTGTCCCCTACAAAAGTTATATAAACCATGCCTCTAGGGTCAAAACTGGCCCTGACATGGAGGTTAATTTGTTAAAATAGACTTGTGTTATAAAAAATATCTAAAAAATATCTCTTTAGAAAATCCAATGCCATATTCATAGATATTTGGCTTGCAGCACCACATTGTGGTCCTCTGCAAAAATTATATAAATCATGGGCCTTGCCCCACACTTTGGGTCACTTAGTATATAATTCTTTTAAAGGAAAAAAGATTAAAGTCTTTTTGTTTAAAACTACACTGCTTAGATATAGGTATGTAATATTCCCTAGTTTCATAGAGGATAGATTTGAAAATGATATCTCAAACCATAATTATGAAAATCAATTTCCAAATGTGTCTCGTTTGAAATGTCTTTCAGCGTATTGTATAACAATTACTCAGTAAACAGGGTAATGTCTTTTAATTGACCTTGACTATTTAAAATGTTTTTATCTTTTTGTTTTAATTGAAATGTTTTTTGTTCTTAATTTATTTAAAAATATATTTTGGCTGATAGATAAATGGGACCAATATATAGGGTAAGTTTCAAAACAAAGTTGAAACTATAGCTATACATGTCTTTGCCTCATTATGCATATTGAATTAGAAACTTAATAAATTAGAACCTTTGACATTTTCTAAAGAAATTAGAAGGTTTGACATTTTCTTAAGTTAATTTTGCTGTGTGTTTGATGATGAAAAAAAAAGGAGTTGTTAAAGTTAACAGAAATATTTGTTCATTAATTAGTGCCTGAACAGAGTAATTGTTGTGAAAGTAATTTCAATGCACAGAAATTGTATTTAAAACATACTGGTGCTATTTTGACTTTAAAATGTAGTAATCATGTGTATTTTGTATCTACAGGAAATAACATTTTATCTTAGTTAGGAAAATGAACAATAGAATTTACCTTGGTTTTGAATTTTAGTTGTTATGTTATGCTTGCTTAGACTTGTCTATATATTTTTTATAGAATATGCTGTCACATTTCAATCTGTCTTGTATTTGTGTGACAAAAATTTAAATTTGAGGTTTAATTTAAGATTTGACTGTATTTTTTGCCAGGGTTTCTGAATGAAAAAAGCTGGTAATTAAATATTTTTTGTACGTCAGAAACTCTTCTGTTCATTTCTCAAGAGTTATCAACCAAACTTTCACAGATTTGATCATTTCTGGCAGAATTATGGCCCTTTGCCTTTTCAGCAGAAAGCATGACAATTAATTTTATACTAGTTTCATAGAGGATAGATTTGAAAATGATATCTCAAACCATAATTATGAAAAATCAATTTCCAAATGTGTCTCATTTGAAATGTCTTTCAGCGTATTGTATAACATTACTCAGTAAACAGGGTAATTTCTTTTAATTGACCTTGACTATTTAAAAATGTTTTTATCTTTTTGTTTTAATTGAAATGTTTTTTTGTTCTTAATTTATTTAAAATATATATTTTGGCTGATAGATAAATGGAACCAATATATAGGGTAAGTTTCAAAACAAAGTTGAAACTATAGCTATACATGTCTTTGCCTCATTATGCATATTGAATTAGAAACTTATAAATTAGAACCTTTGACATTTTTCTAAAGAAATTAGAAGGTTTGACATTTTCTTAAGTTAATTTTGCTGTGTGTTTGATGATGAAAAAAAAAGGAGTTGTTAAAGTTAACAGAAATATTTGTTCATTAATTAGTGCCTGAACAGAGTAATTGTTGTGAAAGTAATTTCAATGCACAGAAATTGTATTTAAAACATACTGGTGCTATTTTGACTTTTAAATGTAGTAATCAAGTGTGTTTTGTATCTACAGGAAATAACATTTTATCTTAGTTAGGAAAATGAACAATAGAATTTACCTTGGTTTTGAATTTTAGTTGATATGTTATGCTTGCTTAGACTTGTCTAAATATTTTTTATAGAATATGCCGTCACATTTCAATCTGTCTTGTATTTTTGTGACAAAAATTTAAATTTGAGGTTTAATTAGAGCAATATCAAAGATTTGACTGTATTTTTTGCCAGGTTTTTTTTTAATGAAAAAAAGCTCGTAATTAAAAAGTTTTTTGTACATCAAAAACTCTTCTGTTCATTTCTCAAAGGTCATCAACCAAACTTTCACAGATTTGATCATTTCTGGCAGAGTTATGGCCCTTTGCCTTTTCAGCAGAAAGCATGGCAATTAATATGTTATTTATACAATGGTGTACAAACATATAGATTACTTTACAGATTCATAAATCATCCTAAACTTATTGTTTTAATGATGGATTTTCTTAAATTTTGTGACCTACACTTCCTGTTTAGACAAATGACTGTTTATTTGATTGAGATAAAATTTGTTAATGTTCATTGACATAACTCATTATGACCTTCAATGCTTCTAGATACCTTTCTTATCCATAATTTGTGTATAATGGTTTTTTAGGAAACTGTATAAAATAAGTGTTCAATTTTTTGTTTCTTTTTAATTATGCAGTAAGTAAAATAGCCTGTGTTCACAGTTATTGTACACATAACAGTAATCATACAAGGCTCGCTCTGTAAATTCAGCTGCTTTATTTGATAGTTTTGATAATAAAATGCCATAATCTTACAATGGAGAATACCAAATAAAAAGCAGGACAGATTTGTTACATAGGTCAATTTTAACTTAAACAGTAGATACACATGAAATAGCCTTTTTCAATATCTTGTCTTTTTGGCATTTAGAGCTATTTAAGAGCGTGGACTTTTACTTGGTGCTGTAGCCAAAAGTGCACAGATGTTCTTATGTAATTTTAACAGATTAAAAATTGTAGTATTTGTTGAAGTAAACACTGTTATGTTTTAATGTTGCATATTTTAATGAGATTATTGAATTATAAGTAAAGCCATTTAATATATACATGTTGTTATGAACTTTAATGTAGTATGTTGTATTGTTAAACTGAATAAGTTATTATTATATTAGCAACTTATTCATATTTGAGCATTAAGATATTCTAACAAGATCCTCCATCATTTCATTCCATTGTTTCAGACTTATAATGTTAATATAAATATAATTACTTCATATACAAATTTGTATTCCAAAATTTGAGAGATTAAGCTTAATTACTATTTTGGGGGTTGTCAGAAGCTAAATTGCTATTATATATTTTCAATATATATTAGAAATGACATATTTTAATGGAAAAATTTGTTTTATATACATTCTTGCCAATGTATTGTAGATATATTATGTCCCTGGAAGTTCATAAAGGGGTTCTGTATAGTAGATATTTTATTTATATAATGCACATTGCACTTGCCATTTCTACAAATTTGTCTTAAGAACATGTATTAGGCAATCGATGTTATATTAAAATTATATGTCTTAGCACAGGTAATATAGATTAATGTTGGTATATAGTAAATTAATGCCAGAATTGTGAGAAATAAACACAACATGTCAATATATATAAAATATCATGCTAAACATCCTATATATATATAGCCACCACAATGATATACTAAATTAGATAGGTAGATTGTTCAAGTTCACAATCATGTTTAACCATGTTACTTGAATTCATGACTTTTTGTGATCATTCAGTTACAGATGACTAATCTACTGTATTGTGCAATCAAACAAGGCATTTTAATCTCTGTTTTTTATTATTTTTGTTCATATATGTGTATGAAGTCTATCTTTAGTCAATATTAATATTTCTATGTGATATGGCATTTAAAATATTAGAATACATTATGAGAAGTTACACATTACATTCAATCATATTGTACTTCATTATATTACATAGAAATCTCTGATGTGTAAACCATATGAAAAAACCCATATTATATTGAAATGGCGTGTAATAAATAGGCATGCATTTATTCATAAGGAAATAAAATGGCATGGTTTAATATAAAAGACATTCTACAGAATTTGCCACAAAGTTATTTCACCATTATTTTGTACTGCTATGTTTCACTGATATGAAAGACAACAGGTTTTAATACCATAACAACATTTCGAGACATTTAAAGTCATGTAAAGTTACTAAAATATTTTGAATTTATTTATTTTTGTTATCTAACATTCCTTATAATTATACTTCCATTGTATTACTTAACATTTCAAGATATTTTGTTCATTTTTATTATCAGTAAATCAGTGTAAAAATTTATTATAATGTGCTTATAATGTACCTGCCTGGATCATATTTGATACTCAGCTTCTTAAGTTATTAAGTCATATAGGAAGCTTATTGTAAAATGTTATTTGACTTAACTTGAACAGTTTGTTTGCATTTCTAGGAAATTAAATCTATAATCATTATCATGGAAATCATTGAAACTTTCAATAAACAAAGCTGCTAAATCAAAATTTTATGTCAAATAATTCATGCACATAACTTTCTTAGAATATTATATACATGGTTATATGGCCAAATCATTGATGGCAAGACAGATATCCCATAGATACCTCAGAAGTATGTCATATTTAACTATCATATTTCAGGTTTAATTATTTTCAGATATACTAATAATGTACAGATATTGTTATATTATGTTAATACTTCGCTAAAAAATTGAAAGTAACCTTTGTTTATATCTATGACATTGAAAGAGAAGTTGTTAATTGTTAAGTTGGCAGATGTAATGAAATGCTGTGATATATATAAATGCTAGATGTTACATGTTATCCTGCCTTTATATGCTCCACATATATAACTTGTTATACTTTCCATGTGTATTAATGCCTTCTTGTTTTGTTACGACAATGTCAAATGATCAACATGTTAACTATGCAACTTGATATAATTTACACATTTTGAAATACAAATTACAAGCTTTATATTGTGTTATTTTGTTTATCTTAGTCATGTAATGGTGGGTACTATAGGGTACTGACAGACAAAACAAATCACTTCATTATTTGTGATGTAATGGCAGACATATACAATCACTTCCTTGTTGTTGAGGTAACAGTAACAGACACTTAAATCACTTCCTTATTTTATGGAGTGGCAGACATTATATATTACTTCCTTGTACATGAGGTTTTGTTTTTTGTTTTGATTTGGTTTTACATCACAACACAATACAGGTCACATGGCGACATTCCAGCTTTACTGGTGGAGGTAGGCCTCTGGTGCCCCTCCGTGCATAATTTCAGGCACGAATGGGCACCTGAGTAGAACCACTTGCGTTCCATAAGTTGATGAGGATAAGTAGACTCTGAATCATTTCACTGTTTGTAATGTAATAATAGATACTATTCCATCACCTTGCTAGTGAGTTAACGGCAGGCATTATAAATCAACATAATCAATATCAATGATGAAATGGCAGGCACTAAAAGTCACTTTCTTGTTTGTGAGGTAAGAAACATACTTTATAAATCACTTCCTTGCTTTTGAGGTAATTGTAAACACTAAAAACCTCGTTGTTTGAGAAATAATACTAGTAGCAGTCAGTATCATTTCCCTCCATGAAGTAATGGTAAGCACAAAATCACCTTTGTGATGTAATGATGGGAACATTAAAAATCACCTCGTTGTTTGTGAGATATAGTAGACACTAAAAATCTTTTTTTTATTTTATTTTTTGTTAGTAACATAATGACATACACTATCATACACTATTAATCACTTCCTTGTTCAAGAGGTAATCACAAATAATTAATCACTTCCTTGCTTTATATAATAAATACAATAAATCGTGATTTGAGATAATAGCAGACATGATAAATCATTTTCTTGTTGGTGAGAAAATGGCGGACAGTTATAAAACTTAAAAGCACAGTATGATGTGTTAACATTGTCTGTTCAGGGCAATAAAGAAAAAGAATCATTTCAATAATGTTACGGCTTTTTATGCATTTCACATCAAATAAGATGAATATTTACTTTGTGATTTGTATGTTCAAGATATTGGTTTTATACAAAATTTTAATTATTTTCCATTTAAAAAAACTGGCATAACTGTAGAAATACTGATCACTTAGTAATGTCCCTTGTCATGCAGATATTCCTTGTCATCATTAGCAAGTATGCCAAGATTGAGTGCATTATCTTTGATGATTTAAGCTATTACAACAGTGGCATGGGTTCTGTACATTGCCATGTAGAGGTGTACATGTGAGCCTATTTGAAGAATAGGGGTATAGATTAATAGAATTGAAACAATTTGTATTATGTTTGACTTTGACCTTCTAGGTGACCTTGATCTTGAGCTGACACAGCCGTGGCATTGGTTCTGCACATTCCGTTGTTGAGATAAACATTTGATCCATGTTTAAGAAAATCCTCTGAGGGATATAGGATTTATAGAACCAAAACAATGGAGACGGACTGACAGACCAAACCAACAAAATCATCCCAGTATAATCCCTCTATATTATGTGTAATCTTCATCTTGAGCATGCACTGAGGTGGCATGGGTTCTTGCACACCTTGTTGCAGTGAACATTTGAGCCAAGTCATAGAGCAGATCAAGCATTGTCTGATATTTGAACCTTAAGGTATTACCACCCTAATGGGCACTATAAGGAACTAAAAAATTGACATCATAGGTCAGATATATACCTTAAAGTACATCTGTATGCAAAATTTAAACGAAGTTTACCGTACGGAAATGAAGTTATGGCCACTTTTCTGAACTCAAGCTAGGATGTTATGAGGGCCCTTTTTTAGAAATGAGGAACCTTTAAATAATATGCAATAACATTCTAATGAAAAATGTTTTCCCATTAATTTTTGGTAAGAAACAAATAGTACCATTCAGCTAACAATCCACATAAGCAAAATTATGGTTTCTACTTAAAATTTATGAAATCTGTATAAAAATGTTATCCTACCCCACCCATTTTTACCAAGAGTCTGACCATTTTCCTACTTAGGGAGCCTAATTAAAAAAAATCCTTAAATTTTTTTCATTTTTTTCTTTCAAAATGGGACATGAGAGAAACACAAATAATGTTAAAAGAAAAAAATGAGAGAAACACAAATAATGTTAAAAGAAAAAAATAAAGAAAAAAAGTTGACCCTTCTTTGGATTGAACCCAATGCCATCATTTTCAATGTAGTTAACAGTAGTTCTAGCCTATTTGAATACTCTTCAAAGCGGAGGTAATGCATTAGGATGGTAATACCTTAAGGGTGAGCTTGACCTTCAGCCAGCACAACAGTGGCATTGGTTCTGAACATTGCCTTGCTTGGATGAACATTTGAGCCAAGTTTGAAGAAGGTATAAGGGGTGTAGGATTTATATAGATTATAGCAAAACAGAAATTGTCTGATGTTTGAGCTTTGAAGGTAAGGATGAACTTGGCTTTGAGCCTTCACATCAGTGAGATGGGTTTTGTACATCATCTTAATCATCTTGTTAAGATGAAATTTACAGCAAGTGTAAAGGAAATTCTTCAAAGAGTGTAGCATTTATACTGCAGACATAAAATTGTCTGATATTTGACCTTTGACCTTGAAGTGTGACCTTGACCTTGAGCCTGCACAGCTCTGGCACGGGTTCTGCTCATCCCTGGTTGATATAACATTTGAGCAAATATTGAAAAATAATCTTCAGCTGGTATAACATTCATAAAGTGACACAAATTGCCAGTCATTTAACCTTTACACAGCAGCAGTTTGGGTTATGTACATTACCTAGTTAAGGTGAACATTTAAAGCAAGATTGAGGGATATAGGATTCATGAAGTGGACTCTTAATTTTCTGACATTTGACCGTCAAATATGACCTTGAGCCAGCAGGACAATGGCATGGGTTTTGCATATTTCCTTGTTAAGGTG
Organism: Ruditapes philippinarum; assembly: GCF_026571515.1. Classification (NCBI taxonomy): domain Eukaryota; kingdom Metazoa; phylum Mollusca; class Bivalvia; order Venerida; family Veneridae; genus Ruditapes; species Ruditapes philippinarum. The sequence continues at coordinate 572,416 of NW_026865440.1, read as the reverse complement.
AACATTTGAGCCAAGTTAGAAGAAAATAGAGAAGAAACAATTGTCTGATAATTATGTTTGACCTTTATGGGTGACCTTAGACAGCACAGCAGTGGCAATGATTCTGTACATTGTCTTGTAAAGTTGAAAATTTAAGCAAAGTTTGGAGAAAATCCTTCAAGGTGTATAGGATCAATAGAAATGACACAAAACTGTCTGACGTTTGACCCTCCAGGATAACCTTGACCTTGAGCAAGTACAATTGTGGCAAGGGTTATGCACATTGCCTATTTGAGGTTTACATTAATTTTGATCCATGTTTGAAGATAATCCTTCCAGGATTATAAGACTTAAAGGGCAGAAACAATGGAGACAGACGGATGGACTGAACAACTCACCAACTGATATATTAATTCCATTTGCCAAGTTTGAAGAAAATAGAGCCACAAAATAGTCTGATATTTGAGCTTATAGGGTGACTTTGAACTTCAGCCAGCACAGCAGTGGCATGGGTTCTGCACATTGCCTTATTGAGGTTTTATATCTTTTTGATACTTGTGAGTTAAGGCAGACATGATAAATCAGTCTGATGCATGTGAGGTAATAGCATATATTGTCAATCACTATGGTGCTTGTGAGTTAATGGCAAACAATATAAACCACTATATACATTGAGGTAATGGCAGACACTATAAATCACTTTGATCCTTGTGAGGTAATGGCAAACAATATAAACCAGTATATACATTGAGGTAATGGCAGACACTGTAAATCACTTTGATCCTTGTGGGGTAATGGCAAACAATATCAACCAGTTTATGCATTGAGGTAATGGCAGACACTGTAAATCACTTTGATCCTTGTGAGGTAATGGCAAACAATATAAACCAGTTTATGCATTGAGGTAATGGCAGACACTGTAAATCACTTAGATCCTTGTGAGGTAATGGCAAACAATATAAACCAGTTTATGCATTGAGGTAATGGCAGACACTGTAAATCACTTAGATCCTTGTGAGGTAATGGCAAACAATATCAACCAGTTTATGCATTGAGATAATGGCAGACACTGTAAATCACTTTGATCCTTGTGAGGTAATGGCAAACAATATCAACCAGTTTATGCATTGAGGTAATGGCAGACACTGTAAATCACTTTGATCCTTGTGGGGTAATGGCAAACAATATAAACCAGTATATACATTGAGGTAATGGCAGACACTGTAAATCACTTTGATCCTTGTGGGTAATGGCAAACAATATCAACCAGTTTATGCATTGAGGTAATGGCAGACACTGTAAATCACTTTGATCCTTGTGAGGTAATGGCAAACAATATAAACCAGTTTATGCATTGAGGTAATGGCAGACACTGCAAATCACTTTGATCCTTGTGACATAATGGCAAACAATATAAACTAGTATATGCATTGAGGTAATGACAGACAATATAAACCAGTTTATGCATTGAGGTAATGGCAGACACTGTAAATCACTTAGATCCTTGTGAGGTAATGGCAAACAATATAAACTAGTTTATGCATTGAGGTAATGGCAGACACTGTAAATCACTTAGATCCTTGTAATGTAATGGCAAACAATATAAACCAGTATATACATTGAGGAAATGGCAGACACTGTAAATCACTTAGATCCTTGTGAGGTAATGGCAAACAATATAAACCAGTTTATGCATTGAGGTAATGGCAGACACTGTAAATCACTTTGATCCTTGTGAGGTAATGGCAAACAATATAAACCAGTTTATGCATTGAGGTAATGGCAGACACTGTAAATCACTTTATCCTTGTGAGGTAATGGCAAACAATATAAACCAGTTTATGCATTGAGGTAATGGCAGACACTGTAAATCACTTAGATCCTTGTGAGGTAATGGCAAAAAATATAAACCAGTTTATGCATTGAGGTAATGGCAGACACTGTAAATCACTTTGATCCTTGTGGGTAAATGGCAAACAATATAAACCAGTTTATGCATTGAGGTAATGGCAGACACTGTAAATCACTTATATCCTTGTGAGGTTATGGCAAACAATATAAACCAGTTTATGCATTGAGGTAATGGCAGACACTGTAAATCACTTTATCCTTGTGGGGTAATGGCAAACAATATAAACCAGTTTATGCATTGAGGTAATGGCAGACACTGTAAATCACTTTGAACCTTGTGGGTAAATGGCAAACAATATAAACCAGTTTATGCATTGAGGTAATGGCAGACACTGTAAATCACTTAGATCCTTGTGAGGTAATGGCAAACAATATAAACCAGTTTATGCATTGAGGTAATGGCAGACACTGTAAATCACTTAGATCCTTGTGAGGTAATGGCAAACAATATAAACCAGTTTATGCATTGAGGTAATGGCAGACACTGTAAATCACTTAGATCCTTGTGAGGTAATGGCAAACAATATAAACCAGTTTATGCATTGAGGTAATGGCAGACACTGTAAATCACTTAGATCCTTGTGAGGTAATGGCAAACAATATAAACCAGTTTATGCATTGAGATAATGGCAGACACTGTAAATCACTTAGATCCTTGTGAGGTAATGGCAAACAATATTAACCAGTTTATGCATTGAGGTAATGGCAGACACTGTAAATCACTTAGATCCTTGTGAGGTAATGGCAAACAATATAAACCAGTTTATTCATTGAGGTAATGGCAGACACTGTAAATCACTTAGATCCTTGTGAGGTAATGGCAAACAATATAAACCAGTTTATGCATTGAGATAATGGCAGACACTGTAAATCACTTAGATCCTTGTGAGGTAATGGCAAACAATATTAACCAGTTTATGCATTGAGGTAATGGCAGACACTGTAAATCACTTAGATCCTTGTAATGTAATGGCAAACAATATAAACCAGTTTATGCATTGAGGTAATGGCAGACACTGTAAATCACTTAGATCCTTGTGAGGTAATGGCAAACAATATAAACCAGTTTATGCATTGAGGTAATGGCAGACACTGTAAATCACTTAGATCCTTGTAAGGTAATGGCACACAATATAAACCAATAATTTATCATTAGAAACAACACTGAAATTGCTCACTTTGGTCTGAGTATGTTGTATTATAAATGATAGCAATACACTTTCACAATGTCTACCTATAGAAAAACCAACACTCATATACAGAACTACACTTTATTGTGCCAAATTGTGATTAAGAACAACTAATTAATAAATGTAAATTTCTGACTGTGTTTCTAGTTAAAACATCCAGGGACATACTTATTGCTGTCAGCTTTCATACTTATATAATACATCATGTCTTTTCACCATTTTCAGGATTTCTAATCTAACATGTTTCACACTATTTCCTTGCAATACAATCAATTAAAATGCTACACAATAATACACAGAATAAGGAAAAGAATGTTAACTTATCATATGACATCATTTTTTCTTTAGAACTATCAGCATGTTAGAATGGAAATATATAAAAAAAATTCTTGCATTGTAGTACAATAATAAAGGTTTTACTGTTTAGTAATTGATCATTTAGGCCTGCTGACCTTGTTTTATTCCTTTAACTTTATATTATCCTACAATAATGCACTAAAATAAATACTTACTTCCTACTTGAAATTAATAAGCTTTTTCTCTTCTATATATTGTTTAGTTATCTTTCTAAATAATATCAAAATACACCAGTAAAAGAAGTACATATACTTGTAAATGTTTGTTTTAATGTCATTTTCTGAAAGTAAAAATGTTTATGATAACAATAGATGCTAAATTCAAGCAAAATGTTAAATTTCTCTAAAATTTTGTTTCATTACTGGTTTTTCTAAATTCTAGTCTCTATCAACATATAGATGTCATATATAATGTTATAAAATCAGATATTGGCAGCATGATGAACGATATATCTAATACAACATTTTTGGATGTGTGTGTCTATACATTCACTACTATAAGACAACATATAATAATATAAACTTACTGGACTTACTCTGTAGGATAGGAGAGAAATATAATTTCATGGAGAATGTGTTATCTCATTATTTATAATAAACTTAAAGGAAAACATAATCTATATAAACTTAGCTTCAATTTCAACAAAACAAACATATAAGAATAATTTATTATAATCATTTATTATCTAAAAGTTTATCTGCAGTTTTCTGATGGAAAAATAGCACACAATACCTTTTCTTAAAATAAATAGACTGTAAAAAATGATTTTATTCTATGAGGACTGCTTGAAAAATGTGTGGGTCAAATGTCACATCATCAATTTTCAACACAATCAAAGGCAGGTGTAAAGTGATTCAAAAGACTTAGGTGTATCAGTCCAATACTGTTACTTAATTATTTTTTGTCTCAATTTAATTTAGTCTAAATTTAATATGTATTGACATATTCAATAATAATTTAAAGAATATGTTACAAATATCTTTAACTTTATGACTTAAAAGTATTACCTAAATTGGTTGGTTATTTATATTGTGATGATATATTTCCACAAACTTATCCAACAGCCCTCTTATTATACTGTAAAATTCCTTTTAAACAACGCCCCCATGGGCTAAACATTTTTCAAAAGGGGGGCTATAGTTACAACACAATTTTTCCTAAATCCAAATATCATTGTATTATTTTATTCCTTATTTATATATACATCAAATTTTAGTGTTAGCAAGTGTTGGCAATAACATTAAAAAGTGTTAAGGTTTTAAAGATATACTATGCTCAAATTTGATAATTGAAAATATCAATTATTGCTACACAGTCTTTTTGTAAATATACAACAAACATGTTTTGACTTCACAGATATGTTATATAGTAGATGTGTTATGCTTTAAATCTTACACACTATAAGTGGACACACAATGAATATATTTTGTCATTAAAAAAACTGGCAGTTTTTTTAAGAAAGGACCAGCTTTACTTGATCCGTAATGATGAATGCAGATTCCCATAGTTTGATTGTTCTAGTATTTAAATAACCCATATTCAGTAAGAATTTTATAGATTGCAATAAATTTCTGTAGTACAAATATTTACTCAAAGATGAGAATAGTATATCTTTAAGGTTCATTATGATACAATTTTGTGTTTACTATCAAATAAAATGGATTTTGAAGGATTTGGATAAAACTTTGGATTTACTCATGAGTTCAACACTGATCAGTAGATTTTTTCCTTATCAAAAATCCTGGGAGCCTTTACTAGGGGGAGGGGAGTATATTAGGTAATTTTACGGTACAATATTTAAGTTGCATATGCATGTTATGTTCAAGCAATAATGAAAGCAAAAATGAATAAGCAATTATGATAAAATCTGAGTTTTAAAAAAAAATTTGCATTGTTTTAGGAATATTTGCACATTACCCATTCATTAAAATCAAGTATTTAACAAAATAAAGTAATTTGAATTAAATCGCCATAATGGTCCAAAACTGCTCCAAACATTATATATTGTTGTTATAAAACAAACTTACTATAAAACAAGTTATAGCTGTTCACCAAATAAAAAAATAAATGTTTTAATTTAAACTTAAATTTAAACTAAAATTGGCCAAAGGTGTAAAAAGAACATATTTATGTGATATAATGAGTCAACACATTATACTTTCATTTATTCTAAAAGCTCATTGTTTCCAACATGACTTAATAACATGCAGTATCCTCTGAAACTCCTGTCCTATTTGCAAACACAATACTATATACAATTTACAAACAAAATATCCAATTTCATGTATAATGACATCTTTAAATGACAACATAAGTCCATAACTCTTATACAATCCTAGCTGTTCAATTTAACAGATTACATAGAGGAACAATAGTTTATTTACATATAGAGATTATCTAAAACTGTCATGATTGTTTGATAACAAAACTATCACGCTCCCCAACAAAAACACTCATTTACATTTAAAGGAACTCCAACAAGATCCATAAGTCTAGAAACATAAAATGTAATGAAATTCGTAGATAAACTGGGGTGTTTGAAACGGAAAATATGCAAAAGGTATTAATTATACTGAAAATTACTTGAAAATTGATATTTTTTTAACTTCTTAGCCCGATTTGAGTTTAAACACTTTTCAATTTAAGGTAAATTTGCCCAATTAAAACGGCTATTTTGTAATGAATGAATGGTGACATACCTACATAAAAAGGTATAAATATCTTGAAAGTATTTTTCCAGTACAGTCATGTCAAAAAACCTCAGTTGAGTCCCTTTAAGAACTTATATTCTGCATCAATTACAAAGAAACTGGGCAAACTAAACACAGAAAAATCAACATGTAACATATATTACACTATCTATATACATGTACATTGTACTATATAAAATGTGTCACTTCAATACAGTGTCAAATCAAAGAACAAACATTTGCTTAAAAATACTGCAGTATACATTCATAATATCTTTAATCAAATTATTTGTGGAGAATATATATTAAATTTCGCCAGATAAATGTCAGGCAACAAAGGTTTGTTCACTACTGTTGATATTTTTGGCAACATTTCTTTGCTCTTTACAACAATGGTGATAATTTCTCTTATCTTATATGAAGTAGTTGAAATTAAAATCTTCTTGTTGCCTTATACTTTGTAATGTTTGTACATTTCTGAATGTTCTTTTATTGTAGATAGAATCAGTCAGAATGGATCGTCCAAGATTCATTTTTTCCTGCAATCTGGACCTAACTTATCTCAAAATTTAATTCAAAACTCAACTTAATACATATAAAATTTTTACGCACATCACTGTATACTTTCAACCCTGTTTATATTGTATCATGCTACAAGTGAAACAAGGTTTATAGTAATTACATCAAGCAATATATGTGTACAATAATATATTGTACACAATTTACAAACACATGTTTAAATAGCATCTCTCAAATCTGAAAATAAATTAATCAAAATGTATCACACATATTGAAGTTAAAGCACCTGTTTTGCCATTATATACAATATCTGGATTTAAGGATATATTGGTTGACCCTGTTAGATTGTAATTTATATTTCATAATAATCTGTAGATTAGGCTACTAAAATATAACAGTGAGTCATCTTTTGATAATTTCACAGTGAAATTATAATTTTATAATTTCACTGTAGCAAAACTATATTTGAACACTGATGAAAAAACATGTATGTATCATTAATGATAAAAATTCAGACAGAAAGACATCCCAACATTAGTAAAATGTTGTAAATAATTATTGGAGGCTAATTTTGTTATCAAGAAATTTTACAGAATAAATTTTCAACATAAATATTGTGACATCATGATTTGATGATGTCACAAAGGAGAGAGCATGATATTCTGCAGCAGTTACATTAACCATTAAAGCATGAAATGTAAAGATAATGTGTTTGTTTTGCATATAACATCGAATTTTACTTTCTATTTGAACCCAAGTTGTTCTGTTTTTTTACTTGTCGTTATCGCAAATCATGAAAATATTGCATCTGGTGTTCAATCTGTAAAATATACTTCCATCTTATACTACAACAAACAAATAGCCCTTAATGTCAAAAGAAATCTCTATTTTTGATTAAGCTCTGTGCAAAAGTCCATAAGTCAACAAAAATAGATATAACAATAAATTCACCTGAAAACTAAAGAAGAAAACAACAGCTTTTTGATAAAAAATAAAACCAATAATGAATGAAAGAAAACATAAATCCGGCCATTTTAAATGCCTATTTGAACACTGGCCATTTGTCAACTTTACAACATGTCTCACATACTTTACCCTTGTAATTCATTTACATATACCAGTATAGTAATTCACCAATCACACATATAATAACTTACATATCACATGTATAAAAATAATTCACCAATCACAGAATATGATTATTCTGTGATATTAAATGTGACATGTTTACATAACATAATTGTTTTATCTTTTTTTTTTACACTCCAAAACTATCAAGACAATATAAATGGTGAAAATGTGATGGGCAATCACTGGAAATTCAAAACATTTTAAAACTAATCATACTTTATCACCACCTACAGTGATACAAGAATCTATAAATTTGTAACTTATCACACTGCTGTACAATACTGGCAAGTCAAACATAATGGAGGAAGTAGTTCATATATGCAAACATTAGCCAAAAGTAGTCCATGTGCTCCATATTGTTATTAAAAAAATACATATATGTATGTATCAACTATTAATGGAGCTTTTTCCCTTTTGGAGGTATTTTTAGAGGCAGTGTCAAAATCACAAACTCGATGCGGATTGGCATGTGCTGGTTGGATCCAATGCCCATGAGTTGCAGCCCAAAAATATAAACAAGGTACTAGTAGTAACAACACTTAGGCTGTCTAACCAAATCTCTGTAGCTTTCTAGACTTCTCAGATTATAATCATGCTCTCCTGTCATTTTCAGACTGAAGTCTTATTAGTTTAACACATAAGAAGAGGTAAAAAGGTTTTTGGTGGGGCAATAGTTGGCTTAAAAATGACAGATAGTCATTTATACAAATAATGCTATTTTCATGTTTCTGAATATTGTTGAATAGATAAACAATTGACTAATATTATCATTGGACAAAACCTCAAAGAAAATTATTAAAATAATCTAACATTTGATAAACCAAATCATTAAAACCTACATAACTCATGTGACTGAATTTTTAAATAACATAAACACCTATCAACCATATATGAACAAACAGCAAAATGCCAATAATAATCAACAATTTTGCCATCTTTTATAAAATACATGTCATCTAGACCAGCTTCATGCCTATGTCAGGATATTTTCCCCCCTAAAGATGAATGAGTGACATTAGATAAATGAATTACACAAGATTAATGCAATGAAATACAATATCATAAAGTAAAACACAAGAATAATGAAACAAGTCAACAAAACATACATAAAGAATTTTTTTTCTATAATTCTAAAATAAAATAGTAAACAAATAAAACAGAAAATCAAACAAAATTGACAAACTTATTGGTACACATCTAAAGAAATAATAAATTATATAATCTGACTAACTTTATATGTTGCATTGATGAAATTAACCTGTAAAATTAAAAAATACATAATTTACTCATACTTCATACTAAGGAGACATTAATTTGAAAAATAATTTGACAAATAATATGTGTCTCATTGAACTTTGTTCTATCCTAAATCTTACATCTATTCTGTCAAAAGAACTACACTGAGGTTCCAAATGTATAGACACATACAATTTGAATTTCTTACATACATCAACTTGGGCACTTAAAACGAAAAAATGTACAGAAGATATTAATATAAAACTGTGAATGAGTACTAAATAATTAATCATAAGAAGTTTGATCAACATTGGTCATGTAATTCATGTTCTATTTTTAGAAATTTCCAAATTCTGTCTCCAGAGAATAAATACAATCATTTCAATAAACTTATAACAAATATTTAAACACATAAACTAAGTACAAGTGGGCTAAAATCTAAAAGCTCAAAAACAAGACAGTTCAGGCTGTATGTAGCAAAAATATCATAGTTCTTATATGAAATGCTACCTTTCAAAACTTTTGAATGTCTGATGAACAGTACCATATAAATATACAAGAGGGCCATTAGACACCCATAAGAAGATGTTTCATGCTAAACATCTAAGTTCTAGCTCATTGGGTTTTTTAAAAGAAGATTTTTAAGTTTTTACTATACACATATAGTTAAAAACAATGACACCCCTGGGGCAGGGCCAGTTTTGACCCCCGGACTTTTATTTGAACAAACTTTGTAGATATTTACTTAAAGATGTTTCATGTATAATATCTAAACTCAAGCTATTTGGGTTTTTTCAAAGAAGATTTTTAAGTTTTTGCTATACACATATAAGGAAAATCAATGACCCCCGGGGCAGGGCCAGTTTTGACCCCAGGGCTTTTATTTGAACATACTTGGTAAGACACCCATTAGAACATGTTTCATGCTAAATATCTTAGCTCTAGCTCTTTGAGTTCTTTAAAAGAAGATTTTTTAAGTTTTTACTATATGCATATAGGGAAAATCAATGACCCCCTGGGGCGGGCCATTTTGACCCCAGGGCTTTTATTTGAACAAACTTGGTAGACACTCATTAGAAGATGTTTCATGCTAAATATCTTAGCTCTAGCTCTTTGGGTTCTTTAAAAGAAGATTTTTTAAGTTTTTACTATATGCATATAGGGTAAATCAATGACCCCCCGGGGCGGGGCCAATTTTGACCCCAGGGCTTTTATTTGAACAAACTTGATAGACACTCACTAGAAGATATTTCATGTCAAATATCTTAGCTCTAGCTCTTTGGGTTCTTTAAAAGAAGATTTTTTAAGTTTTTACTATATGCATATAGGAAAAATCTATGACCCCTGGGGCAGGGCCAATTTTGACCTCAGGGCTTTTATTTGAACAAACTTGGTAGACACTCATTAGAAGATGTTTCATGCCTAAATATCTTAGCTCTAGCTCTTTGGGTTCTTTAAAAGAAGATTTTTTAAGTTTTTACTATATATGCCATATAGGGAAAATCAATGACCCCCTGGGGCGGGACCAATTTTGACCCCAGGGCTTTTTATTTGAACAAACTTGGTAGACATTCACTAGAAGATGTTTCATGCCAAATATCTAAGCTCTAGCTTTTACAGTTCTTTAAAGAAGATTTTTTAAGTTTTTACTATATGCATATAGGGAAAATCAATGACCCCCGGGGCCGGGGCCCAATTTTGACCCCAGGGCTTTTATTTGAACAAACTTGGTAGACACTCACTAGAAGATGTTTCATGCCAAATATCTTAGCTCTAGCTCTTTGGGTTCTTTAAAAGAAGATATTTAAAGATTTTTCTTTCGGTTGCCATGGCAACCAGAGTTCTGCATGAAATGGAATTCTTTGAACAATCTTGATAGAGCTTCATACAAAGAGTATTCCTGCCAAGTTTCATTAACATTGGCCTTGCGGTATCATAGAAGATGTCCTTAGAATATTTAAAATGTGGACGGACGACAGACGACGGACGCCATTTGGTTGGCCATCCTAAAAGCTCACCTGCACTTTGTGCAAGGTGAGCTAAAAAATTAAATGCTTCCCATATGCAACTTTATTATTTTGTTGTTATGTAAAATCCTCAGTCAGATATTTTGAAAAGCTGCTCCTTTTAAGTGTTTATAAGAATACTCTAATAGATCAAACTGATATGCAGAATGAACTGTTAACACAATGACAAATTTATTATTGATACTTGAGAAATTTTTTGCTATAAATTTGATAAAAATATGCAAACATTTTTTTCTTGAAAGCTGACAACTATTACAAAAGCAAAAGGGCCTAATTAGTATACTGTTGGTATATTAAGTTAAAACTGATATATCATAAAGTTTATAATTAATAGTTGAATTTTGTAATTACAATACTGTAGCTGTCTTGTTTTTAAGTCCATTCATCAATTGGTCCATTCAACAATCACAGTTTGCTTTACAATGTCAAATGGCTGGTCACATGATATCAGGTCACATAATATCTGAACACATGATATCAGGTCACATGATATCTGATCCCATCATATCAGGTCACATGATATCTATGTGCATGATATCAGGTCACATGATATCAGGTCACATGATATCAGGTCACATGATATCACATGATATCAGGTCACATGATATCAGATCACATCATATCAGGTCACACAATTTCTGGTCTCTATTTGGAAAGCATTATAAACATTAAACCCAGGTGCTTCTGATTTTTGCGGAAAAAAAAGAATACATGAAGTGACATTTACATTCATAATATCATTAATTTACAATAAAAAACTTCTTGTAGGGTTTTTCTCTCCACAAAAATCATATGACATTATTAATAATTAAAAAAAAATACAATAACTTGACACATAATGAATAATGGGCAAATATTTCCAATTATAAGAGAAACATTAAGCAAGTTTCAAAATTTTTCTTTAAGACCTAAAATACAAAAATAACATCAAAACAATATTGTCATGCAATCATAACACTATTAAAATAGATTCTCTACTAGAGAAAATAGATAAATAGAAAATAAAAGTCATTTTTGTATATTTCTAAATTATACATCATTATTTCTTTTTCTCAACCTCTAGTTCCCCGGTATAATCTCTGTCCTTAATGAAGCACCTTAGTAATAGAATGCTATAAATAGATACACAATCAGTGTTTGCCATTAGCTTTGCCAACTTTGCCATTTGTTTTACCATTGGCTTTATCAGGTTTGTCAGGTTCAGGATCTTTGGTACTGTAACATGCCTCCAGGAAGAGACCGGCAATCTCTGATACCATTGACCGATCTGGGATTGACTGAGCCATACCATATATAGCTCCCTGAAATATATAATAATATACAATAATTCTTTAGTTCACAATTTAACTGATTCAATTCTACATGTGTTATTCTACAATCTTCTTTAACACTATATAGAATTCCAATTAACTATGACATGTTTTCAACTATTTTTAAAACTGAAAATTTAATACTGTAGTACACATTTAATATACATTAATCACAAAGTTAATATATATTGTTTGCATAATTATCAATTAACAATTAAGACATATGAAATATTTCAGAGATCAATAACTTACAATTCCACCACATTTTGCTTTTGGGTCCTTCATGATTTCAGTGACAGCTTTTTTAACTTCTTTAATAAAGTTATCGGCAGCACCAGGGTGAGTGTGTAACAATGTACAACACAGATGTATACTTAAAAACAAAATAATACATATTTATATACAGGTTTTATACACTTTATTTTTTTCTTCAATAACTGTCTAAAGAAAAATTTAAATCTATTTGGTGAAAGTGTAACAGATGTAGAATTTTTCTTCTATACAGAAGATGTAAAGTCAAGTTTAATCTCTGAGTTTGTCACTCTATCATTAAGTTAACATAGAAAATCAAAATATGCCAAAAAAGCAGTTTTTTTAATCTTTCTCTATTTACATTTGAAGAAACATACAGTGAAAAACCTGAACATGCTATAACTATTTACAATTTTACAAAAAAAATCTTATATAATTTAACTTCGTAATAATTTGTATTCTACATACCTAGATGGAAACTGGAGTGGGTTAAGACTGAAGCCTGTATCAGCTAGGGCGTCTGACAACCGGAAGATATTGAAGTCATGTGATGCTATAGCTACCACCGACACTTGAGGATCACCAAGAACGTATATTCCATTTATTTTCCTCAATCTGTTGAATAAGATATACAGATTAAGCATTACATGTATTACTGAATTAGCTTTCAAACAATTGACACATAAAGTTAAATTACATCACACACCGACTTTCCTTAGATTTAAAAGCATCCAAAACAAATTTACAATTTTTTTTACAACAGTGAACAACAGACCGAGACAGGAAAACTTCCCAAAAATTTTATTTATAATTAATGAACACAAAAAAAATCATAATTTGATAATACTTTAAACATACAACACTTGCTGTCCTTTTAGTGAAGCTTTAAAAAAATTCATGAATAAATATATCCACACATATAATGAAGAACTTACTCTTGTGCAATATATCTTGCTGTTGACACAATCTTTCTGGTGCTTTGTACATACCCGTCCTGCCCAAAGTACATCATAGCTGCCCAACATGATGCAATAACAGCTCCAGATCTGCTGCCTGTAATAAAATCACATATATAGAGATGTTCAGTTCTGTGTAAGATTAAATATATTTCACCGAGTGAGCACCAAAAAGTATTGTCGAGTGACCCGTTTTTACGCTGCCATATTTCGACGCCATTCATATTTTGCCTCATAATTGATATAAGAGGCCGCTTACGTCATAACTGTACTACGCTATAGCAAAAAGGGATTCCTCTTGTTGGTTAGGTAACAATATGTAGTAAGTAAGACACCCAAAGGTAAGATTTAGCACATTATACCTTATTCAAGAGATTTTTGAATGATTTCACTAATGCAATTTTGACCCTCACTTTATTATGTCATGTTTTCCTTGCAAAAATAGGCTGGAAAATACCTCCCTGTCTGCTGACCTCATTACGTTATTCTCAGGTAAGGTGGCAGTAAAATTACCCAATAGTGTTGTTTTGGGCGCATTTTTTCACCCTAAAGCAACCTGTATGTGTTGTAGATTTTTTTACGGTTATTAATCGATGAATGAATGTTAATTGAAAATTAATTGGATACGTTTATCTTATTTGGATGGAATGAAATTTTGAATTGCCATATTTTAATTAGTTGCTCCACTAAGTGTATTATTTTGTTTTTGCAGGTTCGACAAAGAAAGTAAAGGTGCTATTTTCCAACCTATATTTTTTCAGCATTGGAGGTCAAACAGACAAGGGCAACCATCCAAACCACTGTAAAAATACAACAATAGCATTTACCGCACATAATTATGCTTTATTTATGAAAGAAATAAAGAATAGATTAACTATTTTTCACTTGTTGATACTTTGCAGGTCTATGCTTTTGATATTGGTGAACAATGTAAGTAAAAGTATTATGGTGTATTAGTGTGTAATTAAATTAGCACATCAATAGCGTCGTTTTAGGGCACTCTCAATAAAAATGGCCGCTTCTGGATGAAGTGAAAGTAGGATTGTTCATGAAAAGGAATAGCTGGAAAAACAACTTAAATTTACCCATTTCATGAAGGTTAGAGATATTTTAAAAGCTTAAAACATTTTATACAATAGAATCACATGGTTTTTATAGAAGCATCCAAAACAATTCTTAAGGGCGTTGAAACTGGTCACTCGAGGATATATTTCACGAGTGGCACAGCCACACAAAATAATTATAAAACTTGACGCCATTTACGATGTCAAGTTATTAAGTTGGTTTCCAGCAATGTGAACACTGGTATTTCACTGAAACAATGTTAGGGGTTTAATTCAAAACAGTGAAATTATCAAATTGATAATTTCACTGTTTCAAACAGTGAAATTATCAGTTTTATATTTCACTTATATATTTCTATAAACCACCAAAAAGCATGTAATAATAAGAGGATATTTTTTTGTTTGAGTGAAATAAGGAAATATATTTTCACGAAACATGATAAAATGCCACATATTTTCACGAGCCGGGACGGGAAATACAATATTTCACGAAAAACGAAAAAAATAACCTTTTTATTTAATTTCATTATCAAAGAAAAATGGTTACAAACCCTATTGCTTGCTACGCAACTGCAATTGTACAGCGCGCAGTAATATATTATTGCGTCTTGTTTTGCACGCGATATTTGACGCTACATTGTGACGTCATGTAAACAACTGTTTAAACGTCTGTACAGCATAAATAACTGAATTAAAGATATTGGTTTTTGGATTAGTTTTCTAGTTAGACCATTTTCTATCATTCTAGATAGTTTTCAAAGCAAAATTCAACAAAAAGTTGTTTTGTATTTATCAGATTTTTCAAACAAAATGGCGAAAGAAGTCCCTTAAAATAAATATGAGTTTTGACTCCGCCCACTTTCATATTTATATTTCATATTTATTTTAAAAAATATGAAATATATTTGACTGATATAGCACCATATTTCATGGGAAAAATTAAATAAATAACAATAAATGTCTCCATAAAATGTCACACTGTGAGAACAGTCCATATATTCAGTAAATCTGACACTATTAAATTTCAACATTTTTCTGCAAGCAAAGCTGTCTACCATACATATGGTGATAGTCAAAAAACATTTTGGTATATATTTTCTACAAAACAGAATCTCACTGTGAAACAAAAATATTACCTGCTAGAGTAGGTGAGGCGTAAATACCACCAGGCCAATCTGGCTGGACAAAGAACTGGTACTTCCTGTATTCTTTATCACTATAGAGTATGACAGACGAACCTTTTGGAGCAAACCCGTACTGAAATGGAAATAAAACTTCACTTATACTAAAATGTAACAAACTATTCTGGAATTTTGAAAGAAGTTAGTTTTCATTCATACAAAAGGTAGTTTGAAGTACAATGACATGTTAGTAAATTATTATGTCAAACTAAATCATGAACAATACTTTATCAGTTTATGCTTTCACCATAAAATGGATAAATGATCTTTTATTACTTAAGCAAAATATATGACTTCAAACATATTTTGTTTCTGTTGTAGGTTGGGTTTCATGTCACACTGTAACTGTTATGGTGACACACCAGCTTTATTTGTGGAGGAGGACCTCAGCAAACTCCTCACAGTGATTACCTCCCTTGGCAGATTGTAATCCTGCCTTCATAGTTTGTTTGTTTGTTTTGGGTTTTACGTCACATCGACACAGTATAGGTCATTAATAAAAACGAAAACAGAAATCAAAACAATCTCTTTTTCTAGTTTGGCTTTTAAACGTAATATTGTAAGAGAAAGGTTAGTATTAGTGGTAATGTTAGTAGAACCACAAGCGTTTTATAACATGGCAGGCTAGGTATGATTTGACTACATGTATGTCGGATGGCTGTAATTTTTGTTACCTGGGCCAACCAAGGAGATTCAACAAGAAACACCAGAATTTCCAAACAATAACTTCCTTTTATTCATAGAAATATATATAATAAATGCTGAACTTCATTTACGGCTTATTTTCTCTTTCTTCAATGAAATATTAACTATATTAAGTGTTTGTTATCAATTTCTTTAATAAACAGTGAACTGCATATGTTTAATGTTATTCATTTCTTCAATAAAATATCAACTGCATTTAGCGTTTGTTATGTATTCTTTATAAACACGAATTGCTTATACATGTATATAGTCTATAATTCCATTCTTATTTTATACAGATAAAGCATAGGTCACGATATAATAACGTTCTACAGATGTTGTGTAATACTCTACCAGGTTACTTTCGCTAGAATAAAATACATTTGAAAATAGAACTTTTGCGTGAGTACGTTTTGCGCAAGTTTCATGCAAGAGTGTGTGAGCATACGCAATAACAAATTCTGATACTGTACTTGGTTAAAAATATATTTAAATAATGCTAAAGTTTTGCATATGTACTTTTGCAATAGTGTTCCGACGCCCTATACCCGTTTCATTTAGTTAAGTTAACCTTGTACTTCCGAAAGCACGACTGCCCGACATGACGCAGCCAGCTGTATTTATAAACTTCCCAGCCAATCAGATTGCGTCATTATATTCGACTTCCGCAATGGATACGCATAAACAAAAAGTCTGTGCGAAAGTTTCAATTTCTTTGTAAAAATAAACCTCAATGAATAAAAGTATTAATGCAATAGTTATCGGAGGTATTATTTAATAATAATACCACATTCTAGTAAATAAAATATTTAGCTTTCGTATTTCCCGTATCAATGCGCTAAGAAGTTCTGCCTTGTAAATGCGAAAGTTCGACAGGTCAACAAAGTAATGTGTTCAAATATTCATAAAAGCAATTTCGTTTCATTGTAAAACTGGGCTCAAAAGTTATGGAATAAGGTATTTATACTGTTTCATCAAATTCTTGCTCTTGTTTCTACGTAATTACGATGCAAAACCAAGTTGAACTTGTTTGACCTTCAATGGCGTACGTATTGTTTACATGTTTGACGGCGCTATTTTTCAAATAATCTCTGCCTCAAAAGATATTTTCTGTAGCCAGTTACGTATTCAGAGTAATCCATATAAAGTCCAGTTTGATAAATAACATTAGTTTTTGGTATTAAATAACACCTTTAGGTTAATTATATGATTCATTTGCTCATTAATCAAGCTTCCGCTGATAGTGATAAATTTAAAGGAAAAACGAAAACTTCTCGCTGGTGTTCCACAGTTGTTACAAGTCAATAAATGACGTTTTACCAGATATTTACACATGCCATAGAATATCAATCTCTTTTCTTAGGCATAAGTCTGACAGAACTAAAGGTAAATTTATTTGTTAACAATTGTCATGTATTTTCACGACCTGGTAGAGTAAACACAACTCTTAAGATGTTTAATAAATATAACAGTACATAAAAATGTTCAAGTACAAGTCATTCCTTTACATTTCCCCCTCCTTAGTTACAAATAATCCTCCTGGATTATGATTCAGGTTTTTGTCTTTTGAACATATGCACATAAGATCAGAGACTAAATAATTAGATAGCACTTATTATAATGGAAGTTAATCTAGAGAACTTTAAACAACATTTTATATTAAACTATGAAATTTGTTCAACAATAACAGTTTTAAACTTTTAAATTTTAACAATAGCTTTAAAATTTACACAAAAACATTCTAATGTTTCATATCGTAATTCTTTAAACACTTTTAAACTAAAAAAAAACAAACAGTTTCTCATATTATTGTTTCGCAACGTCAAGTGTAAATTGTTTTTAATTAACACTGATTGTGATAATACCATAAACTTTAAAACATTCAACTTCAAAACACAACAGTTTGTTTAATTCTCTGTTTTATACAACATAATATTTATTTACTTTCATATTTTCACGCAACTCTTTGTTTCTCTCTACCACTAACACAACACTTTGTGACATTTAACTCATTATTTAACCACCTGTTTATCAACACATATATTTAACACTTTTACACAATCAATCTGCTGCATTAAGCCTAAGGGGAGCGTCTATGCTCCTCAGTTTTAACTTAAAATCTTCAGATGTTTTTCTAATGTCTCTTAGGAATTTTATGTGGTTTTCTAGTGCGGTAGTAACTCGCTTTCCGCTTGCAATCTCCCTGACAGTTTGGTAGCAATAAAACCTAGTTCTTGACGCCCCGATTTCTTCCCTTTCCTTAACATGTTTCGCCGACCCTGGCAAAGCGAGGTAATTGAATTTATCTAGGAGATACGCTCTAGACATTTCAGGATCAACCGAGCCTTCAGTTTCTTTTTCTAAAGTCATGGCAGCATATTCCCATGCAAACAGTTTTCGATCAGGCGTCATCTTTTGCCAGTTCAGAGGGGGCCATGAAAAATTTATTTCTGGCAAATTGTACTGCGTCTTTTGTCCCCAGTCTCGGCGTCCTGGAGGACAAATTGGCATGACCCCTGTAATTAGTAAGTCTATTGCTATCTTTTGCATTTCTCTATCTTTCTCTGTCAATACTTCCTTGGCTATTTGTGTCTTTATTTTGCTTCCTTTTTCGTTCATAGTTTCATGTTTGTCAGTTATTGGTATTTTTATTTTGCTTCCTTTTTCGTTCATAGTTTCATGTTTGTCAGTTATTGGTATTTTTATTTTGCTTTCTTTTATGTTCATTGTTTCATTTTTGTTTTGTTCATATTTCTCAGTTTCTATTTGTATGTCACACCTATTTTCTACTTTTTCCAAACAATCGTCTAACTCATCCATTAATGGAGTGTCCTCTCTACTACTTCTTAAATCTGCCTTAATTTCTTCACTTTTGTCTTCTCTTAATAAATCTTCATTTATTTCTACTTTACCTTCTGGGTCGTAGAACAGCTCAGACTGGAATAAACCCATGCTGAGTTCACATCGATTTGGTACAGAATTTATATGTACATTTTCATTATCTATGTCACGTTTTATTTTGTCCTCCTTCTCTTTATTTAAATCAATGTTTAATTTTGTTGCTATTAATTGTTTGTCAGCAGGTATTGCATGTCTTCTCCAAATACCATTATCTCCTCTTATTAAATTTACTAATTTTCCATTTTCTTTTTTAACTGTTTCGCTATTGGTTTTCATCACATGCTCTTCTTTCTTTTTCATGTATTCGTTGAAGTTTATTTTCTTTGGTTTTGTTTGATTTAATTCCATTTGATTTATTTCTAGTTTTCGGTTCACAAGTTCAAGTTCCTTTGTCAATATGTCAGTCATTAGTGGCAACTCTCCTGGAAAGCTATCACGGTTTTCCTCCAAAGATGGGGTTTTGTTGTCACTAATTTTTTTTACTGATACAAAACACTCCTTCATTATGTTATTGTCACTGACTTCATATTCTGATTTTGATTTTCTTTTACAATATTTGTCTTCACTTGTGTCCGTATTATCATTTTCTTTATTTTCAGTGTCTGTCTTCTGTCTCTTTATACGATCATTTCTCTTTTCGTTTTCATGATGTCTCTTCCTTTTTCTTTTGTGTTTGTGCTTCCTTTGACTCAGATATTCATCACTTTTGATTTTGTTTACCGTCTTTGACTTTATTATGTTTACACCCTCACTATTTTCTTTTACATTTTCGTCATCTTTACTTTCCTCATTCATGTCCCTGTTCTTACTTTTATTCATCAACACCTTTCTATCAGCACATTTAACATCTACCTTCTTAAACTCTTCTTTCAATTCCTCTTTTCCAATATTTTTATCCTCTGTTCCACTTTCCTTAACACTTTTGTTTAACAGATTATGGTTATTTATATTTTCCTTCTCATTATTAGATACTTCACCATTTGTTTCCATCTCCTTATTATCTATCTTCACATCTGATTCTAGACCAATCTTTTCTATCTCTTCATTACCTATCTGAACATTTTCACTATTCTCATCATCAGTTTGCTTTTCATTACTCAAGTTCACTTCAGTCTCATCCTTATCATCCGCTGGCTCTTCTCTATTTATAATATTTTCTTCATTCACATTCATCATACCACTTCTCATTTCACTTTCACGTTCTTGTGCGTTTATACTTTCACTTTCTTTTGTGTTTGTTTCTCTTATATCTCCTTTGATTCCTCTTTTAATTTTGTTATTCTCTTCCTTTAACCTTAGTTTCATTGCCTTACTCCAACCTTCCTGTATCAGTTCAAATTTAACCGATCCACCCACCTGGCTTTCTATATGACTTTTCATTAGCCCTCTGGCTTGTATTGCATCACCAGAATTCCATGATTCTGGTTTTGATATTGTGCGCACATAGTCCTCTGGGAAAATTGCGAAAAACAGACAATTACTTGTTGAGAAGAAAGACCTTGACAGATTCTTACAAGTATCAAAGTGTGATGTTCGGCAGTGTCTTTCTAGGTCACCGGGTTTCATAAAGGTCTTCTCTGTTAGACAAAACACACATACCACTGTCTGTCGTCTATGCTCTTTAGATACGAGATGGCTGTTGAGCGCAGTTTTATTTGGAAACTCTTTCCAACAGAGCCAGCACTTGGCCATTGTCTAAAATATACATAAACATTATTATATATTTGTTAAAATATGCTTTGTTGAAATTTCTTGTTGCGTTAAGAAAAGTATTGTAAATATTTATTGTTTGTTATTTATTTAATTAATTTTTTTTATACTTGTTATCTATTTACACACTGTTTATTTATTGTTTGTTATTTATTTAATTTTTTTTTTACTTGTTATCTATTTACACACTGTTTATTTATAGTAACCATTTAATGTCTACTCAATATCTGCATGTTGTTATATTTAATCATACAAATGTTCTATACTAGCGTAAGCTCACACAATCTTTTTACATTTTTTTCGCTTCACTGTTAATGTTATTCATTGTTTTAATTTCTCGTTACACTTAGTCGTTTGACTTTTGTCTTCTTCTTTAATAATTAATATTTTTTACATTCGAGCAATTTCGCGGGTTATCCACGGAGGAATATTAACGCCTAAATAAGGCCACAATCGGTCAATATGGTACGCCTTCGGTTTCATGGATTTTGACCGTTTCACAAGGCATATGAGATCGTCTAAAACTCTCGTAATCAAGTATGGACCTTTCCATTTATTAACTAATTTCGAACACACACCTTTATGGCGAGTAGGGTCATGTAGCCAAACGCATTGTCCTACTTTGTATTTTCGTGCTTTTGCGTTAGAGTCATAGTGACGCTTTTGATAGTTAGACGTTTCTCTTATGTTTTCTCGAGCGATATCGTGTATATGCGCGAGTTCAACACGTAAGTCCTGAACGTAGTCATCAAGGGATTCAATAGCATCGCGTTCTTGTAAGGGTCTACCTATTGCGGCAGCCATAGGGAGTGTGACTTCACGTCCGAATACCATTTTATTCGGGGACATTTTTGTACTTGCGTGACTTGAGCTACGGTATGCCAGCATAAGCATAGGCAATAGCGTATCCCAGTGGCTTTGATTTTTCTGACAGTATTTCGAAAGCATTGCAATTAAACTTCTGTTCATACGTTCCACAGTTCCATTGGCCTGCGGGCGCATGCTTGTTGAATGAACCTTTTCAATAGACAACAATTCGCATAACTCACTGAAAAGTTTTGATTCGAAATTGCTACCTTGATCAGTGTATAACTGCAATGGTACACCGAAGCGGCTTATAAAGATTTTAACAAAGACATCAGCCACTGTCTTAGCTTCTTGATTGGGTAAAGGTATGCATTCTGTCCACTTTGTGAACCAGTCTGTTATTACAAGTACATATTTATTACCGTTATCTGTTGTAGGCAAAGGACCTAGTATGTCCATCATTATACGCTCCATTGGCTCACCAACGGAATATGTACCAAGTGGTGCTTTGTTTTGCGTTTTAGACAAGTTTCGTGCAGTACACAGATCACATTTACGACAGTAATCGCGTATGTCGTCAGTCATACCTGGCCAGTAGAAGGTCTGTCTAATTTTGCCTAGTGTTTTGTCAAAGCCAAGATGCCCTGCAGCTGGTATATCATGATAGAAATAAAAGACTTCTTTACGTTTACAGTCTGGTAAAATTAACTGCAGGATATGGGACTTGTTATCTGTTTCAAACCTACGATAAATCATACCACCCTTAACTTCCAGTCTGTCCCACTGGCGCCACAATGTCTTAAGTTTTGCTTTACCACTAGAGACTTTCGACCAACTAGGGCGATCTAAATTGTTTAATTTAGCAGACAATATTGGACCAATATTTGGATCACTTAATTGATTATTTTGAACATCAACAGGGGACCAGCCATCCAAGAGCAACTGATTTTGCGTGAGTTCGCTTTCTTGAACTTTGGCACTGTCGTTTCTTGTTGTCACTCTCACTTTCGCAACATTTTCTCCATCAGCCTTTTCACTTTCGCATTTATCAGTGTCATTCAGATTTTGTTGCCGTGCACAAGCATTACACGGTCTTCTTGATAGGGCATCGGCATTGTTATGACTCCTTCCAGGCCTGTGTGTTACGGTCATACTGTAGGTGCTTAGCTCTTGCAGCCAACGGGCAGTTTGGCCAGTTGGAACCTTTAAGCTTTGCATCCAACTAACAGCTGAGTTGTCTGTTCGTAAGAGGAACTGGCGGCCGTATAGGTAGTGATGAAAGTGCTTTAAGGCTCGGACTACGGCTAGAAGTTCTTTCCTAGTAATGCAATACTGCTTTTCGTGCTGGTTCATTGTCTTACTCATGTATGCAATGACATGTTCGTTACAATTTATAATTTGCGACAAGACTGCACCAGTGGCATCGTGACTTGCATCAGTGTCTAGTATGAATTGACATTCTGGTCTAGGGTAGGCAAGGATCGGAGCAGTTGTGAGAGCCAGCTTGAGAGTGTCAAAAGCCTCTGTACAGTTGTCATCCCAGATGTATTTAGCCCTTTTCTCGCATAATTTATGCAATGGTCTCGCAATATCAGCATAGCCCTTGACAAATTTGCGGTAGTATCCTGTTAATCCAAGAAAACTCCTGACTTCCTTCTGATTTTGTGGAATCGGCCAAGTTTTGATAGTGGAAATTTTACTGTCATCAGTGCTTATGCCCTCTTCAGACACTACATGGCCCAAGAAGGTGATGGACTTTTGGAAGAAAATGCACTTAGAAGCCTTCAACTTCAGGTTGTATTCTTGTAAGCGCACAAAGACATTCTCAAGCCTAGCAAGGGACTCATCAACTGTTTTACCTGGTGTTATTATATCGTCTATGTATAAAAGTGACTGGACCCACTGCAATCCCCTTAAAACATTTTCCATGAGCCTTTGGAAAGTCGCAGGACTATTTACAAGACCAAAGGGCATGACCTTGAAATGATACATGCCGTTAGAGGATGTTGAAAAAGCGGTCTTGTACTTGTCATTTTCGTCCATTTTCACCTGCCAAAACCCGGAGCATAGATCCATACTACTGAACCAGCTGTTTCCCACAAGTGCTTCAAGACAATCATCAACTCGCGGAATTGGATAGGCATCCACCTTTGTTACGGAATTCAACCTTCTGTAGTCTACACAAAACCTTGTGGACCCATCCTTCTTCGTTACCAAGACTACAGGGGATGACCATTCACTATCTGATGGTTCGATGATACCTTTTTGTAACATTCGCTCAACTTCTTCAATTTCGTTCTGTCGTTTCCCCAGTGGCTGTCGTCTAGGAGCTTGTTTTATAGGTTGGGCATCACCTGTATTTATTTTATGTTTGACCTTGTCGGTGCAGCCAAGGTCGTCAGAAGATGCAACAAACACATCTCGAAACTTTCGCAATAGAGTTTTGAGATGACAGATCTGGTCTATATCGAGGTGAACTGAGCTTCTGTCTAACAATTCCATCAGGTAATCTGGCAATCCTCCATTGTTTTCATCTTTTACAACACTTTCGCACTTCCCATCATGACTATCTTTAACTGATGCGCTATTACCAAGGACTTTTGCATTTACTTTACCAACTTTCGCATCACCCTGTTCTTCTGCATGAACACTTGGGGCTTCCAAACCATTTGCATTTGTCTCAGCACAGTTCGCACTAAAATGATTATGATATTCATCGTCTTTTGTATTCGACATGGAAACTTTCGCACAGTATTGTGCATCATCAACTTCTTCATATGATGACTTGCAATATGCAAAGTTAACGCCTGGCTTAAGATATATACTTTTCTCACCCTTATTAATTACACCAACCCCAACTTTTGACCTATGAGGTTCTACCAACCCTTCGATCACTTGGAAAGATGCGTTTGTATCCTTCATATTTTCCACAAAACCTGTTGGAGGAAGTTGTTCGTTATCAGGAATAACAACACTTACAAAAGCATATGATTGAGGAGGAATTTTGATTTCCTCTCTAACTGTTACCCTACACACGCGATAAGCTTCATGGCATGCATAACACTGCACACGTTCACCGGTTCTCAATACTAGCTCTAGGTTATCGAAATCTAATTGCTTTGCGTGCTTCAATATGAAATCTTGACCTATGATTCCATCTGCTGTAATATTACAGACAATAACTGGATGATTAATTATTTGTTGTCCTAAGTTTATTTGAAACTGCTCTTTACCATAGATTTTGATATTTGAACCATCTGCACCTTGTATACTTATATTTTTATTTCTCACAGAAAGTGACTCAATACCTAATTTATCAAAGGTGTTTTTGGAAATTAATGTAGCTGTGCTACCACTATCTAGTAGAAAATTTACTGCCTTCTCATTAATATAACCTTTCACATATAAACCATTATCTACACCAGCATTTTCTGTGCCCACTTGATTAACGCGACTATACCTATTAATGCTATCAATAAGATTTTCTTTAGAACCACTAAGACCAAAATAGCTTAAAGATTCACAATTTTTTTCAGTTTTTAATTCATCATTTAATTCGTTACTGCTTGATTTAGATTTATCTTCATCTTTTTGTAAAGCAGGTCTTTTGCTTACTTCATACGCCCGCCCCCGACCTACAGGGTGGACGGCTCTCCGTTTCCCGCCTGACTGTTGCCATTCTGAGAAGAATCTCTGCCATTACCAGCAATATACCTATTTGGACATGCCCGAGCAAGGTGATCGAGTCCCTGGCATATATAACATTTTCTTGGGCCATCTCTTTCTCTTCTCTGTGAGCCCCTTTCTATACGATCTAGTCGTATCTGGATAGATCTCAAGGCCCGTTGTATTCCATCATCTGATCTTTCATTATTCCGATCTTGCCATCTGACCATACGCTTTCCATAATCATCTCTTCTTGTTACTTCTCTCTCAACTTCAGTGCTTTCGACTTGTCTAACAAAATTTCTTCTTCTCTCATAATGTGACTCATTCAATAGGTCTTCATAACGTTCAACGACTTCAACTGCCTCTGCGATTGTTCTGCAGTCTTTGTCCATGACCCTGCATTTCATCTCTACAGAGAGTGCTTTACAGAATTGCTGCAATGCAAGGGTCTCTTGTGCTTCTTGTTCGAGGTTACAGTATGCCTTCCTAGCGAGTAACCTTAAATCATCTCCATAAGCTGCAATGGACTCTCCCACAAGTTTTAAACGAGTTTGAAACTTTGACACCCATCTGGTCTGCTGCCTGGCACTTCCAAAACGTTGTTCAAGTGCACGTGCAAGATCCCTGAAAGAAGCCTTATCTGGTCTAGTTAATGTAGTATAAAATGCTCTAGCTTGACCTCTGAGGCAAGCAGCCAATGTGAGAAGCTTCTCTTGATCATTCCATTTCCCTAGTTCTGCACAATCTTGGAAATGCGATATGTACTGTTCCCAGTCATCTTCCCCACTATATTTGTCCGGTTTTATTGTTATTGCCGGCCTCGTATTTCGACAACAGTGCTCGGGATCCTGATGAATGCGTCCAACATCATCATCTCTGTAACGAACTTGTCTAGAAGGTGAGTCACCTACATTCGCGATGTCTCCTTGTCCCATATTAAACTCAACTTCCGAGTCTGAATCGCCCATTGTTACTTTATGTTCACGTTAGTATGTAAATTAATATCGCAAAATGTACGCGCAAGTTTGAAAATTAATAATGTAAAATGGCTTATAAAACCTGCACAGCAGGGATTTACTTTGATGTAAAGTTTAGAGTGCGTAAGTCTTAAAAACGCTAAATATCACAGGGCCACAATATACTTTAGATGCTTTGATATATTTCAGTTATTTGCCACTGATTATACAGTACTATTTTGATATTTCTGTTAAATCTTAATAAAAATGTCACAGGCAGTAGTTCTAGATACTATGTAGAAATAATATCCGCCACTTCTGACACCACGTGTAAGAGAAAGGTAAGTATTAGTGGTAATGTTAGTAGAACCACAAGCGTTTTATAACATGGCAGGCTAGGTATGATTTGACTACATGTATGTCGGATGGCTGTAATTTTTGTTACCTGGGCCAACCAAGGAGATTCAACAAGAAACACCAGAATTTCCAAACAATAACTTCCTTTTATTCATAGAAATATATATAATAAATGCTGAACTTCATTTACGGCTTATTTTCTCTTTCTTCAATGAAATATTAACTATATTAAGTGTTTGTTATCAATTTCTTTAATAAACAATGAACTGCATATGTTTAATGTTATTCATTTCTTCAATAAAATATCAACTGCATTTAGCGTTTGTTATGTATTCTTTATAAACACGAATTGCTTATACATGTATATAGTCTGTTATTCCATTCTTATTTTATACAGATAAAGCATAGGTCACGGTATAATAACGTTCTACAGATGTTGTGTAATACTCTACCAGGTTACTTTCGCTAGAATAAAATACATTTGAAAATAGAACTTTTGCGTGAGTACGTTTTGCGAAAGTTTCATGCAAGAGTGTGTGAGCATACGCAATAACAAATTCTGATACTGTACTTGGTTAAAAATATATTTAAATAATGCTAAAGTTTTGCATATGTACTTTTGCAATAGTGTTCCGACGCCCTAGACCCGTTTCATTTAGTTAAGTTAACCTTGTACTTCCGAAAGCACGACTGCCCGACATGACGCAGCCAGCTGTATTTATAAACTTCCCAGCCAATCAGATTGCGTCATTATATTCGACTTCCGCAATGGATACGCATAAACAAAAAGTCTGTGCGAAAGTTTCATTTTCTTTATAAAAAGAAACCTCAATGAATAAAAGTATTAATGCAATAGTTATCGGAGGTATTATTTAATAATAATACCACATTCTAGTAAATAAAATATTTAGCTTTCGTATTTCCCGTATCAATGCGCTAAGAAGTTCTGCCTTGTAAATGCGAAAGTTCGACAGGTCAACAAAGTAATGTGTTCAAATATTCATAAAAGCAATTTCGTTTCATTGTAAAACTGGGCTCAAAAGTTATGGAATAAGGTATTTATACTGTTTCATCAAATTCTTGCTCTTGTTTCTACGTAATTACGATGCAAAACCAAGTTGAACTTGTTTGACCTTCAATGGCGTACGTATTGTTTACATGTTTTGACGGCGCTATTTTTCAAATAATCTCTGCCTCAAAAGATATTTTCTGTAGCCAGTTACGTATTCAAAGTAATCCATATAAAGTCCAGTTTGATAAATAACATTAGTTTTTGGTATTAAATAACACCTTTAGGTTAATTATATGATTCATTTGCTCATTAATCAAGCTTCCGCTGATAATGATAAATTTAAGGGAAAAACGAAAACTTCTCGCTGGTGTTCCACAGTTGTTACAAGTCAATAAATGACGTTTTACCAGATATTTACACATGCCATTGAATGCCCATCTCTTTTCTAAGGCATAAGTCTGACAGAACTAAAGGTAAATTTATTTGTTAACAATTGTCATGTATTTTCACGACCTGGTAGAGTAAACACAACTCTTAAGATGTTTAATAAATATAACAGTACATAAAAATGTTCAAATACAAGTCATTCCTTTACAATATTAAGCACCTAATATCAAAATAACCGCTATAGTTTAATAAGTTCGTTGTCAAGTAGGTTGTCACAATTTCACACATTTTCATATAGGGGTATCTCTTTTGTTGCTGGCTTGCTGGTAAGTGTTTATTTAAAGGTAGCCTGGTGGTTTTACACGTCAGAAACTGTCAGATTTAAAGCCACCCGTTGTATCAATTTATTTCAATATTAATTATATATTTTCATTAATAATGGCACTCACCTGGTGATTGTTTTGCTATGTCATTGCCCTCGAACATGGGTGATTGTTATTCTATGCCAATGACCTCGGACATTTTTGGTGCATTCCATGACTGACTCCATGTGTGTTGTCCTTATATGATACTCCGGCAACCTTTGTCCATGCAGGTGTCTTTTTTCAAAGTGTTGCTCAAACAGTGTATTGTAATCAGTCCATATAAAGTGTAAATGCTTAACAATAGGTAGTATCTTAAACAAGTCAAAGGTATAACTGGTCGTTGATGACTTTATGTAAGCAAAACAAATTTATAACGGGTGTTATATGAATAAATCTATTGGTGGATTTTTTTACCAATTATCATTCGTGTAAAAATTATTTCTATTATAATATTCTAAGATGATGTAAGGTTTTAATTAAATTCTGTTCTGTGATTTTCAGTCTGCAATTTTTTACATGTAACTTAAGCAAATTCATTAAAAATGTTTTACACCACCAGTTAGTCTGAAGCACTTTTATTTAAATTTGGTGCTTTACTTCGTGACATGGTGTAATGATTAAAACTGAAGTAAGAATCGATAAAAAAAAATCTTAATCAATTTATCATTTTGTATTTTATCTCACTACCTTGATTCTCAGACTGAACTGGACTTGCTGTATGAACTGTCTTTAGTGTTACTTAACCCTTTACCACATGAGCATATTTGAAAATGGCCGATTTCATTAAAAAGTCTCCTGTTACAAGTTCAAACTGCTATGAAACTATGAAAAATGCTTCAGTACTGATGAAACATGGCACAAATGTTGACTAGACAAGAGCCTCTGTAAAAGCATGCTCAATCTTTAATTTACTGTTACCATGGCAACGGGGGACGTTTCAAAATTGCCAAAACATCACTATTTAGCATTGTGTTTTCTAGCAAAACTGATTTCAAAGTGTTGCAACTTCTCAATGGATTGAAATAGTCGTTGGTTACACGTTACCTTACGATCGACCTGAGGCCATTTTTAGCCTGTCACATATCCAAAATTTTCTTGGCGATGAGGGGACCTGCCGCCCCCTGAAATCCCCTGATGCACCTTTTTGATGGGGGAGAGGCGGCGACGAAAAGTGATCACTTTTTTATCAACATTCTCAAACGAAAACATGTGTTTGGGGCCCAAACAGGAAATTTTTTCACTGATTGAGGCCCAAATTTTGGTGAAAAAATGTTGTTTTATGGCATTTTTCATTTTTTAATTAACTGGGTGACCGTTGCATACCATGCAATAGGTAAACATAGAGACATTTACCACAATTTCTTTATTAAATGAAATGTCCCATACGACACAATATTTATATGCTGAATATATGTAGTTATATTTTGAATATCTATTTTAGAATACATTCAACATGTTTTCTTTTCGAATATTGATAACTTTATTGAAAATATGTTTACTATTTTAATGCTTGCATCTGTTTTAAAGCAAGTTTTGTTTTCTCTCCAAAATCTATAAGACCAACAATATGCTTAATAACTTGCTTTAAGGGTTTGAGTATTCTGTCATGATCGCACCAATGTGTCTGGTGTTTAACAGAGAAAAAGCTATTTTTAAGATAAATATGTCATTTGATGTGCATGTAGACCAATAAATTTTGTGCAAAATTTCAGGCAAATTGCTCACTCCGTTTTTACGAAATAATTATTCAGATTGTGAAAAAAAATACTAAATAAAAAAGCGTTGCAACATTTTTCTACTCAAAAAGGGCTAAATGGTGCGCAAAAGTACGATTTTTAATTTATTCGGAGTATATTTCGTAAAATATCGTTTGCACATCTTTCTGTTTAAAAAGTGCACAAGTTGATCTATGTAAGGAATCCAAATTTTTTTAAAGGTTTTTGGACCTCGGTGGAGTCCCTTTAACATTTAAATGCAGTTATAATCGTGTCAAGGGTTATATTTACTTCTTAATGACGCTTGGCAATAAGTCATTTCGAATGTAGTTAATGTACTGAAATAATGGTATCATTAATTTTCCAGAAATAAGAATCTTGTTTAATAGGATTTACTTGTTAATCTATAAAAGGAGCATTGTATAGATGGCCGATATGAAGGTAGTTTTCAAAATATGAAAATTAATCATTTGAAAATTTGATTTTATTTGAAATCAGACCGCAATTAATGTCATGATTTAAATACCATGTGAGTATTTAAAAGATAGTGGAAAGCATATAGTTTGAAGACACTCAAAACTAAACAAGAAGCAATTAAAACTCTTGAGAAAGGAATAACCCTCATGTGAGCAATAAATAAAAATGATAACAAAGTTTCATTGTAAAAGGGTTAAAATAGTTATAACTCCACATACCCTAGCACCGTGGCATATAACACTCAATTCAACACATTACAAATACCTCAATCAATAATCCCTCAACCCCAATAAAAAATATAAATAGAAAAAATGAAACAAGCAATTAAAACCCCAAACAAACACTGAAATATAGTACGAAGAAACACAGCATTAATTAAATAGACAAATGCCTTTTTCCAAATGCCCCCAATTATATTTAAATTGTACTTACTTTAGTACTCGTATTTAGAATTGTTTTATTTGAACACATAAAAAAGTTCATTTCAAAGCATGTTTATTAAAGTCAATTTCATAGCAAATTAAACCTTTAAGTTGCTGTTAAATAGGAAAAAACTATAAGTTTTCTTAGCTTACGAATACATGTATATCTCAATGAAGAACTGGTTTTGTACTTATTTCCCTGTAACTCTGATCGATATGCTTTACGAACCATAACTCTTTCATAACACTTTTTAATATTGTAGCAGAAATATCAAACGTATTACCTTACACTCATCATCATTACATTCAATAGACTTGGTTTCCTTTCCTTTTTTGTAAAAGGGTAAATTAATTCCACTTCATATATAATGTCTTCCTAAATGTTTTTTAATGTCGATCAGTATTGTACGTATGGCTAAAACTTATTGAACAGGATTAGGTTCATACTTGAGTATAAAGTTCACTTAACTGTTGTTACTACTTCGTTATTCTCGCCTATTATTACTACATTATTAATCTCAATAATATAAACAGTAGCAACAAGTTTTTTCCCATTGAATTGTTGGTGTTTTGCTTTTTTACATTTTGTCAGTTTATTGTCTATGATCATGTATCAATTTAGGCCTGAAACAATCTGTTGATGTTTCATTATTTCTTTTTTGTTCGTTTTGATTTGGAAATAAATATCTTTACAAGCAAAGATAGACAATTGAATAAAAATACAAATAATAATAAAAAACACACTATGAAAACGTTTCATTTATATTATAAATATTACACACAAAGGTATTATTAGAATGGTAATGTTTTTGGTCGTTTTTTTGGAGAAAATGTTTGTTGATATTCAAGTTTAACGTCATTATGATAATGAAAATTTTATTTTTAAAAATGAGTTTTCCTCTTTCAAAGTTTACAAACATTGAATTGGATTGGTCAATAATGGAAGGCCTGTCGTAGCATAAATAATCATGTGTTGATATATTCGGAATTATACGTGACAACGAATCACAATTGAATTGATATAGACGATGTCGGCAGACTGAGATACATGTTCTGATATCACACATCTTTACATAGCAGACGATAAATTGGAAATAAATTCTGAAGCAGCAGAATAAGCTTATGGTATACTGAAAAGGTAGATATATACATGACGAAAATGACAGCTTTCTTATACTTATAAGGTTTTATGATAAGATGAAAACGTTCACTTTTAATTTTCTATTTACACATATTTTATTTGATTAACTGTCTAGTCCTCATTTGTGTAATATTAAAAATATCAATGACACTAGTATGAATTTAAAACAGACCATGACAAGGTCAAAAGCTGGAAAGATGGGAGACCCCTTTTTCCCATTCTTAGTTCTCTTTCTATTCTGCTCGGCATCGTATTATCTTTCTAATTCTTGTAAAAAAACACTTACTTTAACCAAAGCATAGATAATCAAATGGTCTTGGAACTTGATACAAGAACCCCCCCCCCCAAAAAAAAAACAACAAAAAAACAAAACAAAAAAAAACCAAAACCAACATTTTATTTATATGGTTTCAATCATTTCTGACTGTATGCTCCGGTTATTAATCAAAATCTCAGTATAATGACATTTACTTCATAACTTAACTTTTAATTTGTCTATAGTTATTTGAACTTGGTATTTTTGTCTTCATATGAATTGATATATTTGAATAAAAAAGGATAATGTATGTTGTTATTATGTTATTCTATATTTTATTTTACGATGGATAGAAAGGCAATGACTTTCTTCTGGAATATGTCACTGAATTCTAAATCAGATCCGTTTTGAGGTATTTTTTGTACAAATTTGTCCAATGAATTCATTTGAGACCAAAACAAAAAATTAATGATTGGACAAAGCATAGAGTTTGCCTCATACGAATAAAATTGCTGTCAGCATAAATAAATCTTGAGAGGTATATGAGAAATCATTAGTAAGAAAAATGCAACAATGTCAAGACCCGATCATATACCATCATATAGTAGTACACGCTAAAAATAGACCTGCGGGCATTGATGGAAAAAGAAAAAAAATCAACAAAAACAACATAAACAACAGAAAAAAAAACAAACGAAAAAAAAAATTGAAACAAAAAAACCCCCCAAAAAACCCCAAACAACAACAACAAAAACAACAACAATAAAAATCAAGAAAAAAAAAAACAGAAAAAAAAATCGAAAAAATATTCAAATTCAATAAAACAAGCATTATTCAACAGCTTCCTATTTTTAAATGTTAAACCGTTATTTTTATTTAATTATAATAATATGAAATCATTAAATTATAATAATAAAAAAACTATCCATGTGATGCAAATATAGACAAATTTAGGATTTGATAATTTTTACAAAAGGTTAGCGTTAAATCCGGGGTAAATTGATTATAAATATTAATTAAATTAGACACCCGGCGAGGATTTCACAACGTATAAACTGATATGCTTTGCTTTAACGTGACGAAATAATTATTGCCACCAGAACCAATTTGCAACCAGCCCGATGTGTGTTCAAAACATATGATAATACAAGTGAATCCTATTTTTTTATTGAAATATAGCCATTTGAATAACAAGGAAATGAGGTATTAACTTGCAAGAAGCGTAATTCAATGAAATATAAAATGTTTTGCATTTTCTATTGTTAAAATTTAGTCAGACTGGTTTGTTTATATGAAACATATAACCACATTTCCAAATGGAAGCACGATTTCCACTAATCTCTTTTAGAAAAGGTTAAAGAGTATCTAGTATGAACATCATTAAAACTTCTCAATAGATATCAAATACTTTTAGTTTCAACCACAAATATAAATTTGTTCAGGTAGCATACTTTATTTTAATTATATGACATGTCGAACAATAGTATCTTTTTAACCACATAGTTACATAGACACCTGAACGTAAATAGTACATAATAAATTGTCTGCGAGTTGATTTTAAGGTAATCGGCGATGTAGGTGTTCCAAATGCTTTTTAGTATCTACTCATTTGCCTAAATTGAGTAAATTCATTTCATTGTTTCGATTCTAGTTGAGATATGACGTTTCGTTTCAAACTTATATTAGATTTTTATTAGTTCTTAAATTAAAAAATAATAAACTTTACTAATAATACAAAAGTTGTTAGTTCTGTTTAAGTGATTTATTCTTAACTGCATCCATGCTTCTCAACATGCTTTTCTGAATACATCTATACATAACATTATATAACTTTACTCATCGTCAAAATGAAGACCAGATACAACAGATATTAACGTCTTATAAGATAATTCAATATTATTAAAAAA
Organism: Ruditapes philippinarum; assembly: GCF_026571515.1. NCBI lineage: Eukaryota > Metazoa > Mollusca > Bivalvia > Venerida > Veneridae > Ruditapes > Ruditapes philippinarum. The sequence continues at coordinate 537,847 of NW_026865440.1, read as the reverse complement.
GCATTTTACCAACGAAAACTACACCCAGATCTTTGATATCAAAAGGAAAAAATTTAGTAGTTGATTGAAATTTAATAAGTGAAAAGAATTGTTAAACCTATCTTAGAAAATGCAATTTTTGTATATATTAATGTTAAACTTCCTTTTTCTACTTTATTTGAATTGAAGATGACAATATGTAAGGTTCTTTTGATATGTGTACAGTTTCTAACTTCAAAAGTGTGTTTGTTCCATTTTGCATTAGATATATACTTCACAAATTAGAAATATGATGATAAAAAGCTATCAAAGAACATTCTAAGTCGTAAAATATTTGATTTTATATCTATGATGTTTTTATATTAACATTGCGAAATTGAAAGCAATGTCATAAAATATCTAAACTTTCGTGAAAGACTATATTTATGAGTTCATAAATAGTGTACTATTTTCTTCTCCCTATGGTTATAAGGTATAATAATGAAATAAGAAATTTGAGCATCCTTTTGCTTATAAAAATGTCTGTCAAGTTGAGACCTTAGTTTATACCAATTTATTTTTAGTTGGACTGTGTTGAAAGTAATAATCTTATTGAAACACTTTCGAATCTGTCACTAGAATCAACCAGTACTAAGTTATAAGTGTAATTTCTTACTCACGGAAACAACAGTTTGCCGACCCACACGGTAAGCAATCCTTAGAATACTATTCAGACATACAGGACAAAAGCGTATAAGTTGAGACCTTGAGAGTGCATTCAAATAATCTAAGGTCCGAAGACTGAAAGGACTCTCTCTTTTTATGTAATTTTTCTTTAATAATAATAATAATAATAATAATAAAGACTTTATTTAAAGAGGCAACATAGTTAGGCAAGCCCAGTCTTCCCTATGAGCCTCTATCAAAAATGTACATATATACAGTTACAAACAAAGACTTATATAAACAAAGAAAGAAAACTAAATGTATACAAGTTATACAACAAAGAAAAGTTGAGTAATTGAAAAATGCAATAAGAAAATGAATACAAACATTTGAAAGTATGACATTGTACATTTTACGAGACATACATGTATATATGTGATATTAAAAAATAGCTAGATTATTTGGTGCCCACCAGAGAACCACCATTTAAGATAATTTGTTTTGAATGTTTGTAAGTTGGAAGAATTTCTTATGTTTAAAGGGAGGGAGTTCCAAAATTTTGAGCCTGAATATGATAGGGATTTTCTGCAGAATTCAATTCTTGGTTTGGGGACTAAAAGAAGTTTTTGTTCATATGATCTTAATGATTTATTTTCTGTATTTGTAAAAAGATTTTGCATATAATCAGGGAGAAGATTGTTTAGGGACTTGTATACTAAAATGGCTTTTTATAATTCACTCTATCAGAGAATTTCATCCAGTTCAATTCAGAAAATAACTCATCAGTAGGCGCATCAAAATCTTTATCAAGTATTATTCTTGCTGCACGTTTTTGAAATTTATACATGTCGTTTAAGAGTTCCTTACTGCAATTACCCAAATAGTGCAACAATAGTCTAAATGAGGAAGAAATGTATGCATTAAAGAACATTTTCCTAACTTGAAGATTTAGAAATGGTTTAATTCTCAGAAGTAGATATAGTAAGGAATTGCATTTATTCAGCGTCATCTTGACATGTGTTTTCCAATTAAGTGTATGATCAACATGGACTCCTAAAAGTTTTTCTGTTTCTGAGAATTGAATGCTTTCATCTTGCAGAGTGATGTTGAAATCACTAGAATTATTGATGATATTGTAGATATTATGTGAAGGGGAAATAATCATTGCTTTGGTTTTTTTTGGCATTTGGAATCATTGAATTTCTGGTACACCATTGTTGAATAGAGTCAAGGTCAGACTGAAGATTTATACAGATTGAATTGATAGCTTGTCCAAATACTGTAATGGAAGTGTCATCAGCAAACATATTTGAAATGGAATGTGATAAGTGCAAAGGCATGTCATTTATGTAAATAATGAAAAGAAGAGGGCCTAAAACTGAGCCTTGAGGTACACCAGATGTAACATCTTGAGCATTAGAGTATTTTCCTGACACACATACTTGTTGTGAACGATTACTTAAATATGATCTGAACCAAGAAATTGAATTTTTATCTATTTTATACAATTTTAGTTTTTTTAATAACAATTCATGATTGATTAAGTCAAAATGCTTTTGTAAGGTCAAGAAAATATTGTCCCTATAAGTTTCTCTTCATTTATTGCTTTAATCCAGTTGTCAACAATTGAAGTTTGAGCCGTTTCACATGAATAATTTGTGCGAAAGCCAGATTGATTTGGTTGAAAAAGAGAGTTAGCTTCAAGAAATGATTTTAGGTGATCACTAACATGTCTTTCTAGAATTTTTGACAGGACTGGTAGTATTGAAATTGGTCTGTAATTGCTTACTTCATTCTTGTTGCCCTTCTTATGTATAGGTGTAACTTTTGCTTTTTTAAATATTGAAGGAAATATGCCATTTGATATACTGAGATTAAATATCTTTTCTAAGGGTTTGGAAATAATTTTAGAACTCATTTTTAAGAAATTTAGGTCCTATACCATCTAGACCAGTTGATTTTTTGAAATCAAGAGATTGAAGTTCTTTGATTATGAATTGTTCAGTAATTTCTGGTATTGTAAATGGAGAATCAGTCTTTGAATGCATTTCAATAAACTCATGCAGTTTTATTTCATCTTCTTGTAATAAATTTGAACAATTTGCTGGAGCAGATTTAAAAATATCAATGAAATAGTTATTGAAAACTTCAGCTGTTTTTAGTGGGTCTGTAATTTTATTTCCATCTTCATCTTGAATATAACTTGTCTGGTGATTAGAAGATTTCCCTGATAATTGTTTGAGATTTTTCCACATTTCTTTAGCATTGTTTTTATTGTTATTTATTGTTTCTGAGTAGTAACTTTTCTTAGAACTAGAAATCAGGTTTTTAACTTTGTTTCTCCAATACTTATAATCTTCATTATTATTTATTTTTTTAGCTTTATCTCTTTGTTTAGAGGCATGGAGAATATCAGGATTGTACCAGTCTGGAAGATGTGTGTGTTTTACACGTTTTCGTTTTAGAGGGGCATGTTCATTTAATACCTGACTAAATAAAGAGTTGAAACAATCCAAGGCATCATTTGGATCTTCAAATATTTCTATCAATGACCAAGGTTGTTGTTCCAGAGATTCAAGAAATTCTTTCTCATCAAATTTTTTAACATTTCTGTACTGTATTATCTGATGTAAAGACTTTTTTATAATTGTATTTGAAATTTTGCGTGTGAAACAAATTGGAAATGATCACTTATTGACAACTGAGGGATAGTAATTTCAGAAATATTATGAGGGAAATTTGTATATAGGTGATCTATTATGGTCTTTGATGTTTTAGTTACTCTGGTGGGTTTCTTCAACAACCTGCTTTAAGTTTGAAACTGTTAGTAATATTATTCCAACAAGTGTTGTTAGTAGATAGTGTTAGTGGATCATAATTATAGTTGAAATCTCCAGTTAAATAATTTCTTGTTTTCAATATATATCTTATCTAATATTTGTTCTAAATCCAAGTTCCAGTTTGCAGGTGATGATGGGGGTCTGTAAAATATATCCTAATATAAACGTTTTTTGTTGATTGTTTTGATTTCAAGCCAGATGGCTTCAATGTTCTCTTTTTTGTAAATCACTCCGTGGAAAACAAGAAAAATTTTCATTAACATATAATATAAGTCCACCCCCATTTGTTTTCCTGTCCATTCGAAACATTTGATATCCTTTAAACTGGAATTCATTATCTGAGAAGCTGTCATTTAAAAAATGTTTCACAAAGTCCAATAATGTCTAGATAAGAAATGAGTATGCAACAACATTTTTAATTCATCCAGTTTAGGATACAGATAATGTATATTAAGATGGAGAAATTTTCATCCCTTGTTTGGATAAAAGTTGGGTTCTTTAAAGCTAGAAGGGCTGGTTTGGTCTATAGTGTTATTATCTGTTTTATCATTATTTTTGTATTTGTTTTCAAAATTAACACTATCAATATTAAAATAATTGGTATTTGAAGATTCTTTATTGTCTGGAAGGACTGTGTGCTTCATATTCATTCGTCAGAACCCATAATATCATCAAGAGTACCATGTTTAAGTTTATCTTAAATTTAAGAATACTCAGTTATATACAGTTCATTTAGTATATATAAGCATATCATATGACAATTAAAAGATAAAGACATCATAACAAGTATTTGCTTTTTTAGTAACCTTTTTCATTTTTAAGAAATAATTTCAAATGATGAATATAGTTAAAAGCTTTTGACACAGACCTTCTTAGTCTGCGTTTTCCTTTGACAAATGATTTTCACAAGGCTGTGAGTTTGATTTCCGAATATTGAACGAAGTATGACAAGATATATATTATGCTCAAAAGATTAATCAGACGGTCTATTCCGGTAACATTGTCAATGAAATATTCCTAACAAAGAACAAAAAAGCGTGTGTTGATAGTTTATTAGCTACGAGAATATCAGTATATTTTTACTTCAAATGAATGCTATGTTACAGTTATTTTATCTCTTTTTTTTCTTTTTCGTTATGTAAATCATTATGTTTCATAATGAAATACAATAAGTATCAAAACAGTAAGATAAATCAAGCGCAATAAAAAGATTTTAAATATAGAAAGCACTTTCATATGTTCTCTTAGTGTCTGAAAGGGAGGATGAACCCTCATTAAGCCTATATAATACAAAGCGCTTTTAAGGTAAAATTCTAGAAAGGGGCGATCGACCAAACAGAATCAGTGATAATAAAGTTAATGAGCTAACATAGAGTTTAATGTGTCTGTTCACGAAAGATCTAGAAAAGTGCTACATTAAACTGTAGTCAATCCAAAACACTAGAATTATTTGGAAAGGCCAGGGAGTATCATGACATTATGATATAGTACGGAGTACGGAATGTGTTGACTTAAGAACTTATTAAACTATTTAGATGAGTGACCATAGGGATGTAAATCGGACAAATGATTTTAATTAGAAAATTTATAACATGTTTCGACCAAATCGCTACTGAGTCCAAGATGAGCACCAACTAGAAAATTCAAGTGGTCCGACTGACCAGTTGCTTGAATAATTAGGTAGTCCTTGCCAAAATCAGGTGGTATCGGACCAATGCTGCATTAAGCAAAGTTTTTCAACTGCCACAAACATAAATAGCGTATATGAAGTGTTACAAATTAGAATAAAAAAAATGTGAAAATTAAGAAGAAAACATGTTGATAGAAATATTATATCATTCAGTATCCGTTTTATTGAATTAAGATTATATACTGGTATAAATGATAATAATAAACCCAAAACCACTTTCGTCTTTTAACGTATCACCTATATTCGTCAATTTTTGTTTCATGGGAATCATCTATGCTCATTAGGGTATATGTGTAAATAAAAAATAGAAGACAAATATGCAGCAGCCGTAATTGTTGTTTTCTTGTTAAAAATCCATTGGACAGGTCAGTCAAACTGTGTCGTCATTTTATATATCAAATAATATCATATTTATATATCAAATAATGTTATATTCTGGTAACAAAATCGCTAAGCAAGGCATGCTTGTTATTTAATTCATGAATAAATGCCTCCGGTCAGATGATTTGAGTCTGTTTAATTAAGGGTTTGATTCAATATGTCGTTTAAATTTTTTACATGTTTGAAAAAAACGAGATTCCTCTTTTCTAAATTTCGAAATCCGGTTACATAATTTTATTCTGTATCTGTAAATCTTGATAAATATTTGAAAAGTTTAAGTAGGAAACAATATAAAAATTTGTGAAAAAAATGTAGCCTTGTTTTAAGTTTTGTCAGTCAGTGACAGACTATTCTGCGTGGTAGAGGTCAACAGTAAAATAATGATTATCAGTCACAAACTAATGTTCATAAGTAATTTAAGTGATACTGTGAGATGAGAATATTCTGTAAGTAGGCTAATTTTCATCAATTTTCAAATAACCTCACACATTGGCGTCAACTAAAGGATATTTCTCCACAAGTTAAACCAAAAAAAAAAATGTTAAAAATTAGCTTGGTAACGATCTTTGCTGTATATTTTCGCACTTTTAGCACATTTTTGTTTAATCAAAATGGGTAACGACATGTTGATAGTAAATTGCAAAATACTATAGGTGTTTTTGCAATCACGTTTTCTTGCGCGCAACATCACCCAGTGCAAAGGAACTATTTCCATGTTTTGAAGCAAGGTATTAAGTTAACTGTATTTGTTCTCTTATTATTTTGATACTTTATCGTTTTCAAACTTAAAGGTGATTGTGATTTAAATATTGTTTATATTGATCTAAAATAGTTATAACAGGAAGCGTAAAATAATCCAAATGGTCAAATCGAAGACGTAACAACTGCTTAAGCCTGTACATAGCCCGCAGGTATTAGTAACACTCATACCCCTAGCACCGATAAGAATTTTAACATTCTGAATTACATTAAAGAAATGAAAATTATATCATTCATAATCACGCCAGTGTATGTGTTTATTAGCAGTCGTTGATATTTGGGTGAAATGTGATACACAGCGTAGAAATGCTCAGTTCATATGTTTAGAGTAGATACATAATCATTGAATTACAATGTACTCCGGTGCGTTAGATAGTTATTACACATAACACAAACCAATCCCATCGCAATATCATACTTATATAACGTTGGAGAAAAAATATAAGGCTATAACTCATATAGTGCTAGTACTTACTCATATATTAAACTCATAGATTATGTAATGATATTTTATAAGAATGCTTACAAAACATTTTTCAGAATGTTCCAATTTATACATAATTTTATATCTTATTATATAATATTTCTCTCTACATTTCCAGATTCTTTATTGTTTCAGTATGCTCAGCAATTTTACATAGTAAGTTGAAAGTCACTTTAATGCCATCGTTTTTTATTTTATCTATTAACGCGTTTTAATTTCTTTAATCTTGGTTTTAATTGTATCATTGTTTTCATGCGTTTCATATAATGATTAACTGAGAACTGATATCATCACTTCTTGCCGGCGTTTTTGAGGCCTCCACTATATCCTTTTTCCCATATCATATTGAATACCTTTATTACCTTTATTACATTGTTATGGTAGGCTGGGAGAATTCTAGACCATTTACAAATACTTTACTTTAACGTTTGGTGTTTTAGTAGATATTTGAGACTTTGTTGATTTTTCTTTCATTTGACAGGTTCACGGATTTTTACTTGTCAACTCAATAACTGCTCTTCTAAGATGGCTCGGGAAATGTTTATTGTCAGTTTATTTTATAATGTAACTGTTATATAGAAAAAATAATTACTGTTAGAGAATGTGCATTTGTTCTGAAAATAAATTAAAGATTTCAATTATCGTGAAATTCTGCCAATGAAGCCAATGAATAATCAGGAAAATGTTACACATTTTACAAAACCATCATTTTCTATTTGACAAAAATTTCTGTTGAACACAAAAGTTTGGCATTATATTGTAAAATGTTAAATTATATTTGTAAAACTTTTGATACTTAGATATTTATATATACATATGTCAAGTTATCTTTTTTATTGTAAAAAAATAAAATATATTAATATACTAATTTAAATATTTCAAAATCACAATCTATTGATGATCTAGACGTAAAGGATTAAAATATACATTTCAACTTGTTAATTTTTTAACATTTTATGAAGACAAAGTATCTATTTGTATTATGTGTTATTGTAGAAAGGTTAAAATGTTAATGACAGCTTGAACCAAGATTATATAACGAATTATTCTATTATAATGATAATAAAATAAATAATAAATATATTTTTAATCTGTAATGAGGTGCAATCCTTCTAGATCAAACGGCCTTAAACAATTTAATTTAACTTAAATATAAAAATATCATTATATCATTATAATCGCTATTGTTTAATAAGTTCCTTAACATGTAGATCATCACAAATTCACACATTTTCATATAGGGGCATCTCTTTTGTTGCTGGCTTGCTGGTAAGTGTTAATATAGAGGTAGCCTGGTGGTTTTACACGTCAGAAACTGTCAGATTTACAGTCACCTGTTATCATAAATAATGGCACTCACCTGGTGATTGTTTTTCTATGTCATTGCCCTCGAACATGGATGATTGTTATTCTATGCCAATGACCTCGGACATTTTTGGTGCATTCCATGACTGACTCCAAGTGTGTTGTCCTTAAATAATCCTCCGGCAAACCTTTGTCCATGCAAGTGTCCTTTTTTAAAGTGTTGCTCAAACAGTGTATTGTAATCAGTCCATATAAAGTGTAAATGCTTAACAATAGGTGGTATCTAAAACAAGTCAAAGATATAACAGGTTGTTGATGACTTCATGTAAGCAAAATAAATTTAACAACGGGTGCTATATTAATTAATGTAGTGGAGGATTTTTTTGCCAGTTAATATTCGCGTAAATTTTTTTCTATTATAAAATGTAGGACTTTATAACTCCTACGTAGGAGATATAAAAACCTAATTAGGAGTAGGAGTTAAAAAAGCCTAATTAGGAGTTTATAACTCCTACGTATGACTTTATAAGTCCAACGTAGGACTTTATAACTCCTACGTTATTAGTTATAAAGATCGTTGAGATGTTATATGGCCCTATATAAACGGCTATTTGTAAATATAACCCGAGCCGTTATGCGAGGGTTATATTGCAAAGAGCCGTTTATATACGGCCATTTAACCTGTCAACAATCTTTATAACGAATTTATAATATAACAAGCACAATTTTTAGAGAAAAAAGTAAGATTCATGAATCGACAGCAGCCGTTGTATATTATTAGTTATAAAGATCGTTGACAGGTTATATGGCCATATATAAACGCCTATTTGTAGGAGTTATTAACTCCTAATTAGGCTTTTTTATATTCTACGTAGGAGTTACAAAGTCCTACGTAGGACTTATAAAGTTCTACGTAGGAGTTATAAACTCCTAATTAGGCTTTTCTATCTCCTACGTAGGAGTTTTCAATTTTCATAGAAGATGTTAAATTGGCACCAGGACGCTTCCGTAATTCTGTGCAAATCGATCATATCTTATTTTTCTTACTTCAGTTTACGGAAGCGTCCTGGTGCCAATTTAACATGTTCTATAAAAAGATAACTCCTACGTAGGACTTTGCAACTCCTACGTAGGACTTTATAACTCCTACGTAGGAGAAAAAAAACCTAATTAGGAGTTTATCACTCCTACGTAGGACTTCGTTAGTCCTACGTAGAACTTTATTAGTCCTACGTAGGAGATATAAAAAGCTAATTAGGAGTTTAAAAGTCCTACATAGGACTTACAAACTCCTACGTAGGACTTTATATCTCCTGCGTAGGAGATACAAAAACCTAATAAGGAGTTTTAAAGTCCAACGTAGAAGTTTAAAAGTCCTACGTAGGAGTTTATAACTCCTACTTAGGACTTTATAAGTGTTCCTCTACGTAGCAGTTATAAAGTCCTACGTAGGAGTTATAAACTCCTAATTAGGCTTTTTATCTCCTGCGTAGGAGTTAAAAAGTCCTACGTAGGAGTTATGAAGTCCTACGTAGGAGTTAAAAAGTCCTATGTTAGGAGTTTAAAAAGTCCTACGTAGGAGTTATAAACCCCTAAATGTGTTTTCATCTTTTTACCCGTAGGCTTTTTCCCCAATTTTTTATGAAAATTTAAATTTTGGAACCGGGGGCGCTTCCGTAAAATTTCAAAATAAAACATGTTTTCAGTACTTATGAAATTGGGCCAAATGTTGATTTGGGACCATGGGCCTCTGTAAAAAGCTTTCTCAGTTCTTTTTTTTCCTGTCACCATGGAAAGGGGGGAAAACCCCAAAAATTTGGGCCAAAAAGTAAACTTTTTAAAGCTTTTGTTTTTTTCCATAAAAAACGGGGTTTCAAAGTTTTGGGAAAAATTTCTCAAGGGATTAAAATGGGTCTTTGGGTTCCGTTACCTTACGCCCAAACCTGAGGCCTTTTTTTACCTGTCCCTTTTTTAAAATTTTCTGTCGCCCCTTCAAACCCCGAACTCCTCTGAGTACCTTTTGAGGGGGAAAAGGCGTCGCCAAAAGTGATCACTTTTTTATCAAACTTTTCTCAACACGAAAAACATGTGTTTTGGGGGCTCAAACAGGAAACATTTTTTCACTTTTTTGGGCCACAAATTTTTGGTGAAAAATTGTTTTTGCTTTGTATGGCATTTTTCATTTTTTAATTAACTGGGGTGACCGGTGCATACCCTCAATAGGAAAAACATAGAGACATTTACCAAATTTCTTTATTAATGAAATGTCCCCATAGACACAAATTTATATGCTGAATATATGTTAGTTATATTTTGAAATATCTATTTTAGAATACATTCAACAATGTTTTTTTTTTCGAATATTGATAACTTTAATAAAAAATATGTTTACTATTTTAATGCTTGAATCGTTTTAAAACGCAATTATTTTTTCCCCAAAAACTATAAGATCAACAGTATGGGCTTGATAAGTTCCTTTGATGAATTTGAGTTTTCCCTGTTCTTATACACTGAGTTTCGCCTGGTGGATTTAACAAAGAAAAACTATTTTCAAGATTAGGGTGACATTTGATGAATGTCTAGAACAATAACTTTTGAGCACGAATAATTATTTAAATTGTGACAAATAATACAACATTTAAAAGCGTTGCAAAAATAATCGTGGAAAAATAACACAAAAAATTACGATTTTTAGTTTATTCTGAGTATATTACGTAAATATCGTTTGCACATCTTTCTGATTTTTTAAGTGCACAAGTTAATCTATGTAAGGATATTCAAATTTTATGTTTAAGGTTTTAGGACCTCAGTGGAGTTTCTTTAACATTTAAATGCAATTATAATCTTGTTAAGGATCATATTTACTTCTTAATGACGCTTGGCAATAAGTGATATTGAATGTACTAAATGTAGTGAAATAATGGTATCACAAAGTTTCCAGAAATAAGAATCTTGTTTAATAAGATTTACTTGTTAATCTATATAAGGAGCATTGTATAGATTACCGATCTAAAGGTATAATTAGAAATATGAATATACACCTATTTGGAAAATGGATTTTATTTGACGTTAGATCACAGTAAATGTCATGATTTAAATGCCATGTGCGTATTTGAAAGATAGTGAAAAGCATATAGTTCGAAGGCACTCAAAACTAAACAAAAAGGAATTAAAACTCTTGTGAAAGGAATAACCCTCGTGTGAGTAATGAATTAAGATGATAACAAAGTTTCGTGTAAAAGGGTTAAATAAGTTATTACTCCACCTACCCTAGCACCGTGGCAAAAAGTATTCAATTAAACACATTACAAATAAATTAATAATCCCGAACCTACCCCCTCTCACCCAATCCCTCCAAAAAGTAATAAAATAAATAAATAAATAAATAAATGCATAAATAAATGAAAAATGAAACATGTAAATAAAACCCCAAACAAACACTGAAATATAGAACGAAGAAACACAGCACTAAATAAACAAATGCCTTTTTACCAAATGCCCCAAATTATATTTAAATTGTACTTATTTAGAATTGTTTTATTTGAACACATAAAAAAAGATCATTTCAAAAGCATGTTTATTTAAGTCAATTTCGTAACGATTTAAACCTTTTAGTTGTTGTTAAAAATAGGGAAAAACTATAAGTTTTCTTAGCTTGCGAATACTGGCTTTGTACTTATTTTCTTGTAACTCTGATCGATATGCTTTACGAACCATAACTCTTTCATAACACTTTTTAATATTGTAGAAGAAATATCAAACGTATTACCTTACACTCATCATCATTACATTCACTAGACTTGGTTTCCTTTCCTTTTTTGTAAAAGGGTAAATTAATTCCACTTCATATATAATGTCTTCCTAAATGTTTTTTAATGTCGATCAGTATTGTATGACTAAAGCTAATTGAACAGGATTAGGTTCATACTTTAGTATAAAGTTCACTTAACTATTGTTACTACTTCGTTATTCTTGCCTATTATTACTACATTATTAATCTCAATAATATAAACAGTAGCAACACATTTTTTATCCATTGAATTGTTGGTGTTTTTTCTTTTGACATTTTATCAGTTTATTGTCTATGATCATGTACCATTTTAGGCATGAAACAATCTGTCAATTCATTATTATATTTCATTATTTTTTATTGTTCGTTTTGATTTGAAAATAAATATCTTTACCAGCAAAGATAGACAATTGAATAAAAATACAAATGATTTAAAAAAAAACACTATGAAAACGTTTCATTTATATTATAAATATTACACACAAAGGTATTATTGGGATGGTCATGTTTTTGTGTGTTTTTTTTTTGGCGGAAAATGTTTGTTGACATAAAAGTTAATGTCATTATGATAATAACTAAGGTCAATTTGATTAGATGGTAATTTTATTGATAAAAGTGATTTTCTTTTTCATTCATGGTTCTTTAAAAGTTTACAAAAACATTAAAATGAATTAATTGATCAATAATGGAAATTAATAATCATGTGTTGATATATTCGGTATTATACGTGACAACAAATCACGATTGAATTTATATAGACGGTGTCGGCAGACTGAGATACATTATGTTATATCACACATCTTTACATAGCAGACGATAAATTCTTAATATATTCTGAAGCAGCAGAATAAGCTTATGGTATACTTAAAAGGTAGATACATGATAAAAATGAAAGCTTTCTTATACTTATAAGGTTTTATGATAAGATGAAAACGTTCACTTTAAATTTTCTATTTACACATATTTTATTTGTTTAACTGTCTAGTCCTCATTTGTGTAATATTAAAAAAATATCAATGACACTGTTATTAATTTAAAACAGACCATGACAAGGTCAAAAGCTGGAAAGATGGGAGACCCCTTTTTCCCATTCTTAGTTCCCTTTCTATTCTGCTCGACATCGTATTATCTCTTATTCTTACAAGAAAGCACACACTATAACAAGTGCATAGATAATCAAATGGTCTTGGAACATGATACAAGAAAAAAAAAAAAAAAAAAAAAACATTTTATTTATAAGGTTTTAATAACTTATTTTATAATATAATATATTTTATTTTACGATGGATAGAAAGGCAATGACTTTCTTCTGTCTGGAATATGCCACTGAATCCTAAATCAGATCCGTTTGTGAGGTATTCTTTTGTACAAATTGTCACAATGAATATGCATTTGAGAACACAAAACAACAATTAATGATGGACAAAGCATAGAGTTTGCCTCATACGAATAAAATTGCTGTCAGCATAAATAAATCTTGAGAGGTATATGAGAAATCATTAGTAAGAAAAAGGCAACAATGTTAAGACCCGATCATATACCATCATATAGTAGTACTCGCTAAAAATATAATCTGCGGACATTGATGGAAAAAGAAACAAAACATATCAAATTTGATGAAAAACAAAAACAACTTAAACAACAGAAAAAAGAACAAACGAAAAAAAACTTGAAAAAAAAAACAACAACAAAAACAACAACAATAAAAATCAAGAAAAAACAGGAAAAAATCGAAAAAGTATTCAAATTCAATAAAACAAGCATTATTCAACAGCTTCCTATTTTTAATTGTTAAACCGTTATTTTTATTTAATTATAATAATATGAAATCATTAAATTATAATAATAAAAAAACCTATCCATGTGATGCAAATATAGACAAATTTAGGATTTGATCATTTTTACCAAATGTTAGCGTTAAATCCGGGGTAAATTGATTACAAATATCCATTAAATTTGACACCCGGCTAGGATTTCACAACGTATAAACTGTAAAAAGCGGCTTTGCTTTAAAGTGACGAAATATTTATTGCCACCAGAACCAATTAGCCACCTGCCCGATGTGTGTTCAAAACATATGATAATACAAGTGAATCCTATTTTTTTATTGAAATATAGCCATTTGAATAACAAGGAAATGAGGTATTAACTTGCAAGAAGCGTAATTCAATGAAATATAAAATGTTTTGCATTTTCTATTGTTAAAATGTTGTCAGACTGGTTTGTTTATACGAGTCATATACGAAAGCACGATTTCCTCTAATCTCTTTTACAAAAGGTTAAAGAGTATCTAGTATGAACATCATTAAACCTCAATAAATATCAACCATACCTTTAGATTCAACCACAAATATATATTTGATCAGCAAGCATATGTTATTTTCTAGGAAATTTCAGTTATATGATATGTCGAACAATTGTCTTTTTAACCTCATAGTGACATAGACACCTGAACGTGAATAGTATATAAAGATTTCGTTACATACTAATATCATATTTTTTAAATTAAAAGCAATACAATTTACTAATACAATGTAATACAAAAGTTGCCAGGTCTGTCTAAGTGATTTATTCTTAAATGCATCCATGCTTTTCAACATGCTTCTAATGACTTTATTTCTGAATAATTCTATACACAAAATTATATTACTTTATATTACTTTACTCATAGTCAAATTGAAGACAGGATATTACAGAAAATACCGTCATATAAGATTATTCAAGATTATTCAAGATTATTAAAAAAAAGCATTTTACCAACTTAAATTACACCCAGATCTTTGATATCAAAATGTGAAAATTTAGTAGTTGATTGAAATTTAAGTTCAGTGAATAGAATTGTGAAACATATCTTTGAAAATGCAATTACAGTATATTTTAACGCTAAACTTCCTTTTTCTACTTTTAAATTGAACATGACAAAATGTACGGCTCTTTTAATATGTGTACAATTTTTAATTTCAGATGTATGTTTGTTTCATTTTTTCATTAGATATATACTTTACAAATTAGAAAGAAGAAATACGACGATATAAAAGCTATCAAAGAACATTCTAAGTCGTAAAATCTTTTGATTTGATTTTTATGATGTTTTTATATTAACATTGCGAAATTGAAAGCAATATCATAAAATATCTAAACTTTCGTGAAAGACTATATTTATGAGTTCATAAATAATGTACTATTTTCTTCTCCATATGTTTATAAGGTATAATAATGAAATAAGAAATTTGAACTTCCTTTTGCTTATAAAAATGTTTGTGAAGTTGAGACCTTAGTCTATACCAATTTATTTTTAGTTCGACTATGTTGAAAGTAATAATCTTATTGAAACACTTTCGAATCTGTCACTAGAATCAACCAGTACTAAGTTATTAGTGTAATTTCTTGCTCACGGAAACAACGGTTTGCCGTGACAGGGTTTAAACCCACACGGTAAGCAATCCGTAGATTTCTATTCAGACATACAAAACAAAAGGGTATAAGTTGAGACCTTGAGAGTGCATTTCTGAAGACTGAAAGGATTCCATCTTTTTAGGTAATTTTTCTTTCATATTCATTCGTCAAAACCCATAATATCATCAAGAGTACCATGTTTAAGTTTATGTTAAATTTAAGAATACTCAGTTATATACAGTTCATTTAGTATATGTAAGTATATCATATACAATTAAAACATAAAGGCATCATAACAAGTATTTGCTTTTTAGTAACCTTTTTCATTTTCAAGAAATAATTTCAAATGATGAATATAGCTAAAAGCTTTGGACACAGACCTTCTTAGCCTGCGTTTCCATTTGAAAAATGATTTTCACAAGGCTGTGAGTTTGATTTCCGAATATTGAACGAAGTATGACAAGATATATATTATGCTCAAAAGATTAATCAGACGGTCTATTCCGGTAACATTGTCAATGAAATATTTCTAACAAAGAACAAAAAAGCGTTTGTTGATAGTTTATTAGCTACGAGAATATCAGTTTATTTTTACTTTAAATGAATGTTATGTTTCAGTTATTTTATGCCATGTCTTTTTTTTATTTTTCGTTATGTAAATCATAATATTTCATAATGAAATACAATAAGTATCATTACAGTAAGATTAATAAAGCACAATATAAAGATTCTAAATATAGGAAGCACTTTCATATGTACTCTTAGTGTCTGAAAGGGAGGACGGACCCTCATAAAGCCTATAGTACAAAACACGTTCACGATAAAATTCTGAAAAGGGGCGATCAACCGCATAGAAGAAGACAAATATGCAGCCGTAATTGTTGCTTTCTTTATTTAAAATTCCTTGGACAGGCAGTCCAACTATGTCGTCATTTGAGCTGTGCCATGACAAAACCAACATAATGGGTTTGCGACCAGCATGGATCCAAACCAGCCTGTGCTTCCGCACAGTCTGATCAGGATTCATGCTGTTCGCTTACAAACCCTTTAACAAGTAGAGAAACTGATAGCGAACAGCATGGATCCTGATCAGACTGTGCGGATGCTGGTTGCTGGTTGCTGGTTATGTTGGTTTTGTCATGGCGCGGCTCATTTTATAAATCAAATAATGTCATATTCTGGTTACAAAATCACCAAGCAAGTCATGCTTATTGTTTAATTAATAAATAAATGACAGATGATACGAGTTTGTTAAAATAAGGGTTTGATTCAATATGTCGTTTTAATTTTTAAATGTTTGACAAAACGAAATTCATTTTTTTTAAATTTCGGAATCAAGTTACATAATTTTATTCTGTAACCGGAAATCTTGATGGTAAATATTAGAAAAGTTTAGTGGTACATAATATAAAAATTTATGAAAAAATATTGTAGCCTTGTTTAAAGTTTTATCAGTCAGTGACAGACTATTCTGCGTGGTAGAGGTCAACAGTAAAATAATGATTATCAGTCACAAACTAATGTTCATAAGTAATCTAAGTGATACTGTGAGATGAGAATATTCAGTAAGTAGACTAAGTTTCATCAATTTTCAAATAACCTTACACATTGGCGTCAACTAAAGGATATTTCTCCACAAGTTAGACCAAAAATAATGTTAAGAATTAGCTTGGTAACGATCTGCGCTGTATATTTTCATACTTTTAGCACATTTTTTGTTAACGACATGTTGATAGTAAATCGCAAAATACTTAAGGTATTTTTACAATCACGTTTTCTTGCACGCAACATAACCCATAGCACCTCAGTGCAAAGGAACTGTATCCAAATCTTGACTTGTTATTTCAAAGCAAGGTGTTACACGAACGATATTTGCACTCTTATTATTGTGATATGCTTTCTTTTTCAAATTTAAAGGGTGATTAATTCAAATATTGCTCATATTGATGAATAATTGTTTCTCTAAAATAGCTATTTCAGGAAGCGTTAAAATAACGCTGCTTAAGCTGCTTAAGCTTGTGCATAGACGGCTGAGGTCATTGTTATTAAAAACTATCGCTCATGCCCCCCGGCACCGGTTTTAAGAATTTTAACATTCAGTAAACATTACAAATAGTTCTTCTTATTTTCATACACATGTAAACAGACAAAATCGTTTTGGTTGATATACATGTACGTACATGTTTTTTTTCAAACCTTCAAAATATGATATTAAAAACTTTGAATGTTCGTAAATATCAACGCATACAAAGTAATTTTTTGGGATAGTTGTACAATATAAGAATCTTACACTGGTTGCGAGTACAGACGGGAATATCCGGCTCGAGGGTAACTGTTTAAGGCGGTAACGAGGCTCTGCCGAGTTACCGCCTTAAACAGTTACCCGAGAGCCGGATATTCCCGTCTGTACTCGCAACCAGTGTTTGATTCTTTTTCTTGCATATCACAGGTCTACCCAATTAAATTCCGTTAGAAAATAACGAAAAAGGATATATGTTTCGTCTGCACTCTGTTTTTATAGTAGCGCGTATGAATTTACGATTTCATTCATAACGGCGGAATAATTTGTAGCGTAATTTTTGCGGCTGTCTGGCGGTTAGGAATAAAAAGTAATTCTAAAGTTTTAGCCATTTTATTCTCCTTTAACTGAAAATTATTTCAATTTCAAACAGTAAAGAACAATTGTCAAGATATATGTGTCGCAAGACTTTCTAAAAAGAGATTGTATTATTACAGATATGATCCTTTATATATCCTTAGTAATTTTGCCATTTCTTTTTGTGTAGATACACATTTAAGTACAATTTACTCCGGTACGTTAGATAGTTAGAAACCCTTTTTTCAGACATAACACAAACCAATCTCATTGCAATATGATACTTATATAACACTTGAGAAAAATATAAGGCTGTAACTCATATGGTACTAGTACTTACTCATATATCAAACTCATAAACTATGTAATAATATCTTTATGACAATGCTTACGAAACATTTTCAGGAATGTTCCAATTTATACATCATTTTATCTCTTATTATATCATGTAAATAAATTTCAATAGATTTATATCATATTAAACCTATTATTCAACGTTAAAGTTCAAAATGAATTGTAAATGAAAGATGGGTCACAACCTATAGCTTTTAATGATAATTTAGAAGAAATAAGTTTGGTAAATTGCCGTATTTGCGCAAAATGAATGCTCTTTTCGAATAATGCTATGCTAATTTTTTCCTTACAAGTTCTATTTTTATAAACATGTGTATTTACAGCTATCATATCAGTTAAAAATAAAGAAGAAAGATGTAAAGTTCACGAGGAAACACACTGATTATAATTCACACCCCTAACACCGGCTTAATCGGTACTCAATGTTAAACACTTACATTGCTGGTGAAAACAATGATCCAAAAAGTCACCACATAGTTTAAACAGGTTTTAATTGCTACCATATTTAAAGAATACACTTAAATAACGACGACAAAATTCAGTATAATTATGCCGTAATTTATAAAAGCGGTACATTTGTTAAAGGACTTTTGACAAATGAATAGATTCAGTATAATTATGCCGTAATTTATAAAAGCGCAGTATAATTATGCCGTAATTTATAAAAGCGGTACATTTGTTAAAGGACTTTTGACAAATGAATAGATTATATTTATATAACAGTCATCCATATCCCATATAATCTTATTGAACCAAGACGTACACGCATGAGAAGATGTTGGAAAAGGTACATCTCTATGTTAACATTGAGGATGTTACAATTTCCTATTATCAGTCATGAACTAACTAAACTTTTCATATTATTTTATTGCTGGCATTAATTCCGAGGAATATCACCGTATCCCCAGCTATTTATTTATTTTTCATTATTATTCATCATTTATCAATTGCTATCAATATGACATAATGATTATTTCTGTACAGTATAAAACTATATAGATATAATTTTTCGTGCTAAAATCAAAAATGCAATAATGTACACAATACACACTACAAAATTGAAACATATAGATATAACTAAACATTTTACCAAGAAAAATAAAAAAATATTTTACGTCGTAAAGACATATAGCGCGACTAAATCATTGTTTCATTCGAGTATTTCCTTTTTTATATATATTTATGTAAAATGTCTTCTATCTAGACCAACACGTTTCAGAATATTTCGTTTTCCCTTGATACAATTGCATTACCGCAAAGCATATAATAATCTATTTATGTCAAAAACACTATTTTTATGATACAGGGTATCAATTATATTACGTCTGTGAAACAAGATTTACACTAAATTTTCACGGAAACCGCACCTGAGATTTCTCGTAAATGCTTCTTCAATTTACAGTCGTGAACATAACAGATAATTTTGACAACTAGAAATATTCCTTTGGTGATTGCATTGAAAATATGATGATACAATTGCTAGCTATTTTGCGATATCTTTACAGCCTTTTATAGTCAGCAGTGTTGTTCTTGATCTATCAAAATATGTAATGTTTGACTTCCCTGTAGTTTAGCCATAATATTCAACACATTTTTCAAAATTCATTTAAGTAGATGAGCCGGGATAAGATTTGTCTTTAAAATTGTCTATTTATAATAGCTTAGTTGCATTCTAAGACACAACATAGTTTTCCAAAAAAAAACAAACTAACTGCTGATTTTCAAATCATTATTCATTTCAAATATCCACAAGAGCTTATTTAAAAATATGAAGACATGTACATGCATGATGTCGACTTGAAATTTATTCATTTTCGTAAAGAAAAATGAATAGTGTTCTTGAATTTGCAATCATTTAAAAACGAAGAACCCACGGTCGCTCTATAAAGCTCACTTTATTCATTCTATAATTTGAAAAAAAGACTAACAGTTATGGCGAATTATATTGAAACGGGCTTATATCTTATACTGACCTCACAATTTAATCTTAAAATAGACTGTAGGATGTGTTTATGATGGAATAAAACATAAGGACTCGTCTAATAAGATTGAGGAGAACTATTTATTTTCAGAAAACAAGCATTAATGACATAGATACAATGAATGATGAAGAAAAGCATATACTTCATTATTAATTTTTAGTAAACTTTGCTTTGTTCGTTTAATTATCACTACTGTCGTGTTTTCGAGGTCAATGAAAAACTTTTAAAACTCTTCTATGTTTATTTAATAACGTAAGATTCGACATAATTGAAAATTTCTTTTTCCGAAAAGTTAGATATTCAAGATAGGGAACAAAGAAAAAAAATGAAATAAAAGGAACGCATCTACAGTGCCACTACTTCATATTTAAAATAATAATAATAATAATAATAATAATAATAATAATAATAATAATAATAAAAATAATAAAGAAGACTGCATGTCAGTTTTGTCTGATGTCTGGAAAGAACTTTCTAATCAACTGAAAGAATTTTATAACTTAAAATTGCTTATTTTAGAAAGGACGTGACAAACTGCATTGTTCTATTTTTCCTGAATATAAATAGACCTAATTGATATAAAGTCGGTTCTGTTATATGTGTATTATTTTTAACTTTTAAATGTGTGTTTCATAAATATATACTTCGCATTAAAAATGGAATATTAAGACAAATAAATATCAAAATGCATTCTAAATTGTAAAAACTTTAAAGTTATTTTTAAGATGTCTACATATCAACACTGGCAATATTGTGCCATAAAATATGTAGAACATTCGTAAAGAACAATGTTTATTAGTTCTTAAATAGTGTCTTTATTTGATTCCCCTATAGTTGTAAAGTATGATAATGAAACAAGAATTTTGAACTTTCATTTGCTGATGTGTGTCAATTCATCCATCTTTTCTTTTAAATACAAAAATGGAATGACAGAAGATACAGATAACTTACTTTTTGTTACTTATTGAATTTTTTTTGTAAAATCAGAAATTTAAGCGGGGAATTAAATATCTCGCGCAAAAAACTTTCACAAAATTAAATGTTCGCTGTATATCTTAATATCATATACATTTTAAAGTAATTGAAAATGAACATCCGCAAATATTGTTCTCTATTTAGTCCAAAATGATGATTTCGCGACATTTTGGCCTCGCGAAAATATATGATTTAACAGTAAATAGGACAAAGATAAGAAAAGTGATGAGAGTAGGAAGTTAGAGTTATTTATTTATTATTCCTACTAATCCTGACCCTTTTCAACGTCTCTCTCTTTCAATATCGTTAAAAGTATATTATTAACTGTTTCAGTTAAATTTGTAAAACTTATTACAAGTAATATTGCTTACAAAAGTAACAAGTTACATTGTATTTCACTGGTTTAGCCAAACAGCGGATATTATCGCATTTCTAAACGATAGGATTATTTGAAATATAACCTAATATCTTCCTTTAAATAAGATATTTTCAATATAATTTCCAGAATCATTTGGAAGGAATGGTATTCATATTCCATTTCATTTTGTAAAAGTTTTGTAACATTATTGCAATTTTAAAAACCACGTTTTCTTTTAGTGACACTACAACTATAGCCAATAACATGTACTTCTTACATGGTATCAACAAATTTAAATTTTATTGAACGATTCATTATCAGAAATTGTGTTTTTCCTGTATATTAAATATATAATTTCTAAGATTAAAACAGGAAATATTTCATGCTTAGTATAAATAGAGTGTAATTCACTATCATAACAATGTAACATAAATGTGATATTTTCAATCTACTTATTGTTCATCTAATCGAGAAAAAAAAAAAAAAAAAAAAAAAAAAAAAAAACGTTTCAAGCGTTTAAAATATTTCCGAATAAAAATCGTCAAGAATAAATAAATTATTGGATATAGAGGATATTTGTTTGTTTGTGTGTAAGATGAAATTTTGTTTCATCGAGTGGGCTTTAAAAACAGTATTCTCACGAGTGGCGTACTCACGAGTGAGAATACTGTTTTTAAAGTTCACGAGATGAAATAAAATTACATCTTACACAACAAACAAACAAATTTTCTTTTTATTTTATGCTAAAAAACAAGTTTAAACGAAATTTCCATAATATTAACATAAATATTAAAATCTGTTTCCCCATTGAGAGCCCCATTTCGTGCGAATTTCTCATTAAAAACAAGAAGTCTTGAGCTGAAAAATAAGTCCGACAATCAACATTAAATAACAGTGATATTATTTATTTTGTTTAAAAAATATGAATGATCGCTTGTTTTAATAATAAAAACAAACAATTCGTGTAGGAGAAAATTCCAACCATCCATCCATATTTCTGTTACCTACTGCGAATTTATATTAGACCTGGCTTTGTTAAATGTAAGCGGCAGCCATTTTTTAAAGTTGTGTATTTCATGGGAGGAAAATAATTTGTGTTTGATTCAGAGGGATATCATTTGGAATTGTTAGTCATACACCTTTTTAAAAGAAAGAAAACATATTTGAGGATTGAAACAGACAAAAATTAAGTGTTGACAGATGTGAAAACATGAAAAAAGCAGCTATGAAAATGGAAGACTTGGAACTTGCTCGGAACGCTGGGTTGGTTTACTTGTTCTACGAGCTGTAGCTGTCATTGCTTTTCAATTTTTCATAAAGCATACGGCAGTTATTACTCGTAGGATACTTTAATATGCCCAAATGTCATCAAGAGCAGTTTGCATGTGGAAGGAATGTATTTTTCAGACTGTAAAAATGAAACAAAAAATTTAGAGAAGAAATTTGGTGATTGGAATTTGAATGAATAGAAGTAAGTTTTCTTCTTTTTATTACTTTTGACGTTTAAGGTATTTATCAATTTCAGCTTTCCTTTTTCTTTAAACAGCCTGACATTGTCAGAATTGTCAGCAAAAATAAAATTGAGATACCACATGGGGAAAATCTTAAAAAAGTAGTTTCGTCATTGAAAAAAGTGAAATTATATTTTGATAATTTTCACTGTGAAATTACCAAATATAATTTTCACGGATAAATCAGTAATCCACTGAAAAGCATAAAATAAATTATCTTATCTATATAATGGCAGACTTATTAACTGGGGCATAATCGTATAGAAATCTGGAAAAAGCGTGATCCAACGGAAGCATTAAAACTGTAGGCTCGGTTCGATTGGGCCTGTACATGAGGGATAATGAAAATGTAACATTCCTCACACCCCTATCAACGGTTTAAGCGGAACTCAATATTGAAGTAAACAAATCATTACAAGTCGTACATGTTTCAAACCATTGAACGGGCACCTGTTTTGATAGTATTTTCCTAATTTCTTCAATACTACATCTTTAAAGTACTTTCCAGTGACCTAGTTGCTTTTTTACATAATAGACAGGACTGATTTTAAGAAAATATTAATGGTAGAGGCATTTTATAGTACAAGTAATATCTTGAGAGTTTAAACCTAATATGGGTATGCTGAAGACGATGAGGGTGGATACCAAGATAATAAAATTGACCTTGACCTTCAAAAGGTCAATTCAAAATGGCCGCTTAAAAATACTAAAATAGGTCATTTAAACTATGATACAATATGATGCAATTAATTATTCTTGTCAAAATCAAATGATTATTCAATATGATCAGATTTAATGAGATTAGCCACCAAATATAACGATAATAAGCGCAATGACTCAATAAACAGTAACATACAGTACTGTTTTACTAGCGCGTTAAGGTATAAGACTAAGATTGAAAAAAAAATCACTTTTTATGTTTTGTTTACTTGACTTATATTTTTTAAACAATAAACTTAGTTTCAAATCCTTCTTTATAAATATTACCACAGAATGAATATTTCATAATAACAAATTAATATTTCGTAACTACGAAATAATATTTCGTAATAACGAATTAATATTTCGTAATTACGAAATAATATTTCGTAATAAGGAATCAATATTTCGTAACTACGAAATAATATTTCGTAATAACGAATTAATATTTCGTAATTACGAAATAATATTTCGTAATAAGGAATCAATATTTCGTAATTAAGATTTTATATTTCGTTAAAACGAAATTATATTTCTTATTGGGAATTATTATCTCGTAAAAACGATTTCAATTCCGGGAGAAAGTGTGCAAAATGTCACTTAAGGTGTTCCGTAATTTTCAACATTATTTGTAGCTATGATTTTTTTTAAGATGTTCATTTTGTTTTCATTTATTTTGCACTTATTAAAGTATTTATGGTTTAAAATTAATATTTAATTTAATTATTTTGAAATGTCAAAAAATGTCATGTGTTTTAAAATATATACTGCAACCGACCCCCCCCACCCCCAACCCCGACGCCACCCCCCCCCAAAAAAAAAACAAACAAAAAATAACAGTATGTCTTAAAAAAGGGAAACAGTAGGAATCGAACCATAGACCTCTCAAACATCAGTCAATCACTTAACCGGCAATGCTACTGCGGTAGTAACGATAACGTTTACATTTTAAGCAGATATGACTTTCACTAACATTAGTTTTATAGTTTACTATACTCGTGGGAATACTGTTTTTAAAGCCCACTCGATGAAATAAAATTTCATCTTACACACAAACAAACAAATATCCTCTATTAATTCTCGAAAACTTTACTAACGAAATCGAAGTGGAATCTAATATTTCAATGAGTGCTGTAATGTATTCATAATTGACCGGTCAATAGAATAAGATTACAAAATAAGCAATTAGGCTGTGTATACAAACAAATAAAATATTGTTGTTCCAACATGCAAAAGCGGGATTAAGTATGCGAAAAATCACCACAAAATCTTTTTAAAGGCGACATGTGACACATTATGAAATTTATATATAAAATAAAAGATACCAAGGCTTTTCTCTAGAAACTATTAACTAAAGACATAATAATAACATAATTGCACGTATTTAAAAAAAATGAATTAAGGCAGTACAAAATTTTAAGAATATGTTTATCCTGCTTAAAACATTATCAGGATCAAAAACTCCTGTTGTAACCCAAATATCTACGACATTATGGCTCTATCTCAATCTATGAAAGTTGTTTTCTACCTTAGGTTTATATATAAAAATGTGTCAATTGAGTGTTGAGCAAACTAGGTAAAAAATAGCCAACTTACAAATTTTTACAAATCCTACTTTTTAAATGGTTACAACAACATTTCTGTCCCATTCATTTATAAAATGTGTAACTTGCTGAAATATTGAAATTAATTAAGAGCCGTTTTTCAGCACATTGTGAACATTACACATGTATGCTGCATGTAAGTTTTTTGTGTGTGGTTTTGTTTGTATTTGTTGTTTTCTGTTGAAAATAATGTCTGCATAATTCATTTTTTAGATTCAATTATAACTGCATTAAGGTATACGATGGATAAAAAGTCATCTTAAACTTAGAAGTGTATACTTCATCACATTCTTAACAAAAATTACAGAAAACACCAAATGCTACCATCTTGTTTAAAAATAAGTGACTATTTAATTTGAAATTTAAAGTTAAAGTTAAAAACAACAACAACAATAACAACGCCATATTTTCATCGAGTCATAAATTGTCTGAAACCGGGAGATTGCTATGTGTGCTTGCTTTACCATGGCAGCTCTCGAAAATTTTGGAATTCAGTCACGGTTTTGAGAAAATTCTACAAGAAGATTATCACATCATTTGATATACATTAGAATTCCGGGTACCCTCCAATAAATCCAGGATATCTTAAAGTAACAGCAAAGTTATCTATAGAAATATTACTTGTAATAAATCGAGTAATATTTACTCTGACCATATATAAAAGTCACGTGGGTTGGCTACATAGTAGAGGTGTTAAAATATAATTGTAATACACCCTTTGTTAGCCATTGAAATAGTATTTAATGTATAAAGGACTTTCAAAAATGATTATTATTCAGAGCGGGCGCTATGGTGCAGTGGTAACACTGTCTGCCTACAAATCAAGGGGTCGTGAGTTCGATCCCCCGCTACTCCACTGAACGAATAAATGACTACAAAACTGACAAAACCAGGACATTGACACAGAATAACAGCAACCATAGTATACAAGAGAAGACCTTAACGGAACAGGAAACAAGTACCGAAAGTACAAGACCGAAGACGACGACCAATAACAGAAGGAAGAACGGAGACAAGAACTGACAACAAGCGAACAGAGACGTCGACCGAAAACAGAAGAACAGAGACAGGGACCGATAACAGAAAAACTGACAACAAGCGAACGGAGACGAGGACCGATAACAGAAGGACAGAGACGAGGACTGAAAACAGAAGAAGAGAGACATGGACCATGAACACAAGAACTGACAACAAGCGAACAGAGACGTCGACCGATAACAGAAGAACAGAGACAGGGACTGATAACAGAAAAACTGACACGAGGACCGATAACAGAAGAACAGAGACAGGGACCGATAATAGAAGAACTGACAACAAGACAACGGAGGAGGATTGATAACAGAAAAAAAGAAACGAGGACCAATAACAGAAGAATTGACAACAAGAAAACGGAAACCAGGACTGATTACAGAAGAATAGATTTGGGAACCAATGATAGATGAACGTATAAGAACGAAGACGAGAACCGATAACAGAAGAACAAAGACGACGACCGAAAACAGAGACGTGAACCGATAACAGAACATCTGACAACAAAAGAACTGAGACCAGGACCGATAACAGAAGAACGAAGACGAGAACTGATAACAGAAGAACAAAGACGACGACCGAAAACAGAGACGTGAACCGATAACAGAACATCTGACAACAAAAGAACTGAGATCAGGACCGATAACAGAAGAACAATGACGACGACCGATAACAAAAAACGAGCATCAAAACCCAAGAGTACTCAGAGAAAGGTGTCTTTAATTAATGTATATTTTGCATGCACATGTTTAACCTCCTCACACATACGCAGTAGGAATCTGAGTAGTCACGTTGTATGCTTGCATAGAGTGCCAGATAAAATACATGAAAGCCCTATATCAAGCAGATAGGGCAGGGAAGAGTGAAGTGTTCGCTGCGTAAACCCTCTTATGCTTAAATGCATTAAAATTTTCAGTACTATCTTTAATATTACTTCTATATTAGTATTATATTGGCATATAGAAAAATGTCCACCATCTTGGATTATTCGGCCATATTGGATTGTTTTGTTTTTTTAATTCTGGTTTGTGTCTAATTTGTTTTTACCTAAACATGCTTTGTGACAAATTTCAGGCTTTTCCTTTCCTTAAAAGTTTTATTTGATATATCATCCATTTGATATATCATCCATTTCATGTTAAAGAAATTTGGCGCCCATTTTAGTGGTCATTTCAAATGGCCATTTCAATGGTCAAGATCAAGTTTTTCAATTTGGTATTCACTTTTACCGGATTCAGCATACCTTAAATAGGTTAAATACACCAAGATACCACTTGTACTACAAAATGCCTCTAGCATCTTATAGGGAGCCAAATTCTTAAAATCAGTCCTGTCTATAACTTGATATTACAATTTCTATATAAGTTAATACTAGTATTAACCGGATAATTCTATAAAAAACACCGTAAAGTATAAGCTAGTGATAAATATTATTGTTGCTTCTATTAAGAAATATAACATGATTGATTATTTGTTGACACTATCGGAAAAGTAGATAAATATATTCCAAACA
Source organism: Ruditapes philippinarum (assembly GCF_026571515.1). NCBI lineage: Eukaryota > Metazoa > Mollusca > Bivalvia > Venerida > Veneridae > Ruditapes > Ruditapes philippinarum. The sequence goes on along the minus strand of NW_026865440.1, from coordinate 509,957 downwards.
ATTAGATTTCTGGGACGTGGTGGAAAATACTTATATAAGCTTTAAAGGTCCTTTGCAAATACTGAAATATTGCAGTTGTTATTATTTTGGTGCAACAGAATCATTTTAATAACAATAAAATGAATAAATAAATTAATAATACCGTCATTGAAAAAAAGCTCTATTCTCCAGTCTTAAGTAAATGGCAACATTTTTTTATTACACAAAAACAGTGGGAGTTATTGTGGCCGAACGGTTACCTAAATAATGTCTGCATGACTACCACTCCCCTTTCTACACGCACAAAACAAAAATGTTTATCATTTACTCTTTGCTGGTCATTTGTGACATCAACGGTTGTTAACATTCACAGAAAAAATACGAGGAGTGTCAAAAAAAAATTGCTTTATTCTTCTGGCAGTGTAAAACACTATTTCAGTCGGTGCTAAGGAGCTTACAAATACTGTAATATTCAACTTGTTATGCCCTGTATTCGTTTCGGTTTTACAAAATTAACTGTTTGTTTGACTCTGATCTTAAGAATCCATTCAAATAGTTTAATGTCTGAAGACTGAACGAACATATTTATTCCTTTATATTTTACGTCAGACTCAACAATATCAAAAAGTTCAAAGAATATTAGTCTATTTCCAATGTTACCATATTTAGTTAATGTATTTATATACATTTACGTGAATGTCAATTTATTAAATGACATTTGGAATAAAAGGTACTATTTCACAACCAGTCTTGTTTTTGTCACCTTTGTTATTTTCACTCAAATAATAGATACAGCAAACAGCTTTGTGACATAACATTCCGAAGTCTGAATTTCTCTTTGGCAAATGATTTGTACAAGGCTGTGAGTGTCATTTCCGAATATAGAACATGATAAATAATAGATAAAACAATATGACTAAATAAAAAATTCTGGTAATGTATTTCTGTAACTTTATCAATGAAATATTACTAACAAAAGACTAAAGGCGTGTGTTCTAACAAAAGACTAAAGGCATGTGTTTATAGTATATTAGTAACGAGAATATCATAAACCATTGCTATAAATTTAAGTTATTACATGTATTGTCTTTTGATTTTCAATAATGTTAATCATTTTATTTCATAATACTCTGACATACATAATCATAATATAACAAAAATCAGACACTATATTAATATTCTTAATATAGAAAGTAGTAAAAGTCTAAAAATTCTGGAAAAGGGAGACCGATCCCTCGAGATTTATGATAATATATTCAACATTTATTGTCTTTGTTCGCTACAGATAATGAAAAGTGCTCACCCGTAGCACCGCCTTAAGCAGTATTGGTATTTAACGCTTAATATTGGCAGAGTTAATAATCCTAAGGGACCGCAAAGTATAAGGGTGATCAAATGAAGTGCGAGGCAATGTTTTAAAACTGCCACAAATGTCTAATTACATATGCTCTTGAGTGTACAATGTATAATTATGAAGTTTTAGAAATTCATGATTTTCTTAAAAAAAAATTCAAGATGGTCCAACTGACATTATTACTTATTTTTTTTTATAAAAACTACCAAGAAACGAAACTCATCTCGAAGAATTTAAAATTTTGATTAAATAATAGAATTTGTTAATTGTCATCAAATAAATATTTTAAGAGTTATAAATATACATATAATATAAAAATTATGATTATTGTGATCGAGCTTTAAAAACAAATTAAGTTTTTTTTTAACTGACGATTCAACCAGATTTCTTTACAGCGATACCATGTTCAATCGTTAATATAATATTCTGTAAAGAAGAGGTAAGAATCAGTCACCCCCATTAAAAACAAATAAAAAACAAAACAAAAAACAACAACAACAAAAACAACAACAAAAAACAAAAACCAACAAACAAATTAAACAACAAACCAACCAACCACAAACAAACAAACAACAACATCAAAACGTGCCATTAGTAACTTAAGTGGAATGGTTAGATTATCTAGTAAGAAGACTACACTTATCAATTTTTAAATAGTCAAACAAATTAATGTTACCTAAAAAGTACATTATTTATGGTTGTAGAACCAAATATACGAAATGTCTACCTTTTGGCATTTATTTGCATTTGGAAGTTATTGTACATAAGTGAGCATTTTGTAATTGATTTTGATTGTCAAACATATGTCTCATCATAATTTTACAGAAACAGTCTATATTTTCCTTTGCAAGTCTGATATAAACATTCGTTATTCATTATCAAGATTACATTCTCTGGTTTTGTTCAGGTGGTAGAACTACTTTCAATCTTATCAAGTCCGGGGTTATTATTTATAAAAGCCGAGATGTTCCAATTGGTTAAATATGCTTAAAATGTAACAGGCTCATTAAACATGTTAAATATGAAAGAATATAATAAACTTGTCCGTTTTATCATTAAAAATAAAATGTATAGTATTGTTACAGGTTCAAAAGTACAAGTAAATGAGATAACAATTAATGTAAGGATAATTATATTCGACTTGGACAAAATCAGTGTTATTATTTTTGTTATCTTAATCTTAATTTTTACGTCTTTATTAATATTCAATAATGATTTATTTCCGAAAAATGCAATGGAATATGTAATAATGAACAGAAATTTATCAAAAACTAAATATATCATAAAGATTTTATTGGGCACGTAAAGAAGTTTTGCGCCACAAATCATTGTATTCGAGGTTCTATTTACACATATATCTGAAATGTCTGATTGTGACCAACACATTTGCGTTCGAGAATAACATATATAATCTATTTGCGTCCACAACACCGTTTTCATTAACGTGACATTCTGTCCAGAGTATCAATTATATATTACGTCTGTAAAACTCGATTTACATCAAATTTTCGCGGCAGCCGCACCTGAGATTTCTCATAAATGTGTCTTCCATTTTTAGCCGTGAAAGATAATATTCCTGAATCTTTGAAAATGAAACAATATTTCATCTTCAAGGCTTTACTTGTAATGGGTGTTATGTATTAAGGGTGATGCCATTATTTCTCAGTGAAGAATTTTCTGGGCGACGTTACTTGAACTCAGTGAAGAATGTTTAGGGTGATGTGAATATAACTCAGTGAAGAATGTTCAGGGTGATGTGAATATAACTCAGTGAAGAATGTTCAGGGTGATGTGAATATAACTCAGTGAAGAATGTTCAGGGTGGTGTGAGTATTACTTTTTGAACAATATTCAGGGTGGTGTGAGTATAACTGTGTGAACAATGTTCATGGCGATGTGAGTATAACTTATGAACAATTATTTATGGCTGTAGAAACCGAAAATACAGAATTCAAATTTATTTGGATTTGGTTATTATTGCATCATTGGGCATTTGAAATTGATTATGAATGTGAGACATATGTTCCATCATAATTTTACCAAAAACAGACTGTATTTTCCTCTAGATTTATACAAATATATACATTCGTTATTCATTATCAAGATTACACTCACTGTTTTTGTTCACATCTAAAATTCAGGTGGAAGAACTCCTTTCAATCCGCATTAATTCCGGGTTTAATATAGGGTTAGCGCACGTTTTTCCGTGTTATAGCGTCTGCAGAATCCCGAGGAACGGTTGGTGCCCGAGCCCGGTAGGGCTCTAAAAGTTTAGAAATAAACGTACGTTGACGCTATTATAGTATAAAATTTTAAAACAGATTCATGATGTATATTTAATACAAAACACATACATTAAATCCTTGTGTTTGGACGGTATTTTTCCTATTCTACATGTTTTACGTATGCGTTTAATTTTTCCGGGGCCAACAACTTGGGAAAAACAGATGCTGAGAACCGAACGAAATTTCGACTTTTAATTGATTTAACGTAGCTTAACATTGGAGATTTATTAACTCAAGGAAAAAAACAAACATTAAATTACTCTACCCAAGACAAAACTTGACTCCAGAAATTCCTAGAATGATTTCAGATTGACGGAAGAAAAAAGAACAGTGACATCAGAATTCAAAAAAAAACCAGGAACTAAATATTATTCTCTCAAAGAAATATAAAAAGCATTTATCAATATAAACATCAATAAAACAATATTTTCTCATATTTATTTTGTGTTATCTTGTTTTGTAAGTTAAGCAGAGGGTTAACTTTTAAAAACTGAATGACAGATATTTGTTTACATTCAATGATTGACAACTGTCCATTTCTTAGAAAGGGCGACATTACCAAGATAAGCGGCAATGTCTATACGCCGTATTGCCGGCATAGTAACTTGAATACTGCTCGCCGTTATGCGATTGAGGCCCTCGAATCAATAATTTCAATATAACAAGAGCGCATGACTCTTTGGCTAACAGGCCAAATCGTCATTATTTTGTTTGTTTACTTGGCCCTGTATGTATTACGCATAGGAAAAACCGCGCTGTAACAATAGCGCGTGACTATGTTAACACATTGTTTTGGTCCCGTTATAACATGGGCAAAAGAGGGGAAAATAGCCGATTTTATGCTATAATATTTATAAAACCCGAGATGTTCCGATTGGTTAAATATACTTAAAATGCAACAGGCTCGTTGAACCTGTTCATAGACGACATGTTAATATGAAAGATAAAATTGTCCGTTTTATCAATAGAGTATTGTTACATGTTCATAAGGAGACAATAAATGTAAGGATGTTTATATTCGGCTTGGAGGAACTTTATTTCTCAAAATCAGGGTTATTATTTTTTGTTATCTAAATCTAATATTTAACATTTTTATTAATTTTCAATCATGACTTACTTTTTACGATAAAAAAATGCTATGGAATGTTTAATAAGGTACTGAAATTCATCAAAAACTAAATATATCATAAAGATTTTACCAGGCACGCAAAGAAGTTTTGTCCGACAAAATCATTGTATTCGAGTATAAGCTTCTTTTTTTACACATATATGAAATGTCTGGTCGTGACCAACACCTTTGCGTCCGAGAATAATTCGTGTTCTCTTGATATTTTTGCATTTAGTGTTAAACATATCTCATCTATTTGTGTCTATAACACCGTTTTCATTAACGCGAAAATCTTTCCAGAATATCCATTATATATTACGTCTGTAAAACTCGATTAACATCAAATTTTCGCGGTACCCGCACCTGAGATTTCTCATAAATGTGTCTTCCATATTTAGCCGTGAAAGATAATATTCTTGAATCTTTGAAAATGTAAAAGTGATAAATTGACAATATTTTGTCTTCAAGGGTTTACTTGTAATGGGTGTTATGTGTTTGTCTATTAAGGGTGATGCCATTATAACTGAGATAATAATGTTCAGGATGATGTGAGTATAACTCATGGCTTTGGCCTCTTTTTAGTTAATCGAGACAAAAGTCAATACTTACAGGCATTCTTCCATTTTTATACACGATGGTCGATGAACTACGACTCAAAAGATATATTATATTTTAATGATGCATGCAAGTTATTTCTTACACGCAACATACCGGTAAGTGGTAAAAGTACGAAGAAAAGTACGGTGAGGTACGAAAGACCGGTAGCGCCATTTCGACTTCATGAATTCCCGATTTCATCTTCATGAATTCACATATCTAACTTCGTGAATTCACGTTTTCAACATACGGAATTCATGAATTCACGATTTCAGCTTAATGCATTCACGATTTCAACTTCATGAATTCACAATTTCAACTTCAAGAATTCACGATTTCAACTTCATGAATTCACGATTTCAACTTCATGAATTCATCTTCGTGAATGCACGATTTCATGTTCACGAATTCACGATTTCAACTTCATGAATTCACAATTTCAACCTCAGGAATTCATTTTCGTGAATTCACGATTTCATGTTCACGAATTCACGATTTTAACTTCATGAATTTCCGATTTCATCTTCGTAAATTCACAATTTTAACTTCGTTTTCAACAAACAGATAACAGAATTAAAAGAAACATACAATTTTAATATATTTTTGGTATTTTGGCAATGAACCTGTGGTTATTTAGCGGCGTTACAATGTTTTTTTTTGTATATTTTGCTCGACATTCTGGGTTATATATCATAATTGCAGTACTCATAATGTTTAAATCGAACGCTGCTCGATCCGATGTTAAGGTATGTGAAAAATAGCGAATTTTAACAAAGTTTCTTTAAACTTTACTATAAGGTGCATTATTTTCAAAAGAAATCATTTCTTCTCAAGATAAGTGTATTGGTTTTTTTTGTTGATACATTTGAACAGTATCGCTTTCCGCTATTGTTTAACGCATATATCATTTAAAGCATCAAATTTAATGTGTTTCTTTTTTCAAATAAATTTTAATTTACATAACAATTCTTATATAAATTTATAAATTGGTTCAATAAATTTGGTTATATATAACTCTGTCTTTAATTCAGTGCTTCGTGATAGAAAATCATGTACAAGTTAATCTTTTGAGGCATTATATCTGAATAATTTGTGATATAATATTTACAGCCCATTTAATATGTTCAATATGACTTTATATGCAAAGCCTTATTTCTTTTCATTAAAAAACCTTTCCCGTTTTTTTTTTGTTAAGATATATGTGATGATGTTCCTTGTAGACGTCATTATATGTGCTATATGTGAACAGATGTAATCATAGAACTGTGGATTGTTCATTAAACAAACACATGTTAATCGTAGTATCATTTTATAACAAACAACATTTTGGATCAATCATGAAAAGTTTAAAAAATGTTCGAGGGCGATGACAGTAAGTATCAATCACCAAAGGTTAAAGGCTTGTGATATAAATCATACTTCAAAAGTTAAGTGATATTGTGGCAGTAAGTCTGATAGTTGTTGACACGTTAACCACCGCCTGGCTCCGTTCTATTTACACTTTCCAAGAAGCCAGTTAAAACGAAGATACCACTTCAGATACATGTGCGATTTTGACGGCCTTCTTGATAAAGATCTTATCTAAAAAATGACGATTTGAATGAAATATACTTAGAATATTTCTAGAAGGAAAATATTATATTATTATTATTATTAATGTTGTGTATTTTATTCTTCATTTAAACCTGTTTTAAATTGACACTAACATTAAAACCTTTTAGCAACAAAACGTAAATCAAATGAATGTTTTGTAATCATGAAATATTAAAGAGTTTGACATTTAAATTCTAACATTTACAATAATATATGATCACTTATATAACTTATGTTTTTGTAATATGAAAAGTATGACATTTATATTTTAACATTTTACTATAACATGACAAACAGTCATTTGTGTTCAATAAAGAAAACAGGAAAAGTAAAATGTATGTTTATGAAGTGTATTTTTAGACTTTTCTGTAACAGTAAATGGCATTCAATTTAACCTTTAAATGCCTCCAGATGGTCCAAAATATTTCCAGAAAATCAAGCTTGAGTAAAATGTACACAGATTTTAAGGAACGTAGCAGAATTTAAGATTCAAGAAACGATTTACAATTTATGCATGATATATGACTGATTTTGCAGTATTTATCGCCATATTTCTGTCGATTGATTAACGCAGTTATGCCTGCTTTTGCATTTTGACTCATTTTTGTGTAATTTACGTGGACTTTAAGCGCTGTTTGCAATGTTTTATTTATTTTTTGGTTCACTTAAAAATATTTTACTTTGAAATTCAAATACCATTTTCCAAATGTTTATGAAAATAAGCATGAATTTTGAGAAGACATGCTGCTTTTCTTTAAGGTAAATTTGAAAAAATTTACCCCAAAAATTAATTTGAGTATTTTTGGTTTTAATTTAACGTCATATTAAAAATGAAATTTAATTATCATTTGTCTCCAAACACAGTTTTCTTTTTTTTGCCTTTTTTAACCCCCCCCTTTTAAAGAAAAGAAAAAAATCAAAATTTTCTTCAATACTTTCATTAAATTTCAAAATGGTCAACCGAGAAAGAAGTAAAACTTTTAAATTATTTAAAAAGGCCCTACAGTAGGATTTACTAATAATTTAAATTTTTTAAAATATCATTAAATTTTAATGCATGTACTGACTTATCTAAATTATTTCACTGGACTATTTGCGAACCATACATTTGTACGTATGTTAAGGAATAATATAATATTGACTGCGCACATTTAACATTTGCAGCTGTTTCATGGCAATACATATAAAATTCACCTGACTTAAACCAAAACTACAAGTTATTGATATAATATATTAAGTTTGGGACTGAGGAGCAAATTTTTTAAAAAATGGGCAGGTCAGTGATTAAGGTTATTACAATAGTTTACTTGAAGTGTCGACGATGTACTGTTTGATAAGAACGATTTTTTTACGGAATCGCGAGAAACTTTGGTAATCTGGAATATTACAAAACAGCCCGTCGCCAAATGTTATCAGGTCTTGTAAATTGTAACTCTAGAAAAATCAAGTGTATAGTATTTTATTTATCGACTTTACTTCGTAGTTAAATTTAAAGCTTTCACTTGCAGTGAAAAAAGACAATAATAGTTTATTGTATATATACACATGTACTAAAGTACATCGATAATGATTAGGAAACCAATTTGTTTTTAGAAATAATATTTTGGATTCATCTATCCCGCTGAAAGAAACACCCCAACACGTTTTCTTACTTGTGCGTTTAGTCTATTGTTGGAATACTTTTCGACACAGATAAGTTCCTAAACAACTGAAACAGAAAGCTGAATAAAATGACCTTTAAAATCTCATTTAATCTGTCACAAACCAAGACGCCGCGGCAAAGACATTAGTTTTTTTATTTTCTGATCGCAGATCAGGAAATACAATGCTGACATTTAATCTCAGGAACAGCGCTTCCCAACAATACTAACAACAAAAAGTAATTCTCAAAACAGCTTAAACTTGCGACAGTGACGAATTTAGGCAGTCGACGATCGATAATCAATTTATACCATAAGTATCGGTCTTATAAGTTAAGCACCCGATATTTTATCCACGTAAACACAGCGCTATTTTTAGATTTTTGCTAAATTATTTACATCAGTGTTAAGAACAAAATATATCGATTAATTAGGATTGCCCACCCTAATTAAGAATAATGTGGTTTGCTTCAGACTATTTTCTTATATATTTCCCGTGGTGCAGGGGCTACGTTACACGTACGCTCGTTTAGGAAGCGAGACGTCTGGGGTTCAAATCTCAGTCAAGAAAACTCCTGTTTTTTTAAAGTATTTTTAGCGATTTTAACATTCTTTCTTAAGGAATTAGCCACAACATATACGTGGATAAAGTTTGACTGTCATAAAAAATGTACATAAATAATTGCATAATGCAAGTTAGAAGCTCTGGTCATGCAGAATTCCGTATGTATCAAACTAAAACTGTTATAGTAGGAAATATAAACGCAGTCGCCGCAACTCGGTGCCCTGCAAGATGAATTTTAGTATATCAAAATAAACTTATACAGGAAAATACATGCAGATACTGTACGATTTAGATTGCAAAGATCAGAAAATACCACAAAGTTTGCAGCCCTTTGATTAGATGTGCAAAAATAAAATCGATATAAAATATTAAAAATGTATGCTAGGTAATATATAGTACAAGGGTTAGGCAATGATTGTCTGCTCTGAGATTACAATTTCAGTAAAAGGTTTTGTTCAGTACTTAATTAAATATACCAAAAGATTATTGAGCACATTTAAGATTTCAGTATCGCAATTCCATGACAGTATCGCAATTTCATGAAGATATAATATTATAAAAAAGACGTATCTAATTTCTTTATTCTAAAACATTTATTTGTACGGACCAACATTTTTGACAAAGTTGCCACTGATGTTAATTACAATAAATATGATTATTTATATATATTTTTATGACTTTTTTATGAGTTTTATGTTTTTAGTTAATGAATTCTTTACAGCTGCGTAGTTGACGCTATGTTCTAATGTTACGAGAACGAAATACTTTTTATATAAACCAATAAATTATACGTCATAAACACTCTCCCAATTAATCTCTATTATAAAAACATGATATTGTGAAATTGAGTAGATTAGTTGATTAATGAAATTTCCAGGAATATATTTTACGAGTCAATTAAGTAGTAGCGGTTTTTATGATGAGTCAACAAATTGATTAGTAAGTTAAGTAATATGATAATGTTACATTTTGCTTCTATGTAAAAATATTAGTTATTAAGATTTTGACTGGTTATATGGCCCTATTTAAAGATCCTGTATGTTTTGTGATTGATATTGTTACTGTGTGTATACCACACTTGCAAAAAATTATATATGTATATAATTATGCAAATAAAACAATTTTCAAACATCAAAGAATATGTAAAATGTGTACTGCAAATATTTGTACACATTATATTTAATCAATAAATTATATGCATTCATTTCTTATTGGAAAATTTGACTTAGAATTTATAGAAAATAAATTTCTAATTACCTCCCTTTATTGACATAAAATGTTAAATTCGGTAATATCTTTGTAAATAATGCTTATTGGAATTTACAATATTGACAAATCTTAATTTGAGCATCATATTTATGAAATAAAACCATGAAAAAAATGTGTTACATGATCTTTAAACGGTTGTTTTCATACATATAGCAAATATTCATTTATATACGGTCATATAACCTGTCGAGAATCTTTATAACGAAATTATAATACAGCAAACATTTTTTTAGAGCAAAAGGTAAGAATTCTTCATAATATGACAGCAGTCGTGTAAATAAATCTATGAAATCATCACAATTAGCCAATGGAAAGCGACGCTACAAACGTGCAGTATTATAACAAGATCTTTAGTGGCAAGTATTTTCCAAAACAATAGCTTATTACTCAGTGTGGGTATAATATCACTAAGCAATCGAACAAGGTAGCTGCCGTATAAAAATAATTCTAAGGCTTTTCAAAGACAATATCAATAATCTTTAGTTAAACGAAATTATTATATTTATTATTGCACTGTTTACTCACGTATTTGTAAACAGTTTTGAGTTAATAAAGGTATGTTCTGTTTTAAAGAATGTAGCTTATCAATACAATACACCAAAGCATCAAAGATAAGACATATTATGCAAAATCATATTTTTTTAATAAAGTTTTAAATAAACATAAAAAAATATTACAAGCAATTATAAAGATTATATTATTCAGCACATTCATTAACCAACAAAAAAGGCAGACATAATATTATATATAGTGTAGGTATATTGTCTATAATTAATCTTTCGATGATGATGATGAATAGGAAAAGGTAATGTCCTGTGCTGAAATTCATATACTGGTCAGAGAGATAACTCCGACACTTGATAAATATTTTTGTTATAAATTTGTTTTTAACAAACAAGCATATACCTAGTAGTATAGGAGCAGTACAGAATGTGATGATTTTTTGAGAGTTGGTAAACTTTTTAATAATTTTCAAATAACCTAAACTTTTCTTTGCAAAACGTTCTTTTTACTAAATTACATTAAGGTAGTTAGAACTGTATTGACCACAAGCCACTGACTTGAGAAAGATTTTTGAAAAATTGTTTTTATATCAACAAAAAATAGATAAAACATGTAAGATGTAAAATAAATTATTGATGCTGATTTTCCTGTCACTTTTACATTAAAAATCAAGTGTCATCTTTATCTACTGTTGTGGGGTTAGAAGATCATGTTTTGTATACCTCATTCAAGACCTTATATGAGTACAAGTTTCTATTTTCATATGTAATTCTTGTAGTGGAATGCAAAGCCTTTAACTGAACTTTGTTAAGGTGGTTCAACATTTAAAATATAAAGGAAGATAATTAAGATATTGCAAAAAAAAATATGTGATTTAGAACAAGACCAACAAAAACAAAAACAAAAAATAACAAAAACAACAAGTACTACAAGAAGAACAAGATGATGAAGAAGAAGATGAAGATGAAACAAAGGAAATATGAAAGATATGCAAAAAGTCCTGTACTTTGCTTAAATATCACAATAATTTTTTTAACGCAGGTGACACGGAAGGACGGTCAAATGTTTTTACAAAATTGAATTATACAGTTCAAAAATAATTCTTTCCATTTAAATTAAATTGCCAATTGTGGTCTTTGTCATTTAAACAATAAAAAGGCTCTTTCTGTTTGAATGACAGATGACTCGTTTACCAATTTTAAACATAATTGTCCTGCGCATTGAACAAAAACGACACACGGTAAAATGAATAATATAATTAAATGTATATATAAACGGCGCATAAGTCCTAATGGGCCAAATTCTTTGCTTTGGCGTTTTGCATTTTTGTTTTATTGTTATTTCTTTTTTATCTTATTTTTTTTCTTATTTATTTTATTTATCTTTTTATTTCGTAGTGTGTGTGCATTTCCTTAAAATAGAATGACACTATAGCAGCAAATAATCTGTTAGCCTTAATATTAAATCTAGTCAGATGCTTAAATAAAATGGGTTATTTTTCATTATCATATATTCAAGTTTGTGATAGACATATTGTTATATATATGCTAATATGACTAGACACCTTCAAATGTACTTTTTAAGGGGTTAAAGTTTAATTGATTCAGTGGTAATGGCAGTTTCTGGCTGTAACTTGCTGTATCAAGTCGTTTGACCTTTGCATTTGAAGGCCATTTATTATTGTTTTGTCCTTTATTCTCATATTTCTAGAAAAAAATATGATTTAATTTATGTCACCAACTGGGATCAAGACATTTCACATTCCATCTTCGAGGAATTCTTTTGTTTATTTCTTTATTATTATTACAATGACAATGTATTATTATAATTACCATTATTATTATTATTATGGCTAGCGGTAAAATGTTATATGATTTTGAAATGTATTCATCTATCTATCTTTTTCAAATATAAAGTTCAAAAGTTCAATCACACGTTATTCGGTAATAATTTACCCTGAAAAGAAAAGTCATTTAAAGCTTTAACAATGATTTAAAATATATATTTTTTTCTTATCCATTTAAATATTAAACATCATATGTTATACCGGTGGCAGTCCTTTCCTATAATAAATTAATTTCTTTAATAACACACAGTATGGTATATACAATAAACTATTAATATTAAAGTATTAATTATAAAACATATATTTCCTTAACATAATCTAACATTGAAATGATTTTAATTTATTTTCATTCTTCACATTTAATAATAATTATGTATGATATGTTTTCCTCTAAGATGTAATAATATCAAAATGCCAGACGAGGTTTTTCATTTCATATTTTCAATATGTATTTGAAAAGGAAAGATATTAAGCGATATTCCATTCAATGAAAAAGCTGCTTAAAGTTACGACCAATACCAAATGTTCCTCATCAATAGATCCGTCATTTTAACATGATATTGTTCTAATTACTCTTTGGAGGTTCTCATTATTTTTAAATGATGTACTCTCGATGAAATCGTTTAGGAATTTAACCAAAATATTTCATTTTAAATGTAAGAACATTTCAGTTTGTGAACAAGTGAATTGAGCAGTGTTTCTTTGCATTTTACAGCTTAATAAAGGCTCTGTTTCCACCCGCTCAAAAAAGGGATATTATCCCATACAAAATACTAAATTTCCTCCTGAAATGCCCAGTGCACATTTTTCTCCAGAACCATGACTTAACAGCAGCTGACTTATATTAGTGAGTGACAAATTTAATTGACAGAAAGACAGAAAGCTGTCACTTAAGATGGCCTCTGCTGTGTAACATGCATTATAGATGAAACTGAAATTAAAAATTTTATAAAATTTTTAGGCAATTTATCTTCTCATGTATTAGAATTTGATTTTAGGTTTCCCTCTTTTCTGACTTATTGCGCTATGTTTTCCCCTTCAGAAAACCATAGGTTGTTTTGAAAATTGAGAAAAAAGTCATTGTAACTAATACTAGCTTATTAACTATTAGATTATAAATTCACATTTAAATGCTACTCTGTTCATAAGAATAAAAAAACTCTTATTTAAGAGATATTACACCAATATATTATAAATTATCTAATAAATCCCAGTTACACAACACCCTAAACAAAGGTTAAATGAATAAGAAAAACTGAAGAGTTAAAAGAATGGAAACCTGATAACACGCTCTTAGAAATAACGGATAAAATTGAATAGCAATAGATAAATAACAACATCACGAACATCTCAAATTCTATTTAGTAATTTCAAATGATATTAGATGATTCATTTTAATTTTGGAAGAGGTAACCGTTGTTGCTGAATCTCGAATCAGCTTCTGTAATAAAAATGAAAAGGAGAAAAAAACAACACCAAAAATACCACTGGCACTGTTCATTTTCCCCCGTCTTTTTGTTAATCTTCTTCTCCTTCCAATTTGCACTCTTAAATCAATTGTATACTCTTGTAGTAACTGTCTTGAGTTAATAAATGTTGTTATGTTCTGTTCTGAAAAGTAGGTAAACCCTTAGCATTCAAAGGCTTGATAAAGGTGTTTAATCTCACCAAGAAGGCAAACAAACTCAAATTAGCAATAATATTGCCTACAAAAAACTATTAATAGTATATAATAATAATTTGTAAAGAAATATCTGTTGCATACAAAATGTTAGATATGAAAATAGAATGTAAGATTAACGTTTTAAATATCAAACAGTAGGTAAACCCAAGGGAATGATAAAATTTTGAGAAGATCATATTAAAACCTATTTTCAGATTGTCTGAAATAGAATCTAGGGTAATTAAAAGTACTAAGTGTTATTAAAAACACTTTGATTTTAGCTAAATATAAAGTGTCTTTTCATAATAATATATCTTGGACATTATTGTCAATAAGTCTTTGTAAACAAACTCTTTTTACGTTTTTCTTTCATTTAGAACGTGAAAAAACAAAATGATATTTTGCATATGAAAAGGTACTAAATCATTACATTTAAAAGTCAAGCCTAGTTCTTACATTCACACAATACCTTAATGAAAACGAAAAGCTAACAATAGATACACAATAACGCTATTTTTTTGAAGACGCATCTACTTGTTATTTCTCGTATTTGAAATATATTTTAAAATTTTACCTAAAAGTACACGTATAATTATTGATAATTGTCTTAAATATTTCTAAGCCATACGCCACTTTACGTCTTGGACTTTATAACCGGAATTATTGTGTAGTCATGAATAAATCCGTTCAATTCCTTTGTCTTCTTACGGCACCTGAACATACCAATGCGACCAATGCGACCAGTGCGACAATCTCAATACGTGCCGTCTGATTATGGTCTGTACTATTCGCTCTTCAGTCAGAAATTTGCCCCTAAAATTGGTGAAATATTGTAGTCAAATGTGAAGACAGTTTAAGCAAAACGCACATGTAAATTATAAGAGAACAAATTAGAATGTTGCTTTTATTTCGTAACAAAATATTCCAATATCAATTTAATAGATTCAGTAACCCTGTTGATAATAGGAAATACAAACATTTTAATTTTTAGATTTAGGAGCGTCAAAATATTGCTATTCATAAACAGGCATAAACATCTGGCCTATATAATTTTTGTATTTTCTGATCGCAGATCAGGAAATACAATGCTGGTATTCAATCTCTGGCACAGAATTTCACGACAAACCTAACAACAAGTAGTTCTTAAAATAGGTTAAAACTAATGATGTAAAAGAAAAAAATTGTTACAAGTATCCAACAGGTTACAACACATTCAAAGTTTAAAATAAAGAATTGTCAAAAAATGCACAATCACAAATTACGCTGATGAATATCATTTTAATCAATGAAAATGATATTTTTAGCGATGTCGATTACCGAATACTTCAGAGCGTATTACACAAATAAATATGACTGTCGAGTAGTGGAATATATACATGTCGGACTGTTTTGGCGAGAAGATTTTTGCTTAATTATTTACATCAGTGTTAAACAACATGTTTATCGTGAAATTAATAAAGATTACAAACCCGAAGTGAAAATTCAAAATTTAGAATTATTTGATTTTATTCAGACATTTTCGTATAACGTCTACGTGGTGCAGTGGTAACGCGCTCGTTTAGCATGTGAGGGGTCTGGGGTTCAAATTCCAGTCGAGGCATTTATTTTTGTTTGTTTTTTTCTTTTTTTTTTCTGTTTTCGTAAGTGTCTTTTTTAAGGAAGTAGCCACGATATGCAAGGATAAAGTGTGGCTGTCATAAAAATGAACATAAATGATTTTTTGATGCAATTCTAGTCATTCGAAATTTATCAAACTGCAGTCGCTGCATCTCGGTGCCCTGTAAGATGAATAATAGTATATAAAAATAAACTTATACAGGAAAATGCATACATATATACAGTACGATTTAGATTGCAAAGATCAGAAAATACCACAGAGCTTGCATCCCTTTGATCTATTTTGCCGTTGTAAGGCGCGATTGTGTATAGCTATATATCTGCTGCAAAGATATTGTTTGAATTTTGAACATGAGTAAATACAAAATGTCTGTATCAAAGAGTTATGTTGGTGTATTTACATAAGAAAGACTGGCGTATGCAGAATATTATAGATAAATGGTTAAACTATGGAGGGTGATTTATGCCAAAATTACATCTTGCTTTCTTACGTTACATCGTGCTTTCTAACTTGTACATCGTACTTTCTAACTTGTACATTATGCATTCTGACATATACATCTTGCATTCTGACTTTTACATGTTGCTTTCTTACATGCACATTATGCTTTCTGCTGTGTGCGACTTGCTTAATTTTATGTTGATGTCGTTATTTAACGATCAATTATTATTCATTTGTTGATCTGGTATTTTAATTCAATAATTTTACCTGCAACTGTTTGTATTTGGGTCTATTTACTCAGCTTGAATGACAAATGTCATAAGGTAGAATGCGCATAGCCGAAAGCCGAATGCAGCAAGCATAATACAACGCGACATCTGGTGTAATAATATGTGACACCC
Organism: Ruditapes philippinarum; assembly: GCF_026571515.1. Lineage (NCBI taxonomy): Eukaryota > Metazoa > Mollusca > Bivalvia > Venerida > Veneridae > Ruditapes > Ruditapes philippinarum. The sequence goes on along the minus strand of NW_026865440.1, from coordinate 493,094 downwards.
AAATTATGCTAACAGGTGGCGCTACAGTTATATTCTCGGTAAAGTCCGTATTGCGGTTCGGATTCAGTTTACCAAGTTACGTCCCTTTGTTTTAAAATTTCCATTTGCACTCATGGAGGAAATATACAAAACGATTTAACCAATTTTTATATTTATTAATGAAACTCTGTAGGTCAAATTATATTTCCAGCTGACAATGACAAGTTGCACATTTCCAAAATTTAAATTCAACTTGTCAAAAAAATGTCTTTTTTCACTAAGTTGAAATTATTCACTAAGATGCTTTATGAATACGGCCCCAGGTCCTTGTTCACAGTGTCAGCTAAAAACTGAAGGAACTGCTGCCAAAATCAGCTGATTCTGAGAAAAAAAGAAAAAAAAGGCAAAACTGTCTAGTCTGTCAATCTGTGAGAGTTTAGCTTTAGGACGAATGATTTCATAATATTAATTGATGAGTACATAAAAACAAAATGTACAAAAAATGTCCCAAGAAATGGTTATAAAATCAAATGAATTGTTTGTCATAGAAGATATTAATAAACATTTTTTTCTACATTCTCAGTGGTGTTTGTATTGCAAATACTATTGCCTTAAGGTATAAAACTTTTTTGTTTTAAATGAGTAAGATCTGCTATACATTTCCAATATCATGAACGCTATAATTAAAGAAAACTACTAAAAAGGCATCTTCAGCCAAACATGCAATATTCATTTTATAACCATTTCTTGGGACCATTTTTGTACATTTTGTTTTTATGTACTCATCAATTAATATTATGAAATCATTTGTCCTAAAGCTACACCACGGTGCATATCTATATCGGTACCCTCTTTGCGAAATCTGCTCAAACGGTACTCTCTTTACACATGCACAGGTCATTCTCTGCTAAAAACAAACCAGCGATGGATAACAATCCAGAAAAATTCAATGTAATAAGGAAAGGAGGTTTGACACGTACAAAAGATATATACCACGGAACACTAGAATGTTTAATTTATGTGCTGATTTGTCATGTGCCCGTTTTTCATGTACTGCAACTTCACAATAAGCTACAAAAAATCGACATGTCTTGCCTCGCCCATCACCTCGACAAACTTTTCGGGCTGCAATGAACCGTGGGCTTGATTACATATGCATCATACATATTTAATATGTTCATTTACATATCATCTTCGGACAAATGGCAGTATATTGTCAAAAATAAATGTAAAATTCATAAAAACACCCTACTTTCAGGCAAAACTGTCTAGTCTGACAGACTAAACAGTTTTGACATTTTTTTTAATTTTTTTTTTCTCAGAATCAGCTGATTTTGGCAGCAGTTCCTTCAGTTTTAAGCTGACACTGTGAACAAGAACCTTGGGCTGTATTCATAAAGCATCTTAGTGAATAATTTCAACTTAGTGAAAAAAGACATTTTTTTGACAAGTTGAATTTAAAAAATCTAACGTGTGTACAAAATTAGTTTGAAAATAGGCAAGAAAATGTCCTTATTAATAAAAACACATTAAAAATGTTGTGGATGGTCACAGGTATTGGAAATAACCCATGTCAAAATTTAAGAACTTTTCAAGAGGATGAAATATTTTAATAAGAAGTTTTTTATGGCCCATGTTGAACAACTGTTCTATTTTATAATTATTTTGTTGATGAAAAAAAAAATTCTAAAACCATTGATTTGGAAATGTGCAACTTGTCATTGTCAGCTGGAAATATAATTTGACCTACAGAGTTTCATTAATAAATATAAAAATTGGTTAAATCGTTTTGTATATTTCCTCCATGAGTGCAAATGGAAATTTTAAAACAAAGGGACGTAACTTGGTAAACTGAATCCGAACCGCAATACGGACTTTACCGAGAATATAACTGTAGCGCCACCTGTTAGCATAATTTGGGTGTCACATATTATTACACCAGATGTCGCGTTGTATTATGCTTGCTGCATTCGGCTTTCGGCTTTGCGCATTCTACCTTATGACATTCGTCATTCAAGCTGAGTAAATAGACCCAAATACAAACAGTTGCAGGTTAATTTATTGAATTAATATAACAGATCAACAAATGAATAATAATTGATCGTTAAAAAACGACATCAACATAAAATTAAGCAAGTCGCACACAGCAGAAAGCATAATGTGCATGTAAGAAAGCAACATGTAAAAGTCAGAATGCAAGATGTATATGTCAGAATGCATAATGTACAAGTTAGAAAGCACGATGTACAAGTTAGAAAGCACGATGTAACGTAAGTAAGCAAGATGTAATTTTGGCATAAATCACCCTCCATAGTCTCACGTAACAGTTTTTATTTCCACAATAATAAGATGAGCCCGCATAAGTACACCAAAAACTAAAACATAAAATTTTGTATTTAGAAAGACTAGACAAAAAAGTCTTAAACCTTAGAATTTCAATAAAACATCAATAAAAAATCTGTAATCTAAGCGTAACGTCGTCAAGGCTTCATTTAAAAAATAAAATTATTATCATATAAATTGTTTCCTAAATATATTTAAAGATGAAGACATGATGTATGATATGCATTCATTAAATATTGTTGGTCTGTTACATATTAGAAGTTAAAAGCTTTATAACTTAAGAGAAAGCATATAAAAAAAGAAACCAAAAAAAACCCCACAATTTTAAAAATTTAACACCATTAAAATTATTTGTTGACTTTAGCCTTATAGCTCTTTCTTTAAAAATTTAAAGCGTAGAATGTCAATGTAATTTAATATACCTGAATATTGTAAGTAAACAAAATAAAATGACCCGGAACAAAATATTCTACTGCTATTTTTAATAGATTTTGCGTGCCTCACTCGTTTTCGGTAAAATAGATTGACACACTTTTTTATTCTAGTTATTCTTTGGTCATTTAAATCACAATATAAACGAAAACAAAACGCAAGTCACAGACATCAAATATATAGATTTATACACTTTAATACATGGTAGCAATGCTACATTTCATAGCTAATTTTGTTCTCCAGTCATCAAGCAAATAAATTAGCAATCTAGTGCGTCTTACTTTACAAGTTGGTTGCATTTTCTACAAGTGCAGTGCAATATTTTTAATTATTGGTTTAATATATACAATGCAGTTTTAACATTTGAAACTCGATATTATTCAAAGAAATATGTTTTAACAGTATGTGGTATTAACCTACAAACATATTTTGCTTAGATTTTACATTGGCACATAAAAGTAACATCACCGCAAAGCAATAGCTGTAATAAATAAAAGTAAATATTTAATCAAATTAATTTATAAATGCGTCTTATTTTGCGAACGTGGTCACATCGTTCATTGAGGCAGCCAAAGAATATTGAATTTCTGATTTTATACAACATCTAAACATTTAATACGCAATACTACTGGAAGAAATGTGGTTCCGTAGAATTAATAAAAGCACCACAACATGCATGGTCATTCGTAATGTGCCTGAAGTAATGCACGGATTAGCCCCTGGGGCACCAGTAAAGCTGTAACATCGCCATATGACATTTACATTGTTGGTGCGACGTTAAAACAAACAAAACGTCAAATAAATACCACCTAATGTATAGTACAGCATATGCTAATGCATTCTTAAGACTGAGTCGTTAGCTCGGTGTAGAAAAACACATTGAATAAGTGAAGTAGTAAAATACATTGAACAAATACAAAAGTAACATATTACCTGCCGATGTCAGGTTTTTCATTATAAAAGAATTAATGTTATTGTTAACCTGACAATGGGTAGCCCCAGACGATAGACTTAAGTAACAAGGATTGAGTGGAAATAATGTACAAAAGAAATAAAGAAGTGGAAAAAAGAATATAATCAAAAATAAAAAAGTAGAAAACAACGAAAAAGCGAAAAAAATAACAAGAGAAAACATATAGAAAAAGAAACAAAAGACAACAGAAACACATAACAACAGAAAGTAAAACACATATTTAACAAACAAATTTAGGTGTTTTCGTTTTGGCGTATGTTATAGCAAAAATTACAGAACAAACAATGATTAAATATCACTCTCATTAAAGAAATAAATAGTTTGTGTTTGTCAATGAAATACAAAATGAAATGTTGCAAGAGCTTAGTTTAATTAATCTCCGAGATATTTCAGCCTTAAATAACATAAAGAACATTGTTGACTTTCGATTCCTTCCGCACAATAGTTTCAATAATATGTTAGACGAATAATCGTTGTATGAATTCTAATTAATAGATTTGATCGAAAAAAGCCATTTTTATCATTTTAGAAAACTGTATCTTTTCGTATATATATTATTTGCAATATATACATTATGCAATTTGACTTCTGTACAGAAACGCCACATGGCCTAAATTGTGTTGGTGCACCGTAATGCCAAACAAAACAATCTTTACAGAAAACAGATAATGGAAATAAAATTTAGTAAAAATGATTATCGTTGTCTGAAAAGAACCAAATTGCATATTGTGATAAATAATGTAATGTTTAGATTTCTTTGTCTAAGCTTCGAAACAGTATAGTCTTATATTACATTACAGCAACATCAAACCTGTAATTTTTCAAGGCATGCGTCGTCGTCCACAAGGAACAACAATACGCTTCTGTAACATGCAACGTGATATGCATATAAAAATGAGAACATTTTCCGGGTTTACAATTAGTAGATTGATAACACTATAATTTGTGAATTACATATCGTGATGCACGCATACAATCTGATATTCATGACATTCACGAAGCGTTCAAGGTGTTGCACTGCACTTGTCAGGCTATTGTACTTTGTTTGTTAACTTGCAGTTATATCATACTTGGAGCATTTAAGAGCGTTTATAGATTACATTATACCTTTGTAGGCGTGGTAATTAGTACTTAAGCCAAAAGGGTTAAAGTCTTAATTATTGTATGCCTCGAACAAAAAGTAACCCAACATTTACTGCAATACAAACTTATTATCAAAAATAAAAATGACAACAGCAACTCAGCAATGAAATTGTAGGGATTCAGCCATCCTTCATCATCTCAAAATTTAACAACAAAATTATGTAAATAAAATTCGAATTTATTTAGTTCCTGCTCTTATATTCTTGTATATGGCAATCACATTCTGTCCTTACGAACCATATGCCACTTTTGAGTGAACATTTTTTTTTAATTTGTTTTTTAATACGTTAATAATTCTCTTTAAGCATTGGAATAATGAAACCCAATTAAAAGTTTTGTTCTCTTATTTCCAAGTCCTATTTTTGTATTACATGCACTTGGCAGGTTTGTCCGCTTAGCTTAATTTTTCTAGAGCATCAAATCAGAAATCAAGATGTAGTTGGCTGGATCCTCAGCGAGGAGAAGTTTCTCCGTGACAATTTCAGCTTGAACATTGAAGCTAACTGTTCGCTGATTCATAAATCAGCCGGTCACTTACAGAGGAATTAGTAATCACTTACCGGACGGGTTGATCGGCCGAAAAATATGACCAAACATGTGTTAATATCGGTCTAAAACAACATAAAAATCAAACTTAAACTATAATTATGAGTATGATTAAAAACCTTAATGAACATTGTATTGAAAAGGCAATTTGTCGTCAGATAAATAGCTAAAATTATATATGAAATAATAAAATAAAATAATACTGAACAGTACATCTGTCTACGTCCACTTTTATTTGCAACCAGCATCTAAATATAAATCGATAAAATTGCTAATTTTAGCAGTATTACATAGCTTATTTTAGCAGGATAATATTATTTATTCATTCATTATACCCAAAACATGATAAACACTATTTTTTCCATGTTCACTGCCAATAGACACATTATCACAGTAATGATGTCATGCCTGTTTAGAATACGATTGCATTCGCGCGATTTTATTCTTCTTTAAGTATGTCACGAAATGCTACATTTATAACTCGTGAATGTCTGTAAAATTCCACAAAGAGATGAACGTAATGGTTGGTCATTAAGACGAGTTAGCTGTTTTAGCTGCTAATTTGCTCCATTCAATTGTCACAGTGGTAAACTATGTTAAAAGTATATAATACACATACCCGATATAGGTTTCAGTTAGCACACTTAGATATCACGAACGACAAGGACTTTTGAATATGTGATGCACGCAATTATGACCCTCACACACTAACTCCAATATAATCTAAAATTTCATAACATTGTCATTTAAATGATTTTTACAAAAAGAAACAAAGCTACGTTCTTTCGTTATGGACATTTAGTATCAGTCACAACAACAAGAGGTAGCTAGCGATATAATTGCTATCTGTCAAGACTTTTTAAACCGACATTTGAAGGCAGCATAGAGTTTTTTTACATGAGAATCAGATTAGAAAATCATCGCTAAATGATACTTCAAGTTGCATTGTCTGTCCGAGTTTCTTTATATTTAATTTCTTTGCGGGATTTTATCTTCAACAGACCGGCACATTGAATACGGTTTAAGGCGGTGCAAGGGGTCATGAAGATGTCACATTCTTACCTTATTCCTATTGAACAGACTCAATCCATACAAAGTCTGATATCTTAATGTAATATTGTTGTTTTCATTGCTTCTGAGGAACTTCCTGTTTTCCAGATTTTTTATGTGGAAAAGTAATAAGATTTTACGATTAAATATTTTATTTATTTTCTTTTATGGTATTTATGTACTGGCGTAACGTTGGTTAATGAACAAGATAATATTTTTAATTTGACATATGATACAAGAAGCAATACAACTATGGAATATACTGGCGGAGTTTGGTCAAATTACACTGGGTTTATGAATGTTTATAAATAACAAAAACCCTAAGGATGACATATGACTAAAAGTTCATCACCTTGTTATATCAGATAGAAAGGATAGGCAAACAGAAGACAAAAGCTAGTATTCAAATCATGATTTATTCTTTGCATTGTTCAGAAAAGAATGAATTCAAATTATAACTTTTCCTTGCATTGCTCTTTTAGATAAAATATAACAAAGGAAAGAAACCAAAATATACATTTTTATTACAAGCAAACAACCTCTTTTACATATTGAACTAACAATCAATCATGCTTACATAAGATTAGAGATATTTCGAATGTTAATATCACTTTTCATTTTTGGTGATAACAATTTGAAATTGCAAAGGGAATAAGAAACATATCAGGTTATTTGTCTTTATCGTGGTCGAGGGGTTAGAGTCGATTACTTCTCATCCAGTTACCTCTCTTGTGTGGGTCCGATCCCCGGGAGAAGCTTTGGTTGTTTAGCACGGAGGAAGGTAGTCTAGTACTGGTGTAACTCTCCATGAACGATGGTTAGGAAACTACCCGCCTATATGGCTGAAATACTGTTGAGAAAAGGCGTAAAATGAAACAAACGAACAAACAAAACTGTAACCGACATTAAAAGCCTTGAAGGTATTTGTATTTTTTTCTTTATCGAAAGTTTATTGTCCCTGGATATCAAATGAAAAATATGTAGTTTTGATACTCATGAGCACCCTTCATCGTCTTTATTTTTTGTGCTTCGCTTACGTTAATATTGAAATTTGACCGTCAGGTGACACGCTATACCAAAAGTAGTAAAAAAAATATTGCTTTCCAAACGCTGGTCAAGTTCGGGGGTAAGATGTTTCTGATTTTAGTATGCGGAACGTCATATCATCCCGTCGACTAATTAGAATTTAATGGAATACCAAGGTGTTTCCCGATGGTTTTGTAATTTTATTTAGTAAAATACAATCATTTTTTTATCGTTTTCTTTTGTCACAAAATATTCGGCTAAAATTTTCGAATTTTATGAAATTCATTTACTAAAAATCGTGTAGAGCCTTTGAACAAAAACAAAATGTCAATTACGGAAAATCAACAAAAGAAAAACACACACACTGTCAATATTCTTTTTTAAACACAGAACAAAAAATGGATTAACAAGACTTTCTTCAACAAACTGATTATCTTTTTACATTACAAATTGTTGTTTTGTTTGCATGCAATATCACATGCAAATAGAGTAAAAACAAGTTGGTTTTGTTTCATAGATTGACATAAAAGTATTTAATTCTTTGGTTTTTAAATGACATAATAAGCATTATTATAACACTTATTAGAGATTGCAAAATTTTGGCACAGTTTTTTTTTCTAACATTTTATTTATTTTTTATCATTTCAGAACAATGCTCATTTTATAAAAACATGAATATGACTGCAAAGATAATTAACTATACAGATTTAATTATTGACATTGTGGCCAAGACATATCTTTCATCTTAGCCAGTTATAGTATTTGTTAAAATTCCAACATACATGTATACTTTAACACTCAACTGAATTATATCGAAATTGTACATTTCGTTTACTTTTTAAAATTGTCTTACCGACTTGCCTGTTAAATTTACATTATTAAACTCAAAGTCTTTTATTTCTATCATTTTGTTTGAAGTAAACATTGATTGTATGAAACCAATATTTAGATGTACAAGCACCACCAATTACGTGATTTGGGTGATTATATTGATTGTTATCATCAACACCCCAAATGTCAATGTTATTGTAAGTTGATTCTCTGATAGTTATATTTTATAACTATTTGCTTAATTGGATCAGTATCTTTTTCTTCTAGGAATATATGTATTTATTTAGTTTTAGTTTGTTGTTGTATTGGCCATTGTTGAGAAAGAAAGATAATAGAACTACCTAACAGATACTGTTTTCCGAATAAAGGAATTCTGTGATAGACATGTTCGAGTTGTTTATTTGTTGTTATGCATAAAATACTGTGAAAACTAAAGTAAAAAGTTACTAACAATAAATATGATTATTTTTATTTCTGGTTTTATGACTGAATGATTTTGGTTTATAAACCCTTCACAGCTGCGTAGTTGACTCTATGCTCTGATGTTACGAGAACTTAATACTTTTGATATAAACCAATTAATAAAACGTCATAAACACTCTCCCATTTAATCTCTATTATAAAATCATGATATTGTGAAATTGAGTAGATTAGTAGGTTAATGTGATTTCCAGGGATATATTTCCCGAGTTAATTTAGTATACCCCTTTTTATAATCAGTAAACAAATTGATTAGTTAGTAAAGTAATATGACAATGTTACCTTCGCTTCCATTTTATCATATTAGTTATAAAGATGTTTTGACAGGTTATATGACCTTATTTAAACGGTTATATATATAACCATTTATAAACCGTCATATAATCTGTCGAGAAACTTTATAACGAAATTATAATACAGCAAATTTTTAAGAGGAAAAAGTAATATGTCTTCATAATTTTCAAAAACAATAGCTCATAACTTCGATGTTGCGATCAGTGTGGATATAACATAATTTGCAATCGGACAAGGTAGCTGTCGTCTAAAAAATTCTAAGGCTTTTCAAAAGATAAAATAATAATAATAATGTTTATTCAAATGAAATGATTATATTTACTATTGCACTGTATACTCATGTAATTGTAAACAGTTTTGAGTTAATAAAGGTATGTTCTGTTTTAAGAATGTAGCTTATCAATACAATACACCAAAGCATCAAAATAAGACATATTATGCAAACTCATATTTTTAAATGAAGTTTTAAATAAACATAAAAAATACTACAAGCACTTATCAAGATTATAACATTCAGTACATCTTAACCAACAAAAAAGGGAGACTTAATATTATATATTTTTTGATAATGATAAATATTTAAAGTTAATGTCTTGTGCTAGAATTCATATCCAGGCGTGTAGAACAAAAACAAAAACAAAAACAAGACCAACAAAACAAAACAAGAAGAAGAAGAAGAAGAAAAAGAAGAAGAAGAAGAAAAAGAAAAGATCAAAGTAACAAAAAATATAAAAGATATGCAAAAATTCCTTTCCATTGCTTAATAATTAATTATCACAACAATTTTGAACGCAGGTGACACGGAAGAACGCTCAAATGCTTTTACAAAATTGGTAAATTATACAATTCAAAAGTTAAATACATCGCCACTTGCGGTCTTTGTTACTCAATCAGGTAAGAGGCTATTTCTGTATAAATGATAGATAAACAGTTAACGAATTAAGATAAATAGTTTACCAATGATAAACATAATTTTCCTGCGCATTGTACAAAAACGACGCAAGGGAAAATGAATAGTAAAATTACAAATTGAATGTATAAAAAAACGTCACATGCGTGCTTATGGCCAAATTCGTTGCTTTGGCGTTTCACATTTTGTTTTCTTTTATTTCAATTTCATTTTTTGTTTCGTATTGTGTTACCTTATTATAGAATGACGTTAAACTGAATCTAGTCACATGCTAAAATAAAAGCGTTATTTCAAATTATCATAATTATATTCAAGTTTGTGATTGACATATTGTTATATATATCCTTATATAATTAGACACCTTCAAGTGTACTTTTTATGGGTTTAAAGTTCAATTAATTCAGTGGAAACTGGCTGTTTCTGGCTGTAACTTGCTGTATCAAGTCGTTTGACCTTTGTATTTGACGGCCATATATAATCAAATTGTCCTTTATTCTCACATTACCAGAAAAAAATCATTATGGCTAGCGGAAAAAGATTATATGATTTTGAAATGCATTTATCTATCTATCTTTTTCAAATATAAAGTTCAAAAGTTCAATCACACGTTATATGGTAATAATTTACGCTGAAATGAAAACGCATTCAAAGCTTTAAAAATGATTTAAGATATTTTTTTCTGATCCATTAAAGATTAAACATCATATGTTATACCGGTGGTCCTTCTTTTCATAAATTAATTTCTTTAATAACACACAGTATGGTATATACAATAAACTATTAATATTAAATTAATAATTATAAAACATATATTTCCTTAACATAAGATAAAATTGATTTTAATTTATTTTCATCCTTCACATTTAATATAGAATATGTTTGTCTAAGAGTTAATAATATCAAAATGTTAGACGATGTTTTTCATTTCATATTTTCAATATCCATTTGAAAAGAAAGACAAGTATTAAGCAATATTTCATTCGAGTGAAAAGGCTATGTAAAGCTACGTCATCAACAGATCCGTCACGTTTACATGATATTGTTGTAATTACCCTTTGGAGGTAATGATGTACTCTCGATGAAATCGTTTAATTTAACCAAAATATTTCATTTCAAATGCAAGTACATTTCAATTTGTGAACAAGTGAATTAATCAGTGTTTGTTTGTATTTTACAGCTTAATAAAGTCTCTGTTTCCACCCGCCCACAAAATAGGGATAATTTCCCATATTAATTTTCCTCCTGAAATGCCAAGTGCACATTCTTGTTCAGCACCATGACTTAACAGCAGCCGACTTATATCAGCTAGTGACAAATTTAATTGACAGAAAACTGTCACTTTAGATAGTCTCTACATTATTAATTAAACTGAAATTAAAAATGTTATAAAATGTTTAGGTAATTCATCTTCTCATGTGTTAGGCTTCCCCCTTTTCTGACTTATTGCGCTATATTTTCTCCAAAAGAAAACCATAGGTTTTGAAAATTGTGAAAAAATCATTGTAACTAATACTAACTTATTTTCTGTTATATTATACATTGACATCTAAATGCTACTCTGTTATTGAGAATAACATAACTCATATTAAAGAGATATAACACTAATATAGCACAGTTTATTTAAGTTAATCCAAGTTACTCAACATGCTAACTAGGGTTAAAGGAATAAGAAAAATAGAAGAGTTATAAAATGGAAACCTGATGACACGTTCTAAGGAATAACGGATAAATTGAATAGCAATAGATAAATAATTACTTCATGTATCATCTCATATGTCATTAAGTAATTTCAAATGCTATAAGAGATGTTTCATTTTAATTTTGGAAGAGAAAACTGCTGTTGCTAAATCTCAAATCAGTATCTGTAATAAAAATTATAAGGAAGAACAATACAAAACAACAACACCAAAATACCACTTGCACTATTAATTTCTCCCGTCTTTTTCTTAATCTTCTTCTCCTTAAGCAGCATTTCCAATTTGCACTCTTAAATTAATTGTATACTTTTGTAGTAATTGTTAATAAATGTTATGTTCTGTTCAGAAAAGTAGGTAAACACACACCCGTGTTTAAGCAATCAATCTCAAATTAGCAATGATTTTGCTTACAAAGAACTATTAATAGTATGTTATAATAATTTGTAAAAGAAAAATCTGTTGTATACAAAATGTTAGAAATGAAAATAGAATGTAAGATTAACGTTTTAAATATCAAACAGTAGGTAAACACAAGAGGATGATTTAAAAAATTGAGAAGTTCACGTAAAAATTTATTTTCAGATTGTCTGAAATAGAATCTTTGGTTATTAAGCGAACTAAGTGATATTAAAAACACTTTGTGCCATTTTAATACAAAATTTCTTTTCAACATAATCATTGTCAAGAAGTCTTAGCTTAACAAACTCTTTTTACGGTTTTCTTTCATTTAGAACAAAGAAAGAAACTGTGAAAAACAAAATGATATTTTGTAAATAAAACAGTATTAAATCAGAACATTTAAAAGTCAAGTCCAGTTCTTACATTCACACAATACCTTAATTGAAAAGAAATGCTAACAATAAATAAACAATTTAACTTCTTTTTCGAAGACGCATCTACACGTTATTTCACGTTTTTGAAATATATTTTAAAATTTCATCTAAAAATACACGTTTAATTTTTGATGTTTGTCTTAAATATTTCTGAGCCATACGACCTTTTTCTTGGAATTAATACCGAAATTGTGTAGTTAATGAATAAATCTGTTCATTTTCTTCGCCTGCCTATGGCACCTGATCATACCAATGCGACCAGTACAGACAACCCCAATGCGTGCCGTCTGATAATAGTCAGCACTATTCGCTCTTCAGTCAGCAATTCGCCCCTTAAAATTGGAGAAATATTGCATTAACATTTCAAGAGAAATTTCAATCACATACTTGTCATAATCCGATAGTCATATATGAAGACAGTTTCAGCAAAACGCACATGTTTATTATAAGAGAACAAATTAGAATGTTGCTTTTATTTTTTAACAAAATATTCCAATATCAATTTAATAGATTGGGTAATGATTTCTTTTATGTGCAACCCTGTTTATGATAGGAAATGCAAACATTTTAATATCTAGATTTAGGAACGTCAAAATATTGCTTTTCATAACATCTGGCCTATATAAATTTTGATTTTGCCGTTGTAATGCGTTCTTCAAAGTGTGCATAGCTATAAATCTGCTGCAGAGATATTTTAGAATACTTACAAAATCCCTGTGTTGGTGTATTTACATAAGAAAGAATGGCGCATGCACAACGTTATAGATTAATGGTTAAACCTCTATTAAAATAGCAACATTATATTTTGTTCAGTATATATACAATATTCATGTGTGTAGAATATGACATTCTATGTTACAACCTTTTTTTCGAGAACCGATCGTCTAACATTATAAAAACATCATGATGTAACTGTTTATAACTTTTATTTTAATAATTCATAAAGTAAAGCATCATATCCTTTCAATTTTTATATTTATTTTTTTTCTTAACATTTAAAACTTAATGTATCTATGATGTGTAATTTAAATTAGACCGTGAAAAACACTTTTATATTTATTTTACTTCCTTCAAAATAACAACAACAAAAACATTTTTTTCAAAGGATTGCATCTCAGAATATGTCTTCTCTCACATAGACCAAGAAAACAAAGCCACATTTATGAGAAATCGCAGGTGGAGTTATGGCGAACATTTCGTGTAGATCAAGTTTCACAGACGTGTTATGAATGATCATCTGCTTAGAATATCACGTTAATGAAAACGTTATTTTTTTACATAAATTTATTAAATATTTAAGTCGCATTATATTCAAACGCAAACACGTTGGTGTATATCAAAGACACTAAAGATATATGTGATATCTTAGTTGCTTAAAGTTTGAATCGTTTCTTAATTCTTATTGCATTGGTTGTCAATTACGTCATAATTTCTGTAAAATATCGAGCGGTTAAGATTTGCTGTCTTATTCGAATTCCTCAAACGACTCAATACTGCCATGCGAGAAACTAAATTGTTCTATATAGGGGCAACCAACACCGGGTTTCGCTAAATCAACTTTCAGTGTATATTCAGAATATTTTTCTTGGTTTAAATCTTTAAATATTTAAACTATCAATAATTCGCTTTTAACGCTTTGTAAGATACATTTTATTTCAAGCTACAGTCACAAAAAAGGCCTTGACTTTGAGTATTGTATTTACCATTTTCTACAAAACAGTTAAAAGCAAGCAAACATTTCAAGTGAATTAATAACTTGTCTCACGTAACTTTTTTTATCCACAATAATGACACAAGCACACATAAAGTACACCAAAAAATAAAACATACAATTTTGTTTTTAGAACGCTTAGACAAAAATTGTCTTGAACCTTAGAATTTTAATGAAAATTCTGTAATCTAATAAGCTTTATGTTAAAAATAATATTATTATCATATAAATTGTTTCCTTAATATAATGTTTTTCATTTAAAGATGAAGAAATATAAATGCTTATGATATGCATTCATTAAATATTGTTGGTGTGTTACAAAGCTATATAACTTAAGATAAAACATTTAAAAAAAACAACAACAAAAAAACAACAACAAAAAAACAACAAAAACAAAAACCAAAAAACAAAAAAACATCAATAACAACAAAAAAAAAACCAAAAAAGACACGACATTAAAAATTTAACACCATTTAAATTATTTGTTGATTATTATTTGATTCTTTAGCGGTTCTTTCTTGAAAAGTTTATAAAGTAGATCGTCAATGTTATTTTATATACATACATGGATATTGTACGTAAACAGAATAAAATGACCAGGAAAAAATTATTCTACTCCTATTTTGATAGATTTTGCGTGCCTCACTTGCTTTCAGTAATATAGATTGACAAATTTCTTTCAATCTAGGTATTCTTTGGTCATTTTAATCACAATATAAACGAAAACAAAAGGAAACCACATACAGTAATATATATATTTATACACTTTAATACATGGTAACAATGCTATATTTCATAGCTTTTTTGTCTCAAGTAATCATGCCAATACATGAGCAATCTAGTGCGTCTTACTTTACATCTTCTACCAGTGCAGTGCAATAATTAATATTATTGGCTAAATATTATACAAATATGTACCTTTTAGCTGTTGAATATGATGTGATATGTACTGAAAAAAAAAATTGACTGAGGCGATAGCCGATGACAATATTAATTTTTCAGTACATATCACATCATATTCAACAGCTAAAAAGTACATTTCTGTTTTATTATATAATTAATAATTTTTTATATGGTTTATCAAATCTGCCATTTTTCATCTTGTCTAATTTTTTCATAAATTGACCCTTTCTTGTTAAAATGAGCGCATAGGCACGCTTATTTGTATTGTTGGCGGTAACTAAAATAGACTAATTTGACTCTTATATACGAGTCACTAAATGTTTATTCTGAATAATTACAACAAACTTGACATGACGTCACGTCATAGTCTCGCGTCTTTCTTGGGATTTCCAGAAATTCTATTTTTAGAAGAAGAAAAAACGGTGAATATACTCTGAAAATTGCTTGTTAGCCAATTAGTGAAATGCTATTTATAGATTATATAATAAACAGTTTTAGCATTTGAAACTTGATATTATTCGAAGAAGGATGGTTTAACAGTTTATGGTATTAACCTATAAACACACATTACTTAGATTTTACATTGACACATAAACGTTATATCATCGCAAATCAACAGCTGTTATAAATCAAAATAAATACTTAATCAAATGAACAAATAAATGCGTCTTATTTTGCGAAAGTGACCAAATTATTTCTTGAGGCAGCCAAAGAATATTAAATTTCTGATTTTAAATAACACTTAAACATTTAATACGCAATACTACTAGACGAAACATGGTTAAGTAGAAATAAATATAAGCACCACAACAGTAATGCAGGGATTATCACCAGTACCAGCACCAGTAAAGCTGTAATATCGCCATATGACCTAGACAGTGTTGATGCGGTGTAAAACACGCAACAAAAACACCAAATGTAAAGTGATGCAGCAGTTGCTAATGCATTGTTATGATTGAGTCGTTAGACTCGGTGTAGTAAAATACATTGAATAAATACAAAAGTTACATATCATCTCCCGATGTCAGTTTTGTCTTGTATGAAAGAATTATTTTTTTAATTAACCTGTACCAGACGATAGACTTAAAACAAGAATGGAGTGGATATAATGTATTTTAACATTCTAAAAAAGAAAGAAAGAAGTGGAAAAAGAATATTACCAAAAATAAAAAAGTAACGAAAAGGCGAAAAAAATAATAAAAAGAGAAAACATATAGAAAAAGAAATAAAAGACAACAGAAACACATAACAACAGAAAGTATAACACATATTTAACAAACAAATTTAGGTGTTTTCGTTTTGGCTTATGTTATAGCAAAAATTACGGAACAAACAATGATTAAATATCAATCTCATTAAAGAAATAAATAGTTTGATATGTCAATGAAATACAAAATGAAATGTTGCAAAAGCTTAGTTTAATTAATCTCCTAAATATATCAGCCTTAAATAACATAAAAAACATTGTTGACTTTCGATTCCTTCCGCACAATAGTTTCAATAATGTGTTAGACGAATAATCGTTGTATGAATTCTAATAAATAGATTTGATCGAAAAAAGCCTTTTTATCATTTTAGAAAACTGTATCTTTTCGTATATATATTATTTGCAATATATACATTTTGAAATTTGACTTCTGTACAGAAACGCCATATGGCCTAAATTGTGTTGGTGCACCGGAATGCCAAACAAAACAATCTTTACAGAAAATAGATGATGGAAATAAAATTTTATTAAAAATGAGAATCGTTGTCTGAAAAGAACCAAATTGCATATTGTGATAAATAATGTAATGTTTAGATTTCTTTGTCTGAGCTTCGAAACAGTATATTCTTATATTACATTACAGCAACATCAAACCTGTAATATCCAGGACATGCGTCGTCCTTTGTACTAACACACGGATCAATAATACGCTTCTGTAACATGCAACGCGATATGCATATAAAAATGAGAACATTTTCCGGGTTCACAATTAGTAGATTGATAACACTATAATTTGTGAATGACATATCGTGATGCACGCATAAAATCTGATATTCATGACATTCTCAAAGCGTTCAAGGTGTTGCACTTCATTTGTCAGGCTATTGTACTTTGTTTGTTTACTTGTCGTTATATTATACTAAGAGCATTAAAGAGCGTTTATAGATTAAATCATACTTTTGCAGGCGTGGTAATTAGTACTTAAGTCAAAAGGGCTTAAGTCTTAATTTTGAATGCCTCGAACAAAAAGTAACCCAACATTTACTGCAATACAAACTTATTATTATCAATAATAAAAATTACGACAGCAACTCAGCAATGAAATTGTATGGATTCAGCCATCCTTCATCATCTCAAAATTATACAACAAAATTATGTAAATAAAATTCGAATTTATTTAGTTCCTGCTCTTATTTTCTTGTATATGGCAATCACATTCTTATGCCACTTTTGAGTAAACATTTTTTTAATTTGTTCTTTAATACGTTAATAATTCTCTTTAACCATTGGAATAATGAAACCCAATTTAAATTTTTTTTCTCTTGTTTCCAAGTCCTATTTTCCTATTAAATGCACTTCGCAGGTTTGTCCGCTTAGCTTAATTTGTAGAGCATCGAATTAGAAATCAAGGTGTAGTTGGTTGGGTCCTCAGCGAGGAGAAGTTTCTCCGTGACTATTGAGCTTGAACATTGAACCTAACTGTCATGTGTTTGTTATAAATAAGCCGGTCACTTACGGAGAAATTGATAATTACTAAACGGACGGGTTGATCGGCCGATAAATATGACGTAACATGTGTTAATATCGGTCTAAAACAATAAAAAAAAATAAAAAATAAAACTTACACTTTGAGTATGATTGAAAACCTTTATGAACATTGTATTGAAAATGCAATTTATCATCAGATAAATAGCTAAAATTATATATAAAATAATAAAATAAAATAATACTGAACAGTTCATCAGTCTACGTCCATTTTTATTTGAAACCAGTTTGTTAATATAAATCGATAAAATTGTTTATTTTAGCTGTATTACATAGCTTATTTTAGCAGTATAATAATATTTATTCATTCATTATACCCAAAACATGATAAAAACTATTTTCCCATGTTCACTGCCAATGTACATTATCACAGTAATGATGTAATGCCTGTTTCGAATACGACTGCATCCGCGCGATTTTATTCTTTTTCAAGTTTGTCACGAAATGCTACATGTATTACTCGTAAATGTCGTGAAAATTCCACAAAAAGATGAACGTAATGGTTGGTCATTAAGACAAGTTAGCTGTTTTAGCTGCTAATTTGATCCATTCAATTGTCACAGTGGTAAACTATGTGAAAAGTATATAATACACATACCCGATATAGGTTTCAGTTAGCTCACTTAGATATCACGTACGACAAGGACTTTTGAACATGTGATGCACGCAATTATGACCCCCACACACCAACTCCAATATAATCTAAAATTTCATAACATTGTCATTTAAATGATTTTTACAAAGAAAGAAAGCTACGTTGTTTCGTTATAGAAATTTAGTAAAGTACTTACATCAGTGACCGCAACAAGATATAGCTAGCGATATTATTGCTATCTGTCAAGACTTTTAAAACCGACATTTGAAGGCAGCATAGAGTTTTTTAACATAAGAATCAGAGTTGAAAATTATCGCTAAATGATACTTCAAGTTGCATTAACTGTCCGAGTTTCTTTATATTTAATTTCTTTACGGGATCGTATCTTCAACAGGCCAGCACATTGAATACGGTTTAAGCCAGTGCACGGGGTCATGAAGATGTCGCATTCTTACATTATACTTCATGAACAGACTCAATCTAAACAGAGTCTGATATCTTAATGTAATATTGTTGTTTTCATTGCTTCTGAGGAACTTTCCGTTTACCAGATTTTTTTATGAAGAAAAGTAATAAGATTTTACGATTAAAATTTTATTTATTTTCTTTCATGGTATTTATGTACTGACGTAGCGTTGTTTAATAAACAAGAGAATATTTTTAATTTGACATATGATACAAGAAGCAATACAACTATGGAATATAACGGCGGAGTTTGGTCAAATTACACTGGGTTTGTGAAAGAATGTTGTTAAATAACATTTGCTTAGGATGACATATGACTGAGGATGGGGGTTATGAGATCACACAATTTCATCACCTTGTTATCAGACAGAAAGGATAGGCAAACAGAAGACAAAAACTAGTGTTCAAATCATGATTTATTCTTTGCATTGTTCAGAAAAGAATGAATTCAAATTATAATTTCTTCTTTGCATTGCACTTTTAGATAAAAATAACAAAGAAAAGAAACCAAAATATACATTTTTGTTACAAGCAAACAACTGATGATACATTAACCTCTTTAACATATTGAACTGACAATCAATCATGCTTACATAAGATTAGAGATACATTTTTTTTATTTCGAATGTTAATATCAATTTTCATTTTTGGTGAGAACAATATGAAATTGCAAAGGGAATAAGACATTTATGAGGTTATTTGTCCTTATGTAACCGACATTAAAAGCCTTGAAGGTCTATGTATTTTTTTCTTTATCGAAAGTTTATTGTCACTGGAAATCAAATGAAAAACATGTAGTTTTGATACTCATGCGCACCCTTCATCGTCTATATTTTTTGTGTTTCGCTTACGTTAATATTGAAATTTGACTATTGCAGTGTTGACGTCAGGTGACACGCTTTACCAAAAGAGTAGTAAAAACATATTGCTTTCCAAACGCTGGTCAAGTTCGGGGGTAGGATTTTCTGATTTTAGTATGCGGAACGTCATATTATCCCGTCGGCTAATTAGCTTATTATAATGAAATACCAAGGTGTTTCCTGATGGTTTTGTATATTTATAAAGTGAAATACTATGATTTTTTAATCGTTTTCGTTTGTCACAAAATATTCGGCTAACATTTTAGAATTTTATGTAATTCACTTACTAAAAATCGTGTAGAGCCTTTGACATAAACAAAAATGTCAATGACAGAAAATCAACAATAGAAAAACACACTGTCAATATTCTTTTTTAAAACTATAGAACAAAAAATGGATTAACAAGACTTTCTTCAGCAAACTGATTATTTTTCTACATTAAAAATTGTTGTTTTGTTTGCATGCAATATCACATGCAAGTACAGTAAAAACAAGTTGGTTTTGTTACATAAAATTGACATACAAGTTTTAAGCTCTTTGGATTTTTTTTAAATTACATAATAAGCATTATTATGACCATCATTAGAGATTGCAAAATTTTGGCACAGTTTTTTTGTAACATCTTATTTATTTTTGATCATTTTAGAACAATGCGCAGTTTATGAAAATATGAATATGATTGCAAAAATGCTTAACTATACAGATGTAATTTTCGACATTGTGGCCATGACATATTTATAACCTTAGCCAGTTATAGTTGTTAAAATTCCAACATACATATATACTATAACAATCATTTGAATTGAATTGAATTATAACACTATGATAGTCTTGTCTATATCTTAATATATTTTATTGATATTTGTTAAATTACATAATTTAAAAAAGCAACGTGAAATAAGACTTTTTTGTGAATTGAATATCCATTCTACTTTCTACATTCAAATTTCTTCTTTTTTGAATTCCCTATCAATATATGCAACTACAAATATATGATTTAAAGGGCCATTAAGCCTCAAAATGCTATAATGTTTTTAGTTTTCAAAGGTAATTTTGGGTGTTAAAGTTTCTAAAAAGTTATTAATTGGCCAAATATTTATTCATTTCTGTGGCTAAATAGTATTTCAAAGGGTTGATTTTTATTTCTTTTTGATTATTTTCTACTTTTTAATTCGAATATTAAAATGTGTATGTCGACAGTATAAACTGTTTTATATAATATATAAATCGTAACAATCATATTATGAATATGAATATATATTGATAAGAAAATAGTAACACTAACATTCGAGGTATGATAATATATTATTATATCTGTAATTAAATAACAATTTAAACGATTTTTTTCTTTCTGAAACAACAACATTTTTTTTCGTTTTTAAAAACATAAACAAAACAAAAACAGTTATTAATAACAAAAATGTAAAAGCAAATACCACACATTTTTAAAATGTGTTTTCCATGACAAGATTGGTGTTTTAAGTAAACGTTTAATGAATGCAATTAACAAAGCAAATATCATCACAAAATTTGGGAATAAACAAAGTATTTATAAATCACAGTTTAGCAGTCATACAAATATCAAAATAGAAAATCATATGCACATATGCATTCATATATTCGTACATGTACTTAAACATTGCGTACCAGGTAATTCTTTTCCTGTATACCCATGTCAAAAACATGTAAACTCAAAAACGTAAAATCAAATATATCAAACGAAAAATATCACAGCGCCAGAGCTTTCTGAAAGTATTTTTTATCCAGCATATTTGAGGTCTGACTTTGTAATTACCGCTATATGTGCATACGCGACAATTTAAGTGTCCATACCAAATTAATGTTTAAATTACAGTAGTTTAAACCAAAATTGTTATTTTGGTGATATTAATATACATTACCCTAAATCCAAACGCTGAAATAAACCAAACCATATATGTCGGTCAAAACTCATACAGCATTGTTCATAAAACTGTACTTATAGGTTTGAAAATATTAAATATATTTTACATAGTTTTTATATCATTTTGAATATGTACCAACAAAACATAAACATTTAAAAATTGCCTTTATCAACTATTCAACCGTCTAATTTAATGATAATCAATATTAAAATACTACAAACATCAAACATTAGTTTCCTCAAGTTTTGGAAATGCACCATCATTATGTGTGTAGGACATATCAGTCATGTGAATTGCAGATGAATTTAGCGTTTCTGACTTATCAAACGATCCGCCTAATGGTTCATTTGTCGGAGTATTATAATTATCTGTGTCCCTTGATACACCAGAATGTTCTTCCATCACTTGAGACAAACTTGTCTCCCGCAGCTGAAATGCCAAGCTACCACTTGTCCGTTTAACTAAAGGCCTTATAGGTCTGAAATATAAAAAAGAAGAATATAAACATCTATTTACTTGTTGTGTCTATATTCTGCTTGATTACCAGCTATTTAACGACCCTCAAGGATATATTTACGTTCTGCCATTTCTTAGAAATCTTGAAACGTACAACTATGTTTATAAGACCATATACTTAAGACTGTAAACAAAATGCTATATGATTTTTGCCATTTAATAGACTTGCACAAACTAGCCAAAATAAAGAAAGCATGCCAGCTTCATAACATTTCTTGGACGGATGCAATGTAAGTGTTTTTGAAATAAAAACGTATTTGAGATTCTTTAATCACATGATGTAATTCGAACAACTCTAAAATAACATCTCAATTGACTATTTTTATTTGAGATGTGTGTGCTATAATAAATAAATTAGAGATGGTTGTAGTTGATTGTAAATAAGCGACGTGGTGTGATTTTGAAGACTTACACTCTAGTCTCTCCATCATCTGCTGACAAGTCGTCTTCCGAAAATGTGTGAATCGCACTGTCCTTAGAGTAGTCTTTCTTGTTTTGTAGACGCTTTAACAAGGCAAGTTTTAGGGCAGCTTGGTGTAAGTGTCTGTGAACTCGGTCTTCATTTCTTAAAATTAAAGGCCTATATCATTTAACTGTTCTCGATTTTACGAAATACTTTAACCGAATCATTTATGTTATCCCACAAACTAATGTCTGTTTGAAGCCTGTTGTAGAAATGTTAGAATGTCCATTATCTTTATTACACTTGTTATACTTAAGCAGCCAATGCAGTATTAAATTATATTTCATTACGTTCTATCTACATTGTGTTTTGAAGTTTGCGTTTACGTGTTTGTTGTACGATGAAGTGAGGGTTTAACCTTTTCCCTTATATAAGGGTGTTTCGACGGCTTCCCCCCCTTTTTGAGGCCTCAAACAATAAAAAAATGCCCTATTTAGATCCCAAACAGTGTTATTCGTTTGAGAAATGTTGTTAAAAAAAGTTACCACTTTTTTTGGCGCCGTCCCCCATCCAAATATTACATCAGGGGTTGCCAGAAGGGGGATGTGCCCCCTTCTGTTTGGGGGGTTTGAAGGAGGCGGAGTCCCCCTCATCGCCAAGAAAATTTTGGACATGTGACAGGCTAAAAATGGCCTCAGGTCGATCTTAGGGTAACTAGTAACCGACGCTGAAAAGCCTTTTACTCTATCTCAATTCATTGAGAAGTTGCAGCACTTTGAAATCAGTTTTGATGGAAAAAAACAATGCACAATAGTGATTTTTGGCAATTTTGAGACGTCCCCCGTTGCCATGGTAACAGGAAATTTACCATTGAGCATGCTGTTACAGAGGCTATGGTGTAGTCAACATTTGTGCCAAGTTTCATTAGTATTGAAGCATTTTTCATTGTTTCATAGCAGTTTGAACTTGTTACAGGAGGCTTTTCAATGAAAACGGCCATTTTTCGCAATATGCTCATGGGGTAAAAGGTTAAACCTTGCATATTTAAAGTACAAATGGTTGTTTATTCGTAATTTTCTTGCATATTAAGACAACAAAATCCATGAAAATAAACTTTATGTTTTTTTTTATCTAAATTTAGAAAAGATTTACGTATATTAGAAATTCCGTTAATATATACATACAAGGTGTTTGTAACGATATTTGGTATTGTTTATCTAAGTTGGATCCAAAGATTGCGTTTTGCTTTGATGCGTCCAATAATGTGTGAAATAAAATAAAATTGTATAATGTGTTTACTTTACCTGCTGTGGTTATCTTTGCTGTCAGATGAGTCACTTGATTTAGATTTAAGCGAATTCGATCCCCTGACTAAAGAATCACTGCTTTTGAATTTGTCTATTGAAGATTGTTTTGTCTGATATGCAGAATCTTTCAGCGTAAGTTTAATTTCATTACTTGTTGGAGATTTTTGACAATTTGTGTAATGCTTATGATTATTTTCATCTTTGTCGACTTGGTGGAAAGCAGGATTCTCCTCAAATGCATACTGTGCACCATTATAGTCGCTTTTATCGACACGCAAATACGATTCAATATCTACTTTTACTTCAGGTTCATTATAAGTACTACTTATTCCATCAAAGTCAGGTTTTGTTTCACCATTAGCTGAGGATGAACATTTAACATTCAAAGAGTTAACAGATGATATTGGCGAAACATCTAGTTTTATCACATTATCTTGAGCGATTTCAACAACAGTATCCGATCGTCTTTGAGTGGTTATTGGTTGCTTTCGGGGACTTTTTGGTCTTGGCGATGGACTTCTTGTTTTGTCTCTGGAACTTGAAAGTGATGAATTTTCTGGGGATCCTAAGAAATGTTTATAGTGGCAACAGCTCTCCGTAGCATCCGAGACAGAATAATTATTGCAACTGGCTCGATACGTATCTGACAAAAACGACCTCATTAGTTTTGACTTACATGAGTCATCAGAACGAAAATCTATTCTCGGTGATGAATCAAACGTTCGGTTTGATATATGTCTCTGTCTAAAATCATTTTCAGA
Organism: Ruditapes philippinarum; assembly: GCF_026571515.1. Lineage (NCBI taxonomy): Eukaryota > Metazoa > Mollusca > Bivalvia > Venerida > Veneridae > Ruditapes > Ruditapes philippinarum. The sequence goes on along the minus strand of NW_026865440.1, from coordinate 468,380 downwards.
AAAAGCTTCCTTTACATGATAATGTCTATGTCGGTACCTCATTTCCTGTGCTGAACAAAGACAGGAATCACTCTCTGTGCTCGAATTTAAAGGTCTTATGCTATGATGTGACCTAGTCGGCCAATACCAGTTTTCTCCAAAACTTTTTTGTTTAATAGAGTGCAGATATTGTTCCTTGTGTAAACGTACTTGTGGATCGTGAACATCACGGGAATTCATATCAATATCTCTACTATAACTGTGATGTTTAGAACAACCACATTTTCGTCTACGTCTATGCCGTCTTTGATGGCTAATTGAACTGTGATACCCTGTAGAATGTTGTCGTTTGTTTCTACACCTATGTAACATATCTAAATCAGTTTCATAAGAGTAGGCACATCTTTCTATTGGTGTTTTCTTGCAGGATCGACACCTTTCAGATTCAAAAGACCGAAATTCACCCGACGTTGAACGTTTAAAAGATATATCTCTAATCATTGAATCTCGGATCTCCTTCCGTTTTTCGATTTGTCTCGAATCATTTTCGTTACCAAGTTTATAAAATGAGGCGCTTTTAGCCTTTGAACTAAATAACTTACGTTTAACATTTGCAGATGCAATTGTTTTTAAGTTTGATTCTTCGATTTGTGAACTATCTTGAATTGTTGAAATAGTGGTTGATGGATAGCCACTATCATGTTGATCAGATTGTTTAACTTCCGCAATGTTTTCAGTCGGGTCTATTTTAGAAACTGTGTTATCATTTGCCAAAGCAACATCTAAATTATCATCACTATCACTGATGTTTTTTTCTTCACAATTATTTTCATTGATAATTCTTATTTCAGGGAAACAGTGTGTCATTTTTACCCCTGCGTTTTCATTAACTCTCTTAGAATCAAGCATTCGTGAGACAGTCGGAGAGCCGGAATAAGAGGAAGTTTTTCTCATGGACGCTTCCTTCCTAGCTTTTGATATTCTTGATTCAAAATCTCGTATTTCTGTGCTTATTGTGTATGACCGGAGTATTCCATGTGGATGATCTTTATGATAGTATTCTACATCAATGTCGGGATTTAATGTTACAGTTCCACCTTGTATACCACAAGACATAATATCTTTTGCTTTGATTTGTAAATTGTTGTCCTGAATTGCTGTAATGTTTGGTGATAATTCTGGCTTTTTAGTATTGTAGGCCGCGAAAAGTTTCATTGCTGCATCTTGGTTTTCCTCATTTACGACTGGCGTTGACGGAGCTGTTATGCTATCCAGCTGCAAAACCAAATTAGATGCTGTGTATTTTATTGTATTTATATTTTTGCAACATCTGCAAAATCTGTTATTAATTATTGATTGCCTCACTTAATATAGAACATTGTATCATTATTAATGTATTCAATAAGCAATGTCTGAAGGTAACAAGATAAAAAATCTACTCGTATTTCCAGTATCGCGTCAAACATATAAATTTGCAAAAGAATCATTTCTGATTGATTGTAAATCTTAAGTGAAACTAAATCAAGTTTTAATCCAAGGGAAAATGTTGCTTTGCTCAAGCGGAAAACATGGAAGCAAATTTTAATAGAATAACCTTTTAAAAAAAGATAAAAATTTAAATGTATATATACTAAACGATAGAAGGGACTACTTTAAGACAGTCCATAGGGTCTTACATTCTCACGGTATATATTTGTCCTTGTTGACCACCTTGATTCCCTGTCTACAAGTGTTGGTGTCTTGAGGGAAACTGTACTAACATGTTTGTCATAGTGATCCACACTTGCAGAAGAATTATCTGTTTTAGAATTGTCGTTTTCTGTAGTATATAGAAAACGTGCTTATTTAACTTTTATCACGCTATATATCTTATAGATGGGCCGCTTGTTCATTTTTTAAAATCTGGATGAAAGCATATATGATTTTTACGCAAAATCACGGATGGAATACTGATATAAAAGCGAACAGTGTAGACCATCTTCTGGCGACGAGTTTGTGTCTGCTGATCTTGGACTTCACTGGTCGCATTGGTATATTCATCGCCACTAGCTGCCTTAAGGTTACCGAACATTTCAAAAGGGCCTAAAGCAACATATGAATTGTTCGCTTATCAGTACAATTTAAAATGTTTGTTTTTTTTGCTTGACAAAAATCATACCAAAGTATCCAAATTTTAAGAAGAATCTTTATAAAAGTACGAATAAGTGGAAGACGAAATAATTGCTAAAAACAACTAAAATAGCAAGGGAACATGTTGTAAGCGAACCCTTTACAACCTCTTCTATATTATGCGGGCGCGTTTATTAAATTACAAACCCTTTTAACCTTTCTCTTTGGATGACACAGTTAGACTATGAAAACACATACTTACACAGTTTTTGTTTAAAATATATATTTCGCCATTATTTCCTTTAATAAACGTAGTATGTATGCGTAAATTTATTGTTACATTGTTTTCTGGTTTCCTTACAAGCAAATCATTGGGTTTTACATTTTTTAATATGATGCAAAAGTGTGTGAAACTTCAAAGGTATCCGTATATTTCATTTATGTATGTTTGATTCACTGGGATTTCCCTCATAATATTAAAAATATTCGTATTATTACTGAAAGAATTGTTTGTTAATAGTGTTAAACTGGTTTTTAAAACTTTAGTTGATGATAAAAATGAAAGCTGTCCAAAGAATATTTTCTCTAAAACAACTGCAAAGTCGATGATTATTGGAATTACATTGACCACGTATTTTACATTTATTTAGTTTAGAATCAAACGTAATAATCGGCTTAGATCAACAACGCTTTTCCGGTGTTTCTTTAAAATCGACTTACCTTTAGGACTACTGTTTGAAGTTTTCTTTTTGGGAAACAAGTTTGCTATTTTCTTCCCGCATTTTCTTCGGATCACATAAGAAACACAAAAGAAGAGAACAAGGTTCAGTATTACAATCATCCCTATCCAAATTGGTTCTTTTAACAATTTCTGGCCAATGGTTAGTTTTTCTTCAGCCTTTGGTATTTCAACACTGCATTTTGCTCCTGCAATAGAAAATTTGTGGTTTAAAATAAAAAAATGTTTATACAAATACCAAAAAGAAATCAGTAGCACAAAAACAAAATATGAACATTCTTCTTTTTAAATATCGTAAAATGAAGGATTAGGAACTTTCAAGGGAGTCAAACACTGCGATGTTGTTAACTCAGTTGGACAAAACCTACGTTGTGTCTTAAAAGTACAATGATATGATATTAGGTCTGCAGCATCAGTTAAATGTTTCATAAAGCGGACCATTTGTCGATGATTACTGATTGCTGCTTTGACAAGGTACATAATCAGATTTTTTTTTAATCAGAATTTTACCTACCAGTAAAATCGTCATTACAAAGACACCCAGTCTCCGTATCGTTGATCGAAACACATCTTCCATTCCCGGAACATAATCTATAGTGGCACATGTTGCTGTCCATACTGCAAGTTTTACCCCAGTAACCGGTTTCGCAATTACATTTGTAGCCAGAGAGAGTAAGCTGGCATTTGGCATGTTTCGGATCACATGGATTCAAACCTACGTCACATTTTGTGGCTTGGCAAAACAATCCTGTAACGGAAATAGTGATATAATTTACTGCCTACCATTTGTGTTATACCTTCGTTATATGAGCTAAATTCAACACAGAACTTTAGAATTATGTGTCGGATACAATGTTTTTTACTTGTAAATACGAGTTTTATATAACATACGATTACTTCTGTTACTGTAAACCGTTGCTATTTACAGATACTTGTTATATAAAGGTCGGTAAATGGAACTTTATAACCTGACATGAAACGTTTGGGTTAAAAATGCCTCTGTATGAGCAATGTACAAACCAACAGCGAGGCGGTATTTTCAATAACTGATAAATTATAAACATTAACACAAGCATTTAGATTTTAAAAGTAGGCGTAATTGTTTTATATTGAAAGTACGAAAGCTATACACTAGAGCGTTAATAGCATTGCTGAAACATGTGAACACATGTTATACAACCTTTAGGTTCGCCTACACCTTTTCAATGTCCTTACTTATCGTCAAAATGTCATAAAATAGTTTGGCAATCATTCTCTTTAGATCTTAATTCCCATTACAAGCAACATATGACAATATATGAGCACATCTGCTTATGCTTCAAACCATATTTCATAATGACCATATGTGATCGAATGGTAATATTATATTAATCAATTGTTTTCAAGTTTAGTACATGTGTCTTTAATAAATGTCTCCGTTAGAACAAAACAAACTTTGGTTTGATTGGAATGGTTAGGAGAAAACAAGAAAGATTTGGCATATATTTTGACACTTGAGTAGAACCGCCGGCCTTCCTTAAACTAGCTGCAAGCTTCCTCGCATGAAAAACTACAATGTTTCTGACGAATGTTCGAAGAACGGCGTTGAGGGCCCATTCAGGCTATATCGTATTTGATTAATCCGAGGTGAAATATACCTGTATATTGGGCTCCACATTTACACAAAAACCGCCCTGTAGTAAGATTTGAACACAATCCACCATTTAAACACGTATTTTCGTTGCATTCATCAAATGATCCATCTGTCTGTTTTGTTTTGTCTAGAAAGAACGGATCTGAAAATAACATTGAATATGCATGTAAAAAATGACTACAACATATTTTTTTTTGTTTCAGTATTGATCAAGTGGTACATCGACACTGTAATGGCCGGATGACAAAACCTTGAACTTTAATGTTTTTGCTAGCTTCTCCTTTGATCTTAATTTCGGGCACTAAAGTCTTATGTGTATCACACGTCAACCATAAAATTTCTAAGGAAGTTTCTTACTTTCTTAAAAGAATGGCAAACAGCCCTCATAAGTTTCGTTTGTTTAATAAGTCTAATTACTTATATACTATATCCATATATCAGCCAGCACAATTGGTTTTGTCGGGTTTTACCTCGCACCAACACAGTATAGGTCATATGGTGACATTCCAGCTTTACTATTGGAGGAGCTCAAATTTATTGATTTTTTTACCTTTATCTATGGTTTAAAATAATTATTATTCTGATTAATAGACATTGCATACAAGTGAACCTCGTTTATCTGTTCTAAAAGATTAATATTTCTTTCTGGCAATTGATTCAATAAATAATTCAATGTAATGGTTATTCAATCACCATGGTAACGTAATGATATTAATCTTTCTGCCGTAAAATATTTCTATTTTCAGATGAAGAATAAACATAGCTTAGGCACTCTTTAGTCATTTTCCACACAATTTACCTCAAACAAATATGAAGAAGTTTAGCTTACTCCGTAAGACAATTGGTATAAGTTTGGGGACAATAATTGTTCAATTATGTAATATATTTCCTAATAATTGTACATTCAAAGTGCCACCCAGATTGTGTATTTATAGTACATTTCTTGAAATACAAATATGTTTTACGTCAAATTGTTTTTCAAATATGTTTTAAGTCAAATTGATTTTTACCCACATTAAGGCCAGTGGCTATAAAAAGTAAAAAATATTATCTCATTAATTTAGCACTCACCTTTAATCGACGATACTGTTCCAGAAATCTTAAAAGATGATGATTTCTCGGTATAAGAAACACCACTAAATATAACTACCCTAACAGCATTAAGTGATGAACTAAATTCAATCTCCGTTGAATCATGAAGCCCATCAGTTAAATTCACACAGGGATACCATTTCAAACCGTCATAGTCGTTTTTCAAAGAGATGTCAATTAGCTCTAAATAATCCATTGAGCATTGGTTGCCTTTTTTGCTTGTGAAATTTAACGTAACATTAACCGTGTAGCCAAGGTTTGTTCTAAAAATGAGATCTTGTATGGCTCCCGAAGGAAACATCTCCGGAAACATCAGACTTGAAATTTGCATCGACTCATTTGCTGCAAGCGTGACAGTTCTATTTAGCTTGACATTGCCTATTTTAACTGAAAACAAATACAAACGTTAATTTACTTGGTCACGTGTTTGAATGGCACGTGTTTGAAAGATAACAAGACAAGTAAGCAAAGTATACAATACGTAAAACTGAAATTCAATCGTAGGTACTTTTAAGCTTTAGGTTTTGAAAATCAGCCCAATCAAGAAAAATATAACTTAAAGAAGCTGTACGCAAGTCATGAAACACAATACGTTTTGCAAGTAGTTTCATTTAATTCAAATTAACCGTTTTCACAACAAAAATATTTGAAACTTTCTGAAGCAATTTCTGAATTTCATCATAATTAAAAAGAACACAAGCGTCAAATTAACTGATTATTTTATCAGGTGGTTTTGTTTTCCAAACAAATTTAAACAAGTGTCGGGGAAAGTATTTTTTATATATCAAAAGATGAAAATTGAAACAACACTTGGTCTATATTCAAACAGTAAATTAACTCTATTTCGCGCAATACCGTGAAAAACGCAGGAAACTGTTTTAAACCAGTACGTGTATAATAAATTACATTGCAAACTATAAACCCCAAAATAACAACAATAATTAGAACAATAATAATGATGATGACGAAAATGTTGAAAATGTAGATGGTGATGGTGAAGATGATTATAATGATTATTTCTTAAACAAATTAAAAAAATCATTTAGTTATCAAAACAAGAATTGATATCTTTGTAATATTAGTACTAATGTTTTGTAAAACAATATCATGCCATAAAAACACAACACTAGCTTTTAACAGTCGTACAAATATAATACAAAAACATTATCCTAATATTAAAAAGTTCTCATCTAATTGTAAGATGACGCATTTCTTTATTAAGTATTACCTGTAATATTAACATCGGTCAAGCTGACCCGGGTGGATAGGGTCTAGATGATTCGGGTCCGATTCAAATACCGGGTCGAAGCTATTATAAATAGTTTTGAAATTATTCTTTATAAATATAACTAAATAGATAATATTACTGATGTGTCAAACATATAAATAAAAATTTAAAAACAAAGGAAAACAAAAATAACTAAACAAAAACAACAACGATAAAAATCAACAACAGCAACAAAAAAACAACAACACATAAGTCTAAAAAAAAGACACCGACCTTTATGATATTGCATAAGGATGCCTTCTCCCTCTTTGAACTGTGGGGCATCAAGACAGAAAGAAATGTTCCCATTTTCAGTCAGTATATATTGAGAGAAATAATTCAATCTATTGTATGTCGTTCCACCACAAAAACGCCTAGTTACGGTTGAATTTGATAAAATCTCAAACATACTATCTTTACAACTCTCTCCAGGTAGATTGATATCTTTTATTGTAACAAGTAAACGCGCATTGTCAGGTACAAAAACACTTGAGCAATTTTTTACTTTATCAGGAAACACATTAGGGTAATTTACCGAATGCATAGTAACAATAGATTCATCGTCACCTCTGTTTATTTGAAATGTTTCTCCACGCTTCACACTGTACCATCTTATATTAAATCCACCTGCTGTGACATCATCGTCCGTTTTGAACCGGATGATTGCAGTCGAAGATTTGGTTATCAAAGTTTCTATTTTTTCACCTCTTCCGCAATATCTTTTGTCATTTGTCATTCCACTGGTTTCGATGAAATCGTACAAACAAGAGTCTTGAAATTCAATGTCATACGATAACAGCTCAAAGATCATTCGATAACCATCTTCTACCTTGAAATGATAAAAGGCGTCAATGTTGTTACTATAGTTGCTACGATCGACTTTGTATGTGTTTAGTTGTCCGCTAGCTTCTGTGGATGTCTGATTTGATTGGCTTCTTCTCATGTCTGGAAAAAACACATGTATAAAGTAATAATGTTCTCTTCAAATCACTAAAATACAAAAAAAACAACATTGGCTCTTATCATGGTCCCAAAACATTTATAGGGACATGTAACGGTAGCGTTTACATATAAAACAATGATGTTATTGTAAACATATGTTTCGGAAATGCGGTTATTTATGACGGTAAATAAAGATTATTCCTGAGAGGCTGTTGATGGTTTGCGTGTGTGTGAGTCCTATACCTACACTATTTTTTAATTTATCTTGCATATCATGCTTAAATTTTTAGTGTTTGCACAGTTGCTCAAAACTACCTATACTGCAACCCATGATGAGGTAGGAGAGAAATGGCGCCTTTCCAACACCTTATATTGATGAGTTGTCTGCTTAGGATAATGTTACTCTCCTCTTATAAGCGAATGAATGAAATGCTACTATAAGGAAATAATTCTTAACTGTAGAAATGGATTACTTATTTTTTTTAGATCGAATTAAACAAAATAATTTTTTGGGTATATTTCGCATATCGTTCTGTTTTACGTGTCCCAGGTGAACTAAGTTAGTAAGGTATTATTTTTTTATGTTTTAATGCCTTTAGAATTCAACGAAGTTCCTTTGAATACTTCAGCATTATTCTACTTAGACCATACTTAGCGTCTAAATCTAAATTATAAAGTAAATTTTGTAATTAAAATTTTGCATTTTCAGCAATACGAGTATCACACTTGAGCAGATCAAAAGTGATGTTAGACGAAAGTGCTTTAATTATTAATGATGCCCTTTTAACGGAAATGTATTTGTAAATTAATATGAGCTGCATGCTTTTACATTATATTCTCCATTAAATCGTTCAGAGATCCATTAAATTATTATCAGGGGGGGTCGATTACGATTTGAGTATTGCGCAGATTGATGACAATAGGTTCGCAATTGATATTAAAGTTCAGATTAAACAAAATCACATCCACAATCACTTTACAGTGATGAAGCAACAAATCTATTTTAGAACTTGAATGCAGATTGTTAAATAATATTAATATTTTCTTGCAATATTGCAAATGTACTTTAAATAGTAGATAACTTTGCCATTTCGGTCGGTGCCAGGGAGGGGGCGTTTGTGTGAATGCCGCCTTTGCTATAATCTCTCATGATTAAATTCAATGCGCTTTTCCGTTGCTCCTGAGTTTTTTCCCTCTTTTTAAGAAGTGAAACAGTTCAAATGATAACATCAATGTTGGAAATCCATTCATGCACAAATGCCTCTAAAAACGTAATGTCAAATGACAAATGGGATAACAAAAAGTAATCTAGGATGAAATATTTACGTTTAGCTGGTTTTAGGCAGATGAGTTGGTTTAGAGATGAACATTGTACTTGTGTGACGACAGTGTCATAATCTAGCAGAACGTTGTCTTGGTTACCGTGACTTTCACAGATTTTAACGACATCGCATTTGTTATCTGCAGTATAAAAATCACACTGGTTTACGGCAAATGAAAGTTAGATACAAAGATTAATTTGCTATATCTATGTATATATATCTAATCGTATTTTTGACATAATTACGATATGTTTATTTATAGAAATTGTGAAGTTTCAAGTCAAGGTACGCCATAATTCGTACACATATTGGTTCGAATCCTCGTTAAATATTCAGCTTGTTTTGATTGCTTCTGTTTAATTTTAAGAAAAAATGACACTGTTACGTAAAAAGGTCAAATTGCGACTGCAAGTTAAATTCAAGGAAGAATACCTCGTGCCTCCTCCGTACATTATTTCAGGCACGAGAGGGCAGAATTACCGCACAACTTTCTAACAAAAGAAAACTCAGTCTCTAGAGGATTTCAAACCTACAGTTTAAAGGGCAACTGGCTCGAACTCAGCTGCCTTAATCACGCAGCCGCAGATGCTCCTTGGCTTGTATCAATAGTTCATAATGGCTTTTCATTATCAATATTGTATAATGTTTGTGAATCTTTTTTTGTAGTAGTCAATAATTTGGTCGTTTAATAAGTTATTGCTTCAAAAAGTCTTCGAAATTGTCTTACCCATGGTGGAGGTATTGGAACTATTTCTTTGTACCCAAAGGTTTGTACATCCTGAGAAAGAATGATAAACATTTAGTATCTATACATCTCATCAGCGCATTAATTTATAACAGCACATGCTCTTATAGCTAAATATGGCGTGCGAATCTTATATCGCTAATTGATTTTTGTACAAAAATGTCATTTTTTTTATCTAATCTACTCAAATCATGACTTGCCTTAATTACTAAGTAGCAGTTTTATCATAATTTTGTTTAATGTAGTATACGTCTCACATTAAACTGATCAAATGAGCGTCACGATGTAGAATCATTTGTCACGCAAAGCATATTTAAGATTGCAGCTGTCACGCAACAAACGCGGAAGAATCCAAAACAAAATTTTGTAACATGCGATTCTCAAATGGACAAGAAAAAGTTATTTTATTGTTAGTATACATAAGTATATACCTTCTGTTAAGTTAAGAAGATCGGCTGCTGCATATAGTATTTCTGATTGTCCCGCCGAGACAACGCTACCTCCATAAGAGCTACAAGTGTCTTCTGCTTCGGTAAAATTTACTGAATCATTTGCTAGTATTAAACAAGCACCGCCACTATAAGCTGCCGTAATGGTCGAATTAGCGTCGTTACACAGTATTGCTGTTACAAAATAAACAATTTCAAAGTGTACAGGAGAATGGAAATCAAACAACTAAAGAGTTAAGATAAGAAAGAAAGTAAAATGTAATAATAATAATAATAATAATAATAATAATAATATTATTATTATTATTATTATTATTATTATTATTATTACTATTATTATCGAATTGTATTGCATTTTGGTCTCGAAATATCAAAAAAAAAAAAAAAAAAAAAAAATAATTCGCATGTTAAATTTAAATAAGGGAATAAAACTTTGCATTTTAGTATAATGTAGATGGTGTTTTTAAAGAATGTTCACGAACAACAAAAAATGCTCACATTTATCAACAGAAGAAATATTTAGACGAAACCCTGAGAAGTGTTTGGTGCTATCACACTGGAATGATATCCTCACTTTGTTGGTTTGTGACGTCCACCTTAGAATCTTCAGTTTCCGGTTCCAGTTTCCGCAGTAGACAACACTTTTATCCTTCTTTGTTGGATAGACGTCAGATATCGTCAAATTGTCGTATTCGCAACTGAGATAAAAATAGAACCAGGGGAGGTCATTCATGAGACACTTCCTGTGATATTGTTTTATGTATAATTAGGGATGGGATTCTCTGACTTTCTTTCACATTTCTCAGACACACGTGAACAATCTACGGTATAAAAGACGCTAAGATTTTCATTTCTTTTCAAGTTGAAAGGTTTCCTTTATCAATGTCTGGGTTATGTTTTCACATGCTAAGATACGAAATTATATTTCTCTAATTATTTGCTGAAAGAAGCACAACAAAGGCCGACCGAATTATAACAATTGCGAGAAAATATTGATCAAAATAATTTAAAGAAGTCTTTTATGTTATTATTGTAGTTTGTTAAGCGACACATCAAAATTAGACATTTATTTTTACTTCAGTTTTAATATAAACAATGAAAACAGAACAAAAGATTGTTTCAATACCACAATGGAAATTAATTGTCACGTGTCAGTATTTTAATCAGTTTGTATTATAGCAAAGATTTCAGCATTATATACAGTATATAGTAGTTTAAAGATAAAACTCAGATTCATGTTCATTTTTTCCTAATATAACACAAACACTTATTGGTTCCAGTGCTGTCAAAAAATGACTGGTATGCTGCAAGAACTTTTTTGTCAATCGAGGGCTTAAAATACTATTTAAAAAAACCCATTGATTAATGAAAATTGTTTGAAAGTTTATTTTCATTTAAAGATACATTACGCTCATCTTTTTTTCATTGTCAAGTCGAGCTGAATTGACTAAATATTTCAATACATTGACTGATATAGTGGTGTTTGACCAACAGTTAATATATTCTGAAAACTGTTTAGTGTGAAAGAAAAACCTGCCTAATATACAAAAAGACTGCCAAACTCTTTTAATAAATTAAATGATACAGGAAACTACCAACAGAAAATAACAGAATGTTCCTTGAGCCACGTGGGCTATTTTTTGTTCATGCAAAGTAAATTATAAAATTGAAATGACTTATGGCAAAATGTTAATTTATTTGGCTTTCACTTGCTTACTAACAATAATCAACTTAATGGGCATAATGTCACTTTAAGTCTCCTTTATATTGCATCATGCATTTATGTAATCTTTTGTTGGGAGGGAAAAAGAAATAAAAAAGAAAAAGTATGTACTGTTTTGCATCCTCAATATCAAAGTGTAAAAAGTCGATGTATATCTGTTTCCCGAACGGTGCAGTCACAAAAGTATGACATGTAGAAAGGGGCGGGTAATTCCTGGGGTAGCTAGGGGAAGTAACTATCACATTTGGTGTATCGTCTGTTAGATGGAGCAATTTTCCGCAAGGTAAAGGCACGTGGTTGATAGATCTTTTACCTGTAAAATAGCAATGATAGGCGTACATGTTTTTTTCTACAATATTCATGTATTTGTTTTTTTTCAAAGCGTGATAATGACGTTACAATTGTTAAAACACTTTAAAATAAAGAAACCACAATTGGTAAAATAAATTAACCACAATTCACTGTTCGATGTATTTAACAAAATAGGACATAATGTGTTATTTTCATCACACTCTGTAACTATTGATTAGAAAATTTTTCTTATCAATTTTTAAAAAAAATTTACATTGATTAGAAAGGAAAATTTTTAGTTCGAAGACCGTCTCACTGAACAAAAAAATTTTCCATTTTTTTTTTCACACTTGAACAATTAAGTTTTAAAGGGCGTTCCCTGTTTTTAAGAAAAGTCAATTCATACTCAAATAAAAGATTCCATAAAACTTTACAAAATAAGTTAATTGCAGCAAAAAAAAAAATATAATCTAAACTATTACAGATTAACACAACAATAAAATTGTATCTTTATAGCAGCCAAAGATGGTTCGTGTTGCATAGCTCTTAAAGTATACGAAGCAATATCTCTGTTGCCTGCAGTTAACAAAATAAATAAATAAATAAAAAATGTGCATTATTTTTTTTTAAAAAAGGGCAAATTTCAAATGCAAGAAATCATTGTGAAGCGAGAAATGTCCTACTAAAAACAACAGTATAATATTTTGTTCCGGAACATGTTATTCTATTTATAGGCAATATCCAAGTATGTTATATTAAAGACACATCATATGGTACTAAACTTTCAAGAATGGACCGTAATATTATGGAAACAACAGCCTCCGGAAAAAATTTGCAAATCCGGAATTTTCGCAAACTCAACTACATTTTTTATATAGTTTTAATACATGAAGTTGAATCAAACAGTAATTTGGATGGAAATAGACGATAATTGGCCGTTTATACATGTATAAAGATATCACACACATTAAGCGCTGGGCAAGCATTCAAAATGTGACATCCCATGTTTTTTTGTTGTTTCTTTTCATTCTCCAATTGGGCTTTACGGGTCCCATGGGAGCTCCAGTGGAATTAAAACCCCATTTTCATAAAACAGGAGAAAAAAATCGTGGGAGAATTTTACAATGTGACATAATTGATTATAAAAAGAACTTGTACGGTTTCTAATGAACAATTTGAAAAGAATTTGCAAGCATTCAACCATTGGTCGGAAATTAAAACTATTTAAGGGAAATATATTTCCAAAATTAAGAATAACCCGCATACACGGAAAAAGTCCCCCATTACAGTACAAGGGAAATAACATTAAAGGGAAAAAAACCCCGTACTTTTTTGTTTAAAAATTAATCGAGAGTTTCAAATTTGTCTTTTACTTTCTTTTCGGTTCCGGTCTTTTTAATTATTTAAAATGAAAAAAAATCTAACAACATTATTTCACCCTTTTTTGTTTTTTTTTGAATTTTGTAAATTTGAAAATGGTTAAACTATTGTTATATGAGGCGAAAATGATTCGGAGTTGGAATGAAGATCCAACTTAAATCAACTAGTTTAGATACATGACTACTGAACATGTGTGTGTTTGTGTGAAAATCAATGAAGAACCAGCAGAGGGAATAATGGAAATAAATGTTGCCTTGCTTTTGCTTAAAGGAATCAAATTTCCTTGCATTTTGCCAGTCTCATTTCTCGAGTGTTGCCCTTGATTAAATTTGCTAAGATGAATTGCTTTTGAAATTCAATTTATTGTAATAATCCTTCTATTTTAAGAGCTTTATTTTGACAATTTTTGTTGCTTTCTAAATGGTGTTACTTTAAAGGGAAGAGATACTTGTCCTCCTGTATATGGTGTTTATGCAAATTTCACTGAAAATAGTTGGTAAGCATGTTTTATATATGTTTTATATACAGTATTTCCTTTACTCATATCTTAATGTTCATTAAACTTGTTTACATATGAATAGATGTTAAGAAAATTGACATTTAACTATTTTTCTCGTGAAACGATTACTTTGTCATTTCTCAAATACATGGATGCTATTTCAAAGAAAAATAAATTGCAACAATGCAGTCGATTTGATAAAAAGGAAATTGAGCGGAAAGTCAAATTCAAATCAATGAAGATATAAATTAGGACAAAATTCAATTATCTAATTTCTATGGCGGCTGATGTGTGCCATTTTGTATTTTGGCTCGGCGGGGCGCTGGACAAAAAATCGATAATGCGACAGTCAACAATTCATTGAACTTTCGCTCCGCGGTGTGCAAAGTCGAAAAAACAAGAAAATGCGACAAAATGGTGACTTTCACGTACTTTTGCAACGCAACGCGCATGGCGTGAAAACTTTATTATTTATGTATTATCGTGTTATCACCTGGCGCCCTGCAGAGCAAAAATACGACATGGCACAAATCAGCCACCTAAAATTTTCCCTTGTTTAAAGATGGATCTAAATGGTTTTTATATTTTGCTTGAAGCAGATAAAATGTTCTACAGTAACTTTAATCTCATTTTCACAATTGGCTTGAAGTGTTTCGGTAACACTATAAAAATATTTATGTTACAAATGTACAGTGGTCGTAAAAACATGTATAATAGTTTTCCATTACATTTTGATTTTATTAGTCGTCTGCTGATTCTTGGGAGACAGAGATGTTATTTATGTCATAATGTACATTTAAGTTTAACTGGAAGCAGGGCAAACTTGTGCGGTGCAGAATGAAACTTTTTAATGTAGACGTCAATTAATTTTATAACATAAAAAGTTATATTAGTTTATATAGTTAAACGAATTTTATGACATCATTTATTTAAAGCACGGCAGCAAAGAAAAGTAGATATTGTCGTAATTTCATTTAAGGCATGGTTGGAAAAAATGCATTATCATTCTTTGAATAAAAGTACGAATGGGGAAAAAATTAGGTATTGTCGTACTTTAAATTGAAACATGACTGAAAGAAATGTAAGTTAATGTCCTACTTTAAATAAGAGGACGAATGGGAAGAAATGTTGGTATTATTGTACTTTAAATTCAAGTATGACTGAGAAGAAATGTATATATTGTCTTTTTAATTTAAAGCACGGCTGGGATAAAATGCATGTATTGTTGATCTTAAAATAAACGCACGGCTGGAGGAAATATATGTATTGTCGTATTTGAAGTCAAAGCAAGACTGGGAAGAATATAGGTTATGTCTTGCACGGCTGGGAAGAAATGTAGGTATTGTTGTACTTTAAATGCAAGCACGGCAGGGAAAAAATGTAAAATTTGTCTTATTTTAAAGTACGACTAGGAGGAATTGCGAAAAGCTAACGTTTGAGTTGATCATTTTTCTACTAAATAACAATTTAAAAGAATTGATTTTGCTTTCAATAGGCCAAAAGTCTTTACCGCTTTGCGTATGAGTGATGCTAAATTGTCTAGAAATACCGTAAGATATTAATTAGCTTTTTGTAACAAACATAGCCCACAGCATAACAAATAAACACAAACTTATAACTGGAAAATTATCATGGAAGTATGTTGGACACACTTTGACTTACTGATATGTTTATCATATTGACAAAGAAAAGGATTTCTTTCTTCGCAATTCCTGTCATTCCAAAAAAATGAGCTCGTTTGACCGGCTCCTTTGCCGGGATATGCAAAGACTCGTCTTATTTCAACACAGTCTTCATCCGAATACCCGTCATCGCTTGGTTGTCTAGCGTGTCGTGATATACTGTTGTTAAAATGATGCCAACCCGGAAACCATTCTATGATAAACAACAGTTCAACGTTAAACATACAAAACATGCAGCAATAAAACTTGCAAAAATGTAAATTATTATGACATAATGCACATAAAAGCAATCTTTGACTGATCTCTAATTAACAATGCATGAACGAAAATGTAAATATAATACTGTTTTAAGACAAACATGTCCAATAGATGCTTAAAGTTTATTTTGATGATCGAATAGAAGAGTAAAAGGTTTTTCTGAAAAAAAGATCATTATTTCTTATTGTACAATGAAGAAATGCATTTGCTTAGAACATCTTAAAACAGGACAAGCTTGCAGAGCACGGGATGGAATGCTCAATGTTTTTTAACAGATTTCAAATTTTTTCGATAACGGCTTTTATCGTTGTCAGTCCATGTATATCGAAAATTCGAAATGTTAATGCTGTGCAACAATCTAATACAGGCATTATTGGATCTTACCGAGTCAAATGAAAAAACATATAAGACGGAGACAAAGTACAGTTCAAAAGCGGCTATTAGATGTTTTATAAGAAAATAAGTTATTAATAACGTAATATATATAGGATCAATAACCACGGGTAAAATATAGGCTAAAATTACTTACTATGAAATGTTATTGCAGATCTATCTGGCCACATAAAATTACCTTCGAACAAACGGTCATTGGCCCCTATCCAAATAGCATGGGAATGCAAATGGCTAAAAATAGAACACAATTATTTATTCTTAATGTGATAAGTTGAAATTCACACTATTCTCATGTGACTATAATATTTGAGTAGTCCAGTTGATCTATGTCAGACGTTTAATTTTATGTCCTCAGTCGTGCTTCATTAATAAGAAAGTTAACAAGCAGCTGACCGTTGTATTTCAATGGTAGCAAAAACAAAATTTTATGCAACAGTGCTATATGGCTTAAATCAAAGCTTCTGTTTCAATTGTCTTCTTTAGTGAAATATATTTGAATAGTTAATGTATAATTTCTACATTAAACAAAACATTGACAACCATAGAACTGACAAACATAAATTGACAAACGTAGAACTCAATAACTTGAAGTAAATCTTAATTTAACATAATATGACATAATTCTAGCTACCGATAAAGATAGCAAATTATTCTGGTAAAATCACTTATTTTCGCGATACAAAAAAAATTGCGAAATTGCTACTTTCGCGTACCAATGTAAAAATACAACGTGAGAATCACAAGTATAAATAATGTGCGACTAAAACGCACTGTCATATCATCAATATATTGCAGATGCCTTTTAGGGATAATCTATGCTACGTTAATTGATCATTTTATAGCCTTTATATCTATAAATGGATGCAATGATTATTATAGAATTTGTTTTTTTTATTGAATTAGACATAACTTGTAGTATAAGCTTATGTAAGAACACATTTTCTCCTGCTCGCCCGTTGTCATACCAACATTTCTATATGTAAATATATATTGATAAATGTCGTTTGGTTTCAAATGACAAAGTCGAAGACAAAAAGTACGTACAGCGTTTAAAGGAAACTAAAATTTTAAACCAATGATCTTGATTTATCTAATTGAAAAAGGAGTAACAGGAAATTATAAACAAAACAGGTCTTTTCATTCCGGTCTACTGTCCTAGTGAAAATGTTTCTTTATCAAGTATGTAAATCCAAATGTAAAGTCATGGTAAAATTCCTGTGAGAGTTCAATTGAAATCAGTTGACTGAATAAAGTACAGGAAATGATCAAATAGTAATCTTTCAAGGTATTTCAAAATGTGGTAATAAGACTCGAAAACAATACTCAGAATATTCAATGTTTAATCAAAAACACAAACACAACTATGATGAATGACATCATTTAGCTTGTAAGAATGATCTAAATGCCAAGATTCAGAAAGTTCTTTCACGCATATTTTAAATATATAAAGCGGATTGGTCTACGATTATCATATTTTAAATATTTAAAGTGAATTGGTCTACAGTGGGCATATTTTAAATATTTAAAGTGGACTGATCTACAATTATCATATTTTAAATATTTAAAGTGGAGTGATCTACAATTATCATATTTTAAATATTTAAAGTGGATTGGTCTACAGTGGGCATATTTTAAATATTTAAAGTGGTCTGATCTACAATTATCATATTTTAAATATTTAAAGTGGAGTGATCTACAATTATCATATTTTAAATATTTGAGATGGATTGGTCTACAGTGGGCATATTCCAAAATATTTAAAATGGATTGGTCTAAAATGGGCATATTTTATATTAGAAAAGGATTGGTTGACAATTGACGTTTTTCTTTCATAAGTATTTCAATTATTGATAACAACATTAAAATATATCATTTTGGATACTCTCATAAAATATTTCTTATACAAACAATATTAATTTATTTCAAAGTCGTTTAGTGTAACCATCTTTGTATAAATAATTATATTTTCTTCTAGAACAATTTCTTATCTTCAGTTTAAAGATATGTAATGTACCTCTCACCTTTTAACAAAGCAATATATTTTCTTAATTGTGTGTTGTCACAAATGATTCTTTATACTAAAATATCAATATAATTATTTATGATATTGCAAACTTTTCATTGTGAACCAATCCAGTTTAATCTATTGAAGAACCGACAGCTTCTGTACGTTATTTTTATAAGCATATTTATTAACAAAGCAGAATGAAGGTTATATTCTTTTCTTTTCGTAAGTATAATTCAATAAGTTCAAAACTTCAATCTGAAGCAAGATTTATTCTTTTGTTGTATTGTTGTAATAAGTCTTGATTAAAATATACTTGATTTGAATGCCGCTCTACATGAAATCGGTTACTTTCTACACTCAATATCATTTTCTTTTAATTGTATTTCTTCAGTAAACCAGATTCGTTTTATAGAACCCAGAAATGACATGGCCAGACTTCTCGGTTAATGGGAATCATGGTGTGAAATGAATCTTAGATATTTTTTTTAAAAAAAAGCGCTCATGCTGCTTCATAAATCAATCATAATTGCTATAGAAACAATTATAATGTATTGGCTTTCATCTCGCAGAGTTAATTTTAATAAGTAATCTTATTATTTTCTCTAATTTAGATTTAACTATAAACTACTAGTACCAGCATGACGATTGAAGATCTCTATAATTCTTAAACGATAAAATTTTACTTATAAAGAGAAGCAAAGTAATACTATTTAAGCGGTGCGGGTGTGGGTTTTGGTAATTTCAAATACAAAGCGCCTTTTTGCTTTATGAACAACAGTTAATAAATGAGATATACTTGTATATATAGTGCGAAAGGAAATGTGTTAACTGACCAGTCCTGGGGTAATCATCGATTTTTGAATCGATTGCATGATTACACTGTAATCATCATGTAATTGATTGCCTTCCAAAATTAATTATATTAATTGTAACTAACCAATTACAGCTTAAATTCAGGCAGTGATTGTGATGATTACAATTTGATTGACATTGATTACTATTAGTCTTAACAAGAAACTCTTTAAATTCAAAGGATGCTCTTATTTCACATGATACAGTTTACATTTTGTTTTACAGTTATACATTGATATTTATAAAATATCAATTAATTGTAATTATTCCCAGGTTTGCAACTGCCATACCTATATAATTCTCGTTTATGTTTATAAGTTCACCAAGCACATTTTATCTTCCGTAATACAAATGTAGTAAATACAGAAATGAGATAAAAGCAGATGTCGTCTGCGTATAAAAGTAAAAAATCAAAAAGGTATTGGAAAATATAAACGAACACCAAAGAAAACCATACTCTAATTTAACAATATCACACAGGTTTTTAATCAATTTTAACTGTTTTCATTCCTCTATAGTAACTGAAAGTTATTAATACGTTTCTATAGACACTGTTTCTGTTATGACTTAAAATGACTTTGTTAAAATAAGATTTTAAGAAGATAAAACCTCTTAAGCAATTTGACGGATGAATTATATTCAATAACATTACGAAGAAATCGCTCTTTTTGACTGTTTCTTACCTTTTCATAATTCTTTTTTCTAACTCGTTTTGGGTGTGTACATCATCAATTTTCGCGAGGTACGCACCACGTCGTCTGCATATATTATGTCCATCAAGCCAGTTTTCGGGTAAGGATACCATTTCATAACATGAGGTAGCAGTCTCAAACAAAGAATCTCTACATGTTGAAATTTCACTTGTAGCGTTAGTAGAGGTAGCGTCCCATTTTAATACAAAGCCTCGTTTTGAAATTCGGTCATTTGACCGGAACCGGATGCTGACTAACGGCGTGTTGAAAACAAAGTATAGCATTCGCTCTTTGCCTGTCCAATCTCCACAAAGTCGTCTAGATTCGTTATTTACAACTAACTCTAAATAATCTAATGAACACATTTCGTTTTGCAAGTTTAGATTTGTGAATGATTCTGTTTGGAAGACTTCAAAGGTTATCTCTATTTGAAAGGCACTTGGCACCTGTATATTAGTTACGCAATTCTCCTGATTGTTGTAAAGGTCCGGATAATTAGAGCTGTACAAAACTCCACTTTCAGATGTGATAGTAGAATTTTCACAAATATACGAACTATTTCCACCATAACTCAATCCATTTGTGAACCTTAGATTTATCACAAAGTACAAAATATAAGCCATTGAATACCCGAATTTAAACAACTCTCTGCCATTGAAAACTGGTATCATTATTTTAAACAAAATATCATCAGCTATTTGAATTACATTTTTCTACACGCAAACCAATGCTTGAATAATCATCTCGGTTATAAAATAGAGTTTTTAAACTATCAAGAGGCTGCTCCGTGTTTTTCATCTTTGAGTTATAGTCCCTACGGCGGCCTGGAAAAAAAGAATCACAACGTAATTAGGAGAAGATTTTCATGACATTAAGTGTCTACACAATTAGATTAGGGTCGTCGTTGTAAGAAACAAACTATGAGTCTGTCTGGAAATAGGTTTTAGATATATCTTAGAGGCAATGTCTACGCATACCGTGGCCGCTTGCATTGTCATTTCATAACGAGTTGGGATTTTTTTTTATCAAAAGTACAATCCTATTGACAGAGTACTCATTTAGTGCAAGATGTGCGTTTTCAGATTTGCAAATGTTAGTCTGCGATTATTTTGTCTAAGAGGTTATATGCAACAACCCATTTGTTTTTGTCGAATTGTTATATTCCATTTCTTTTCGTTTTTGAAACAGTTTAGATAATTTTGCCTGCACTCTCCTGCCGGAATAAAAGTCAATTTTGGACACAGACAAAAAAGAACAATTGCTTTAAAAGTTGTTTCTGAATTAAAAAACACATCTAGCATTGGAGAGAATATTAAAAAAACATATTCTTACAAGTGTCAGATATAGAATTTTATTATTTACACTTTTGTATATTTACATTAATGTATTTATGTATAATTGTGAAAATTCATGTATGTATATATATACGTACACAATAGAATATGCTTAAATTAACTTTTTTACATATTGTAAAATATCTAAATTTGTTTTTTTATCAAGCATATAATTGCAAAAGATTTTGAAACCGTTTTCTTTAACTGTGCCTAATATAATTAAGGTTATTAACTTATTTTTACAATTTTGTATTCAATAAAAATAGACAACAAACACACAAAAATTGTTTTAATTTCGATTGAGGGCTTATAAATATTTGGATTAATATCTTAACCTATTTTTTGTTTTGACAAGGTATCATGTTTGATAGAATAGCTACGACTGATTCATATTTAAGGTTCTGGGAATTTCTGAATATGACTGAATTTCTGCTACTTTTTAAATAAAAGAAACAGAACAAAATAATTGTAATTGATTTTACAGTAATGTCGAAAGTTATCTGAAAACAGTTTGCTTGTTTGTTAATCATTCATTCCGGTGTTTATACAGTTTAGCATTTACCTATTTATTTCTTATGGATTTTTATACAAACTTTGAAAATAAAACAACAACAACAACAACAATCATATACAAAAACCCAACAACAACAAAACAACAACAACAACACAACCATTTTTGAACCATACTCAAGTCAGCTTCCTTGAACTAACTAGTGCTCGTTTCATTTGAGGCACGTATAGATCGAACCCGCAGTCCCTTAGTTGACTTGGAGATATAAATAATCTTACAAGCGTATTTGTCGCAACGTCAAAATTAACAAGTTTATTTGCTAATGATAGATAAACGGCAGTTACACAAGAACATTACGTGAACTTGATGTTAGATATTCTTTCTATTTTATGTAAAATCGGTTAAATTAATGCTCTTTCATGCCAATCCCGCCTAAATCTTAAACCGGTGTTTAAGAGAATGAACAACGCCCTGCTTGTAGCGCGTTACGTAAAAACATTATACTTATAATAGTGACACGTGTTTTGCGTTAATGACTGAAGTCAACATATTCAGCAGTTCAAAATCATTTTTATAGTATAATTTTAAAAGTACATTTTTTACCAATTTTGAACAATGCAAACTTTTGTTTTGACAAAATGCTGAAAATGTCAATTGCAATTATGAAACAATTTTACACCGGTTAAACAAAAAATATTTATACACACTTTCATCAATTAACTTTTTAAACGAGCACGTTTTTGTATTCCATAACAAAATCAACAACAAAAAGAACAGTAATAACAATAGCCTTACAAGAAAATTTTATTATACAATTACAAAATCAGGCAAAAGTATTAAATTGCGTTCACTTTTTCACATTTTAGTATCAGTTAAGTTTCCTTTTAATGTTGTGAGGTTATTATGTGAAATGATAAATATGTACAGTAAATCAAAAAAAGTATGAACACGAATTAAAGGACCATCATATTTTGATATGTTAGTTAAACTATAGAACACAAATTATTTTACAGTTTTTTTTTAACTTTATCTTTTTTCTTCATAAATTAAATATTAAGCCAAATATATTTTATGAACTTTTAAATTTGGACTTTATCTACTACATTTTTCTCCAATATATTTTGTTTTCAAATCAGTTGAAAGACATTATTTTGAATACAAGAATTTCTTTTCACTGTTACCCATTTTGAAATAAATGTAATTCTAATTTAACTGCACATTTTAAGAAATTAAAAAAAAATAATGATATAAATCAACCTTTCGTGCTTGATTTAAAAATGATATAACATTATTACCGTATTAATTTAACATAATAATTATACTAGTAAAATCATTTAAAAGCTTTTTAACCAATACTAAAATTAAGTTTGGTTATATTGACAATGATAAAAAACTCTATTCAAAATCACTCACTGAGAAATAATTATTGTTATATACCTCATTTAATGCCAACTATCCATGTGTAAATTAAAATGACTAACTGTATTTTAATTCCAAAAATATTTCCATGATAAAAATGTTATTATTAAAAAGATTGTTAATAACTGTGTATACATTAGACGTCAACGAATGTTATTGTACAAATATTGGTTCTCTTTCAACAGACTGTATTATTATAATGTAGAAATCATTACCATGGAAACAATGTTTCATTTAGATCTCTAGCATGGTGGCTTTTATCGGAAATTACTTTTAAACGGTATTACTACCAAGCGCAATGTATATAATTTTACGTAACCTGAAACCGTTGTCGTCGTGGAACTATTCATTTGATGCCTAATATAGACTAATATTTTATAAATTTTCAAATATAAATTTAGGATGATGTCAATTAATTCAGGTTCTGTTATGTCGTTAAATGAATGTAAACATTATATCCACATGATGTGATTATCTTTAATCTGAAATAAAGTGTGTAACAAATGATATCATAGTAAACTGTTGTAAAAAAGAGCAATACAATGATGTTTCATGTATGTGGTCAATGAAATTCGAAATATACGGTAAATGAATTCGGATATGCGGCTGATTTGTAAACTGGTATTCTGCCAAATAATCATCGGCAAGTTTTTAAGTTTTTCATCCACAGCTAATAAGATTAGAATATAACATTATGTTTTATTAATTTATAAAACGATGTGTTATAAATTAAAGAAAAGATTTTTACAGATTGTTTGACCAACTATAAACATAAAAATGTTGACATAAACGTATTACCCGAAAAACCGTTCTGTTACCTCAATAGTTACTGTGTACCGTCGATACAAGTAAAAGTGAAAGCAACTAGTTCTGTTATAATGCGGTCACTGAACAGTATTATGGCTAATTCAAAGGGCCTTCTGTCAAGGTCCTGAAAGTAAACTACCAACACCACAACCATGTATTACACGAGCCACAAAGAGAGAGTTAAATTGCAAACAGCCCTTTATATACGGCCATATAACATGTCGAGAATCAATATATTGAAAATTTTCTTTATTATTGAAAAAATAAAGGAATTTACTTCGTCAGTTGACAGTAGCCGTGTATAAAGTCTATTATCAAATGAAAAGCCAAAGACGTGCAGTATTATAAAAGTTTATTTCATACTGATTAACACCCCCAAACCTCCCTACCTTCAAAATAACAAAACAACCAAAAAACAACAAAAAATAAAAAAAAAAAAAAAACAAAAAAAAAACAACAACAACAAAACATCAAAAACAAAACAAAACCAATGAGCTTCGAAAATGCGGAAGGTGAGTTTCGAATGTACGGGCAAAACATTCCGAAAAAAAACGATATATGTTTAAATCAAAAATAAAAGATTTGAGTTTTAAATTCACAGTGAGTTTCGAATGAACGGTCGTATTGCAATCCAAGCATATTTGATGTAAAACCATTGTATTATATTCTATCAATCTAAATGAAGGTTAAATTATTCCATTGTAATGTAAAGAGCCACTTCAAGAACCAAATGAAAGTAAAACAAATTTGTTTGTTGTTGTGCTGTAACAGAAAGTGTTTCAATTCAGTCTTCGGAAATGTTTAAATGTGCTAAAATCTACATTGATTTGCTTTGATAACGAGAAAAGAATAAATAGAATCATTGTAAACCAAAAATGGAATAATTATGTTCGAGATGCATATGATTGTTGAAACTAAATTACAAATGTAATCGAGGAAATAGTTGTAACAGTATTATTTGATAATCAATAATTACTTAACAATGTCAACTATAATTATTATAAATTTTCCATTGAAAAATATTTCTCGAAGTTGTGTTAAAGACTTACTTACATTATAGGTCCATTATGCCTAAGATATACTATAATTGTTAATCCTCATAACCATTTTGTTTTGTTAACTCGTTACAGTATGATATAAATACTCATTATTCCGCATAGATGAACTATCTTTTGCTTTCTTTGTTCTGTTGACAATTTGTATAATTATAGTGAATTAGTATTTTATATGGAAGTTAAAATACCATTTGTATAATTTTTGCTGCCTGTATGACTTAGTGTTCCATGCTACTTTCATAAATTGTAAATCATCTTATTAAAAACGTGTATTATAATGAAAATGTATAAAGTTCTGAGACAAAATGTGCATTCCAATTTTTTTAATAGTTTCTCATTTAATATACAAGCTACTCAATATTGTTAAAATTTTTAGACTGAAGCTTAAGTGAATTGGTTTATATATGGAATGTCTGTTATTATAATATAAATAATAAATAATCAATTCCCTATCATTTGGCACCATGATTTTAAAATTTGGTGTTATGTAGTTCACATTAAGATGAGCGCTGATAAAATGAATGGCATATATGTACGCACTCGTGATCCGAAATCTTGGGATATATCAATTCTTAAAACATATTCAAAATGAAGCAAAAAATGCAGTTTACATTGTTTTGGAGAGGTAAGAGGGTTGTAGAGTGGGTTAAAGGGCGGGGCAATTAGGGGAGGTGGGTGGGTAGTGACCAAATAATGCGCCGAACATTAAACAAAGAACTATGTATATCAAGTGAAATTTTAACAATTAAAGTGACATTATGCCCATCCAAGGGTATAAATGAGTGAACTGGTGACAGTCAAAATAATTTTTCTTTTGAGCCATAATTCCTTGAAAAATTAAAAATTATTTTACTTAAACAATAAACAATGCATTGATTCAAACGATTTTTTCGTGAATATCCATTAGAATTTACCTGTAACGTTCAGTTCATAAAGAGAGTGGAGCAGTCTTTTATATTTTAGGCCTATTGAAATTTTATCATTTTCCAATATGAACTGTTGGTCAATCACCATTTAATCAATAACCTTTTGTTGTCAATACATTGTCATTTCAGTTCATCTCGACTATGAACATATAAGCATAATGTGAATTATTTAGTGTTCATGAATAAGCGACAAAGTTTTCAAGTTTATACGATAAGAATGTCATTTTTTTTTGAAAATTGGAGCGATTTCATTGGTTGAGCACTAAGTATCATTCAAATAAATGCAATATCAAAATTAATAACAGAAACTGAAGGTCAACGAACAAGGTTCGTTATATTGCTATAATATTGATTAATATGTAATATATAAATATGCAGTTACGTCATAATCGCAACTATTTATCGTAAGGCGCGATAAATGGCAGATGCAAAATAATTAACCTGTTTATTTGCTGACGTCAGCATATACATCAATACCATTTTGTCAATAATAATTACTGCTTGCTAAACATACGTCCTAGAGAAAATGAATAACGAGGTGAAACAAAAATAACAAAACAACAACATAATATACAAGTATATACCCTACAAAAGATAAAATATATTTATTTACATTTTTTTTTTGTAATTATTTTTTTCTTAGATTTCAACTTAATTAATCATACTTTACTCTATATTTAAATAACATTGCAGTCAGTATTTCAGGGGAGGGCCCCCGATAATGTTGTTATAACTTTTGGCCCAACCCTTTTGTATATTTACATTAATGTATTTATGTATAATTGTGAAAATTTATGTATGTATAGATATGCAATAAAATATGTTTAAACTTTAAAAAACAAAAGATAAAAAAGCTAAACAAGTTTAGTTTTAGATTTCAGTTATGAAAGTTTGAGACAGCCTTCAGGAGAGGTAATTCATGTGTTTTGATATACTGACAGAAATTGGAATTGCCTGTGTGTAAAAATACCATTGCAAAATACCTCATAAATTTATTATACGTAATATTTTTAGTATGATTCTTTTTCATTGGAAAGCAGAGTGATGGAATAATCTTCAAATAAACCTCGTTGTTGTCTATTTTTTAGAACACTCGATCTGCACTGTACTTCTTATTATGCGTCAAGGATTGTTTTGTCACTCACATGCGCGCGCACATACACACGCGGGCGCGCGCACTCACACAAACACATGCACACTGCTTTTGCGTGCATCAAATAATTATGTCATTTTATGTTAAGGTAACAAAAAATCAAATCACGGATATTAATTACAATATATTTTTTCTTATTGTCATTTTGCTGTTCTTTTTGCACATAATAATACAATCAACAACAAAAATATAGCACACTTTATTTTGCATTGTTTCGCCATCTTTAAAATCTCGGTCTATTATATGCGTCTTTTTAAAAGTAACATGTCTCTTATATTAACGTAGCTGGGGCTGAACTTATTTATAAATTCATTTCTTGACCTTCTTGAAGTTTATAAGTGGACTGCTTGAAGCAGAGTCATCTAGGATCGTCTGACAACATCAAAATAAAATTATTTAAATGCTGACACTAATTTTAAGAAGAAAAAACATTTATGTATAGAATATAACAGCCTTAAAAAGGCCCATCCGTTAAAAATGCTATATGTGATGTCACAAAATCAAATGACGTTAAATAAATTTATCAATAATCTTTTGGCGGAAATGAATTGTTATTCATGTATTTAATGATTTTTTATCGCCCACCAATCACGCTTTGCGACTCCGTAAAAAAGGTACTACACGGCCTGTGACGTCATTTGCTTAATACAAATATAGTGTAAGGATGCCTAACACTATATGTATATGCTCGTCAATGAAAGAGTGATTATTTTTCACTGTAAACAGTTCATTATCTTAGGATTAAGATAAATAGAATAGTTTACATCGTTTAGATTCAATACTTAATTTATTGAACTCCTTGAATAAAACTATATAATGCTCACCAGAGGCACCTTTAACATGTGTTTATACAGCTCACCAGATGCACCTTAAACATGCGTTTATACAGCTCACCAGAGGCACCTTTAACATGCGTTTATACAGCTCACCAGAGGCACCTTAACATGCGTTTATACAGCTCACCAGAGGCACCTTTAACATGCGTTTATACAGCTCACCAGAGGCACCTTTAACATGCGTTTATACAGCTCACCAGAGGCACCTTTAACATGCGTTTATACAGCTCACCAGAGGCACCTTTAACATGCGTTTATACAGCTCACCAGAGGCACCTTTAACATGCGTTTATACAGCTCACCAGAGGCACCTTTAACATGCGTTTATACAGCTCACCAGAGGCACCTTTAACATGCGTTTATACAACTTGTTCGATAGATTTAGCGTGATGAACCCAATATTTTTTTCGCATCGGCACTGTAGGGGGTCATACGAGCCTTTAACTTCTCGAAAGATTATATTTCTATACTTATTTAGTTATGCAAGGCATTTATGCTGACGAAAACAGACACGGAAAGTCTACATATCGTTAAAATAACAAAATGGTGCCAGTGTATATCACAAGTCGGGGAATAAATTCAAAATACCTTACACTAACACTACGTGAGAAAAGAAAGCGACTAACATAAGTAAATCCCCCTAATTGTAATGCAAAGCGCTAACTCACTGTGATTTTTCTCTCTTATATTGTATATCTGTTGAAATACGAAGTTCTTCCTCTAAAATTAACAACGATTGTCGCCATACGCTAGAAGTTTGTTTTTAGATCTTTCTTTAGGATTGTATTCAATATTTAGAACGAAAATTGTTTATGAACTCTGCCATTTAAACGTAAATTACTAAATTAATATTTCAAAGTAAATAGGTTGATGCATATTTTTGTATGCTATTTTGTGTTCATGGTATGTATTTTATATGTTTTTAATTGTAGAAAAATAGAGAAGCGATGGCCTAATGGTTAAGGTGTCTGCCTCTCAACCCAGAGATCATGGGTTCGGGCCCTAATCGACCATGTTTTCTTCATATGACACCAGGACTGGTTGTTTCCAGGAAGTTGACTCGAAAGTGATTAATATAAGTTGCAAGAACTTGTTTCGTAATCGAGCTTAAATAAATGAGCTGAGTCACAACAAAACCAACTTAGTGGGTTTGCGACCAACATGGATCTAGACCAGTCTGAGCAGCCGTGCAGTCTGATCAGGATCCATGGTGTATGCTTACAAACCTTATTACAAGTAGAGAAACTGATAGCGAACAGCATGGATCCTGATCAGACTGCGCGGAGACGCAGGCTGGTCTGGATCAATGCTGGTTGCAATCCCACTAAGTTGGTTTTGTCGTGACGCGACTCAAATTTTTTTAAATCATTGTAATAAATAAGGTTATATAACCATATGTAAAGAGCTTTTTCTTATGTAATGGCAACAGTCGTTAATGCACTGCCCCATAACCTGTCAAAACATTTATATAAGGAGATCATTATACAGTAAAATTTCTTTATTCGAAGAGTAATGCAAATAACTTCATTAATTGGCAGCAGCCGTACATTTGAATAGATAATTTACACGCAACGAGTATCCAATGAAAAGCGACGCTACACAACGACCAGCGTTATATACATATAAATTAAAATAAATGTTACACGCGAACAAACCCAATGGCGCTATCATTTTATCATTGCTAATATTGTGTAATTGGTTTTATCTTTCGCTAGATATATTTGAAGGACAATTTTTTCAGTCCGGACAGAACCATTTATCATTTATAGGGAAAATGTCCCAATAAACAAATACTTATTTTCAAAACACGTACTCACTAGATTGACGGCAAGAATGTCCCGATTGATCTTGTATCGCTTTAGTAGGGCGGGTGCAAGCAACTTCCGTTGGCAGACTAATTTTTATTACTTAGCTCAATTGAATTAATTGGCTCTAATTTGAACCAGACTCGAGTAAGCTTTATAGATATACAAAACAGTACTTGTGTCGTTTGTGAAAACAAGTGATCCTACAGTTGGGTTGTGAAGCAGTTCGTCACCACCATTCCATTTTTTACTTAATAGTCTGTACGATGCCTTTTTTATTAGCATTTGTTTTGGTGTTTTTTAGTTAAAAATAATTTATAAGCTAATAAATAAACGACATTTGAAATGTACTGGTAAGATAGTTTCCACTGATGTCAACCAGACGAACCAATGTACTTGAGTCAAATATGCTCTCTTATATGGCAAGAACATATAAATGTTCATGCTTAAACCTAACGAAAATACTGTGAATGAAATTTTGTTGAGATCATATGAATTTAAACATTAAAAATGATGACAGGCTCCAAAACTCAAGTTAATTATAATTAAAGGTCTCTGTTGGCATCCAGCCAACAGAGTTGAGCAACAAGTGATTCGGAGTCTTTTTTCGGCCTCTTTGAAGTGAAAGAACAAATTTTCACAAGCTCTCTAACAGACAATATCTTTCCAAAGTCTGATTTAACGTATTCAATGTTTTGTCAAGGGAAATAATATTTATTAAAGGGAATGGTTTGATGCCATGCAAATAAATTGATAAAAATACATAATGAAAATAAAAATAATAGGTTTAGAAACATCCGTTTAAAAGGAATTAGATAGAGACAATGCAATCCTCGTGTGTATAAAGTTATAAACATCAATTGAAATTGATGGGTTTTAATTTTTAACTTGCAATAATAACTTTGTCTGAGAATAACGTTTAGGTAAGTTTATCTGATGGTTTTTTAAATTTTATAATAACAAAAGTCCTTCTTCCTGTTTTTGTTGTTTATAAAGTACCAGTAACATTACAAAAAAAAAAACAACAAAAATGTTTTCAGTGTAAGGTGACCATCCAAACACTATAATTGTATAAGTGCCATTTTAAAAATTAATGAAGTACGTTTTAATTAATTGAAACCAAATCAATGCTACAAGTAATAGATAATGTTCTATTAAAATTATATAATATTGGACTGTAAATATAGAATTATTCCAAATAACTTTGACGTCACTTTATTAAACATTTAACTATACTTTTCCCCTGGGAAGAACTGATGTGATATTAACAATAAGTGTTAACATAGATATGCTTCGAGGCCTAAAGTTGCATTAGAATGCTATAACTGGTTCGTTTGCTTAGAATATTCCGTCTATAAACGTATTAACTTTTTTCAAAAAAAATTATATAGAATTATACATCACTTCATAACTGAAATCAAACTGTTAACTTAGCCCCCCCCCCCCCAACCCAAAAATCAAAACAACAAATTAGGAATTTCAAAATGACAACTAAAATGTTTGAGTGGGACAATCAGAAAACCCGATGGAAACTGTATTGATGATCGTGCTAATTGCACTATAAGTTTACTTTCATCAGTTAATTTTGTTAATAAACTTCAATATACATCCGATGATAATAAAGAATAATGTCAAAATTTTGTCACCAAAATGCGTTCATGCAATAATAACTCGCAATGTCTTTATTTAATGCTACGCTTCAAATTTCCGTACAAGAAAAAATTCAGGCCATCTTCCAACCTTAGTTTTAAATGGGAGGCTAAAGTACAGTATGTGATTCTATGAGTGTTTTATCATCCTTTATATTATATTGTAGTTCTCATCAAAAATTTAAAATACATCACAAAATCATAAGATGACGTCATCACTTTGTTGAATACACTCATTTATTTGATTATCAGAATCAGGAAAGGAATTTTACGTCGCCTAAATGTCATTGACTTACTAGCTACGAAATATTTAAAAATATCATTTACCCGCTTTTACAATAAAATCGCCCAAACAGAAACTTAAATGGTAGCCCAACATTGTTTTTAATATTGTTATGAACATTGTATATAATATTTTTACATAATATTTATAAATAATATAAAGTTGCTCAAAGAAAAGTATTATTAACTCTTCGGTCAATGACTCATCTTGATTGATCCCGATACAAGAAACGTTATAGGATGGTTTATTATTTATAGGTTTTTGTAAATAAATAATTCACTTAGATATTTTATCAATTTCGATATTTGTATCTGATAACTGATATTTTTGTTGCTAAAATGACTGTTTTGTTTAACATTTTACAGCAACATGATCGATACCTCTTATTTGGAATATGGATGTGTTTGTAATAGAAAGAGTATCGAAACACTCGGCTATCTGATTTGTATGAGGGAGCGTAGCCTTGGAGTAAAAGTCAGATTGTCGAGTGTTTTGACGTTCTTTTTCTTTGAATCAAAGCCAATTTTAGTAAACACGTTCCCTTTCGTCACATTATGAAACCCCAGAAATAGCAACCAATGTACGATCATCTGAATTGGACTTTTCCATCGTTACCATTTTCCCTGTCGTCACAATAAGTAAACCCCAGAAAAAATGAGCATGCTCAAGTTTTGTCCCCGATAGAGAGTGAATTTGTAACTAATAACTTACACCTGCACTCCAGTTAACGCACTGTGCAAATACGAGTATACCATTTAACCCTCACACATATTCTATAGAAAGATCTCCAAGTACGATACAATTACTTTTGTCTTCTCTCCGAATCAGGTCAACATACTGAACATCTGTTATTTAATCAAAAATGATTTTAACAAAAACAAAAAAAAATCAACAAACAAACAAACAAACAATCAAACAAACAAAAAATCGACCCAAACAACGTTTAACAAATTTTGTTTTGAATAAGACATTACATGAAAGTTTACATTATCTGAAGTGTAGGCAACCGACAAATACTCAAAAGTATTTGTTTTTTTGCTAAATAAAGGTCAAGATATTTTGAAAAATGCGTAGGTAATGGAATTCATTTTCAATAACGTTTCATATTACAAAGGGTACAGCTGTCATTCAGAACTGTTGTTTGTGTTTCTGGAATAACATTCATGTATCGTTGAACCGATAATGTTATACTAGTTATATCTATATTTTTCATCATACACACAAA
Source organism: Ruditapes philippinarum (assembly GCF_026571515.1). Classification (NCBI taxonomy): domain Eukaryota; kingdom Metazoa; phylum Mollusca; class Bivalvia; order Venerida; family Veneridae; genus Ruditapes; species Ruditapes philippinarum. Next base: position 435,322 of record NW_026865440.1, on the reverse strand, counting down.
TAATTACTGTGGTATGCTATTAGCACATTCGTATTTATCACTTCATTATACATGGTATTATATGCCCATGACGTAATAATTTGACCTTTGCGTGACGCAAATTATCAAGTTGCCTTAACGACATAACATGTGGAACTATAAAAAAACCACGCACAAGCTTAAAGTACTAGTACTAGTTTAGAAAATGTTCGTGTTTCGGGATTTCCGACGCAAAAGGATTTGATAAAAAATGTCCGCTGTAAAAAGCTGTTGTAAGTAAAACGAACAAGATATATTTGTAAAACATGTATGCCTCCGATGGGCAGCAAAGTAGTCATGTGATCAGGTTATTATGATTGACTTCTGACCCAGTGAACAAAAGTTTAATAAGGGTTATCTACTGGTCATGACTAGTCACAAGGTAATAATTATTTGTGACCCATAGGTTGTGTGCAGCAATTAAAGTTATTACAAATCTTACCAAATAAAATATGCATACATTTTATGAATCATGTAGGCCTCATTTATGACAGCCAAGTTGTTATATTACATAAGACCTTCAAATGTGTATACCAAAAGCATTTTTAGTTTAATATAAAAAATATCAACCAAGGCAACTTGACTTGTGAGTTATTGGTCAGAAACCATCTTTAAGTACAAGGTCAATTTCACAATGACCCCTTGACCCCAAAACCAATAGGGGTCATCTACTGGTCATGACAAATCATCATATAAAGTTGGAAGTTCCTAGGCCTAAGTGTTCTTAGGTTATTGATCGGAAACCGTTTTTACCTACAAGGTCAACGTGATCTTGACCTTTGACCCCAAAATCAATAGGGGTCTTCTTCTTGTCATGACCAATTATCATATAAAGTTTGAAGTTCCTAGACCGAAGAGTTCTTAAGTTATTTATCAGAAACCGTTTTTACTTACTAGGTCAATATGACCTTGATCTTTGACGCTAAAATCAATAGGGGTCATCTACTGGTCATGATCAATTACCATACCAAATTTGAAGTTCCTAGGCCTAAGCGTTCTTTAATTATTGATCGGAAAACGTTTTAACTTTTAAAGTCAATGTGACCTTGACCTTAGACCCCTTGACCCAAAATTCAATAGGGGTCATCTACTGGTCATGACCAATCACCATACCAAGTTTGAAGTTCATAGCCCTAAGCGTTCTTTAGTTACTGATCGGAAACCGTTTTTACCTACAAGGTCAATGTGACCTTGACCTTAGACCCCTTGACCCCAAAATCAATAGGGGTCATCTACTGGTCAAGACCAATTACCATACCCAGTTTGAAGTTCATAGCCCTAAGCGTTCTTTAGTTACTGATCGGAAACCGTTTTTACTTAAAAGGTCAACGTGACCTTGACCTTAGACCCCTTGACCCATAATTCAATAGGGGTCATCTACTGGTCATGACCAATCACCATACCCAGTTTGAAGTTCATAGCCCTAAGCGTTCTTTAGTTACTGATCGGAAACCGTTTTTACTTATAAGGTCAACGTGACCTTGACCTTAGACCCCTTGACCCAAAATTCAATAGGGGTCATCTACTGGTCATGACCAATCACCATACTAAGTTTGAAGTTGGTAACTTTAAGCGTTTTTTAGTTATTGATCGGAAACCGTTTTTACCTACAAAGTCAATGTGACCTTGACCTTTGACCCCTTGACCCCAAAATCAATAGGGATCATCTACTGGCCATGACTAATCATCGTACCAAGTTTGAAGTTCCTAGGCCTAAGGATTTTTAGTTATCACTCGAAAACCATTTGGTCTACGGACCGACAGAACGACGGACCGACAAGGGCAAAGCAATATTAACCCTCTTCTTTGAAGTGGGGGCATAATTACCAAAATCAAATTGCATAAAGTGATACTTTAAAGCGTCAATAAAAAAAATGTTTTTAACAGATTATTGTCTGAAACGAATGTCAAACATAGTCAGCTATTCATTAATAAGCATTTCCAAAAATATTAGTTAAACCCTACCATATATATCCATACTAATTGGCTATGAGATATGAGTGGTTGAAAGAATACATTGCACCTTTCCTTGTTGATCTTTGACCTCATACTATGATATAACGTTCCATTATTACCTGCATTTACCCCAGTCTGTCATTTTTTCACTTTTCGTTTTATTTGCATTCTTTAAGGTTTTCTTTTTTAAATATGAAAACACTTCAATGATTTCTAGATTTCAACAGCATTGCGTTATGATACTTAAAGCACCCGCGGCTAGAATAATAATTAATTTCTTCTTCCTTTATTTCAATTTAGAAATGCTTCCATATGAAAAGATTTTACAGTTCAACGTCTGCATAGCGATACTCCTTGAAGTTTTACATCTTAAAACATCGGAACCACTCAGCAACAAGCAAACAATGGTATATCAAAGGTATTTGCTGTGCAGAGGTTGTTCTGTACAATATTAATCTGATTATGTATCATAAACATTCAAGTGACTATGTCTATAATTGAAGGTCAGTAATACAAAAGTGAATTGTATCATAGTTTGGAGACCTTTCTGTTGAAAATATGTAAGGGTTAAATCGTATACATATACATGCACCGTGCGTTAACTGGAGTGCGGGTATTAGTTACCCTCACTCCAGAGCATGCCCATTGATTGGCTCATTTTTGCTGGGGTTTACATATTGTGACGGCAGTGAAAGTGAAATCGACAGGAATGTCATATTTAGATGCTCGTTCATTGGTTCATTTTGCCGGGGTTTAATATTGTAACAACAGGGAACGTGTTTTTATGTTTGACTATGATACAAAAGAGAAAGAACACCAAAACACTCGGTAATCTGATTAATACTCGGGGGACTACGCCCCCTCGTACAAATCAGATAACCTCGTGTTTCGGTGCTCTTTCTATTACATACCTTGATAGCATTGAGTGTCAGACATGTATGTCGTTGTACATGACCCGATACTATATATATTTATATAGCAGAAAATAAACAGTTACAGAACAAAATAAAAAAATTCATCATTTAAATTGTACAAACTAAAAACTCATTAGCATTTCTTTTTCAAACTACGTTTTATAAGAAAATCCAAAGTAAGCGTTTCTATCGTTTTAATTAATTTTTGAAATACTTATTTAAAAATGATTTTAAACATATTTATTTTTGCTTCGTGATCAACAGAGTGCTTATAAATTTACCGATCTTTTGAGAAAGAAAACAAAACTAAAACATGAGTATTATTAAAACTTTTGGCCAAATAAGCTTTAGGACCTACGTTAGTATGAGGCTTTTATACAATGTTGTGGTCAATACTGAACGCTTTTGGACAAGTGTTGAACCTATATTGGACAAGGCGATAGTAATTCATATTTTTCGACATTTTGACAGCACTTCGTTATTGTAAGTACAGAAGGATTTCTTGTTGTTTTTTTTACGCTGAAAATGATAATAAGGGTAGATGGAGCTCAGTTTGCACTTGATATATGTGTAGATATTTTGGACTCTAAAAAAGAAAACGAGGCTATTTGGTGGACGATTTTCATTTGATATAGATATTTTGGACTAAAATGTGAAAACAAAAAGACTAGATAGGGTGCGATATGCATTTGATAAATATTGGATATGCATTTTAAGACTTAAGAAATGGACACGAGTTTAAAAAAGATTGGTAACGATAGTTATTTAAATTAGAACAGCACGTGGTTCAAACGCTGACAGTTCATTAGTAACATTTTATAAGCTGTGAAATAAAGTAATTTATCATCTTACATGGCAGGACGATGACATAACTCCTTCTGAAAGTTCACGTAAAACAATCCTTTAATAATCCACTCAATTCGTGTATGATTTCTTTCGGCTTAAAGGAATGCTAAATGAAAAAAATCATGTTTATATGATATTCATAGAAATTATGTTTGTTTCAGCCCATGTATACAACCTATAAATTGGCATGTTATCAGATATTTAGATTATTTTTTTAATATTTTCCAATACCTTTTTTAATTGAATGACGTATCGATGTTGATGTTGAAAACATTGCCATAAACCGTTTAGTTTGAAACAAGGGAAAACGTATACTAAAATAAATCTTATGATTCATAATTTAAACGATGAATTGACGTCATTTCATCAAATATTAAACGATGCTATTCCTTTGAGTATAGATATGATATCTAGCAATTATGATAATGGTTCAGAGAAATGACACATCTTCTCAAGTATGTTCATTGAATATATTAAATTAGAAAAAAATCATTATATACCTAGAAAATGAAATTTTGAGACATATCGATGAAATAAAATGCGTATTTTCACTTTCCGTATTTTAACTGTGAATAAGTTATTTTTCACTGCAGAAAAACATATTTTCCTTATTTTCTTTGCTGTATCTGCTGGAGCTAAGTGATATTAACAGCTTCCACATCAACCATATATGTTTTAGACGACCCGCTCCATCTTTTCACACGTAAAACGTACAACTGCACTGGCATGGCACAACCATTCGCTGCAGTCAGAGAAAAAGCTTTTAACAAGTGTTACTGTTCTAATGCAGGACAACACTCATGTTCTCTGATTTTCTAAAAAATGCCATTACATTAGTTTTATGACCATTCACCGCTGTTTGTTGGTTTTTTTTTGCGATGAGGACGGGGTTGTCGTAGTTTATGAAATGAGGGTTATAAAAGAAATTCTTTTGGTAAAAAATCAGAATATGTAGTAACAATAACAATTCAGTCATAAGCCATTCCACCAGTAAGTAGCCATCTTTTAAACAATAAACAAACAGTGGTTAAGTTGTCGGACTAGGAACCTAAGGATTGCTGGTCGCGAGGGTTCAAACCCCAACATGGATAAGTCGCTGTTTCTGTGAACAAGAAACTTTATATTTATTGCTTAGTAATGCTTGATTCAAGGAGCGGATTTGAGTGTGTTTCAATAAGATTATAGATTCTAACACGATCGAAAATCACTTCTTATAAAAACACAATCAAGCCTCAGCCCAGTGTATTAGTACTCATAACGATAATATTACAAATTATTAGATGTGACAACCATTAAATATATTTTGACACACTTTAACGAAAGGCTTCACATTATAAAAGTATCATCTAGAAAATGATACAGTCTCTACAAATTATAAAGAAATTGTAAATGAAATTATATACGATATAATTCACGGTTGTCTTGAAACTGGTCTATCACGTGTTCATGATTTATGATAAGAGATTCATTGTAAACCTTAATTCTTGACTTACAAATGAGTAATGAGTATTGCATTGTATCGTCACCTTAGTGCAATAGCTGGTTAACTCCTTTAAAATCTAATAGGATAAAACCCGTTACTGAACTCAGGTGGCGATATTTATCTTTTATGTTCTCTCTGGATCATTTAATTATGGCAATAAGTAAGTGGTGAAGATTGACTTTTGGTTCAGCCGGTGCTAGTGGGCTAGAAAACAGTGCTAGTGGGCAAAAAGGTGCTAGTGGGTTAGAAAACGGTGCTAGTGGGTAAGAAAAGGTGGTAGCATGCTAGAGAAGAGAGGTGTAACACATTTGTACAACTCTTATGATAGGCTCAATCAAACCAGGAAAGTAATGGCCGCCAATCTTTATATCTTTTGTCCTTGTGCACGAGGTATTCCCCATCTTTCCATGACTGTCATAAATAATCGCTGCACGAGGGCCAAAATGTCCAACACATCTGGTATTTAATATTTAGCAAATATTTCTTATAACAAATAACGATATCAAAACATGTCAAATTAAAAGATCTTGATTCGGGATGATTCAGTCTGTTTATTCGTTTCTGATAAAAGCTATTTACATAGGCGATGCATACGATGTTTCTGAGACGGTGCGTAGAGCTGCAAAGACATTTTGAAATACATTCGTACATTAACGTGAACAATGTTTGGCTATTATTCAGGTGATCCTGGAACGACCGGGGAATCACCGGTATGAACCGTAGTTTCACCTGGGTTCTGCCCGGATGGTCCGGAGCGCAGCCTGGGTGGATATTTGGGAATAACCGTAGTGCTGCGTGGTAAGTGTGACCACAACAATAATTTCACCTCAGATTGTCCAGGATCATCCCAGCAACTTACCGGGGTGGTCCTGGGCTCTGTCGGGATAAAGTAAGACAGCAGCTTAAGATACAAAACTAGAGAAACTAAAATTACACAAACTAAAGTTACAGAAACTAAAGGAATTAAACTACTGAAGCTTACCTTAAAGAAACTTAACCAAAAAAGCTAAACTTAACTGAAGAAAATAAAACTAAACTAGTGGGTATAAAAGAAGAAAACATTATACCAGCAGATGTAGTAATAAATCTGAGCTTAAAAAACACAAGTTCAGCACTTGAAAGTCGTGAATATTAGACAATTTATGTACAGTTTAAGAAAAGAATATTGACTCCATTAAAACTAACCTTGAATGTGACTTTTATAATATCATTGCCTTAAAGATATATTATCTTAATAATCTCTGATTTAAATCAATGTATTGACTCCCCTAGGAAATCAAAATGAAATTATTTTAAGTTCATCCTGTAGTGGCAGATTAGGACGCGTGAACGATATGTATATATTGATTTATTGTTATTATTTCATTCATTTTCATATTTCAACATTTTCAACAAGTCAATACTATTTCGAACTTTGTAATTTTAAAATGTTCTATGTATTGTTCTGAAATATATTCCAATTTGAATATATCAAATACCTCTAAACTGAATGAGAAATTTTACATTTGCCGATGTTTAACTTCGATAGTTATAACCTATGACAAGTTTTGTTCGACAAAATTATCGATCAATAAATCGAACATGATTAATTAGGCTTATGAGCAATAACACAAATATAGCCATAAATCTGAGTCTAAAACATTTAAATGTGGTAAAAGGAACTCCACTGAGGTCCAAAAAAGTTCTAAAATATTAATTAAAAAACCTTTCATATATCAACTTAGAGAGGAAATATATAAAAAATATGATAAAGAAATATACTTAGAATTAATTGAATTAATAAGAAAGTACAAATTGATATTTAGTACAATTAATTGCCCTATTAAGATTGTTTACTGCCATTAACATTAACCATTCCAATTATTCTAAAACCACTTTCATTACTAGCTTAAATTGTCTGACTTTTATTTTTTTCAAATGATTTATTTTTTATTGCTCTTATTTGGATTCATGTTTGTTTAAACGACATCTAAGAGACTTGTTTTACTCTCTGATGGGTTATTAAATATAGAAATCCAATTCATATAAAGAGATTGAAAAGTCTTGAAACAAAGTGAAAATCAAAAAGGTTGATGTGAAATATATAGATTAAACGCACATTGACTTTCCCAAGAGGGAGATTATTGACACCGCAGATAATCACTTTGCCCCGAACTCATGGATAACCTGAAAAGTAGCATAATTTGTAAACAATAAAAAACGTTAAACCTTTTGATGAATAATGTATATTTAATCTTTTATATAAGTATCATCATTCATAACATCATACATAAAATTTATGTATACACATTGCACATAGACATTCTCATAGAATTGTGAAAGACTACTGAACATTATTAACGGATTTGTATAATATTTTACATCATAAAATAAAGATTATATTTTCCTAGTTAATCCTACAGTCACTTTATTCTTATGTTTCAAGGGTAACTGATATTAAGTTGTTGTAAAAACCTAAAAAAGAAAATAGAACACTATCCACCCATTTAAAGAATAAAATTTTATAATATCACCACTTGAGTCTAATAGCCTCTAAGAATCGTTTATTTCCGATTCTAATTAAAATGTATTTCTAACGTTAATCGTTGATTGGCGCAAATTATTTAACGTTACGAAAAAATGACGTAATTGTTTGTCATGAATTTAATAGGTAACTTCCGTTATACATATTATATGCAGCCGCGTTAAAAGTTAAAGCTGAAACTGTATTTTCAAGGTATTGATGTGAAAGACATTGTAGTCGGTATGATATCTGATTAAATTATTTTGATTTATTTATTTATTTGTTTACGAATAAAAATAATTTTCTAATTTATTAATTTTATTAAGAAAGTTCGTCATAGGAAATAATTATTTAATTATTCTATTCTATCATTTATTTGTAAAGTGTAATTCAGAAATGAAAGTATTCAGTAATTACTTTATCATTTGTTTCAGAGAATCGCTTTGTTTAATGCTAATGCGTGAAAATAAAAGATATATATAGAAGAGCATACTCGAAAAGTCTAGTTGAAATCCTTTAATAGCCAATAGTTTATAGTATGCCTATTTAAAAGTGTACTGTGTACATAGTGTGTGTAAATTTGTTTAAAATATTGTATCGTAATTTGTAACCGAAATTAATTACGCTCATAATAATTTTGCGATGAAATGGTATGTAATTGTGCAGCAAACAAGGGTTTGAAACACAACGATAAACAATATTCTTCAAGAGAAAATAATACATGTAGGAGGTAAGAGAACAATAAGATAGTTTTTAAATATATACCATCCGGCAAATGCAAACGTGATAATTGATTATTCTTGACCATCAATGAGTTTTATTTGTTCTGACCACAAATGTGATATACCTATATGCGAAGACAAATAAAATAACCTCAACGTCAAAAATAAATTGATATTTCTGATGACGTTCATTTTTATATTTAGTATTAAGGAAAAAACATTTATTTACTTTATTGTAAAAAACACACCAATTTTTTTTACATATCCGTGCCGCTTTTGCGACTCTGTAAAATCGGTATTACACAGCCAAGATTTCACGTTATACAAACATAACGTAAAACTCATTGAATGTTACCATTGCACTATATGTGCGTCAATAAAAGAGAGATTTGTTTTCCCTGTAAACAGTTTCTTATCTTGAGTTTAAGATAAATAGAATATTACATATCGTTTAGATTCTATACTTAATTTATTGAACTCTTTGAATAAAACGATATTATGCTCACCATAGGCTCCTATAATATGGGTTTATACAATTTGTTCAATAGATTTAGTGTGATGAAACCAACGCACTCGTTCAATATACTCTATTTACATAATTATCTTATATAAAGTCGCATTGGTACTGTAAGGGATCATATGAGCCATTAACTGCTCGGATGGTTATATTTCTATACTTATCTAATTGTCAAATGCTTTTACGCAAGTTTTTACACTGTTGACGAAAACAGACACGAAAAAACCGCATGTCATTAAAATAGCAAGATGGTGCAAGTTTTTTTATCAAAACACAGGAAAAAATTAATAGTACATTACACTATGTGATGCAGTAAGTATATTTCCCAAATTTTATGCAGCACTCATTCACTGTGATTTTTCGATTTGAAAGACATTATAGTCGGTATGATATCTGCTTAAATTATTTTGATTTATTTTTTTTATTTGTTTACGACCATCAATGAGTTTTATTTGTTCTGACCACAAATGAGATATACCTATATGCGAAGACAAATAAAATAACATCAACGTCAAAAATAAATTGATATTTCTGATGACGTTCATTTTTGTATTTAGTATTAAGGATAAACATTTATTTACTTTATTGTAAAAAACACACCAATTTTTTTACATATCCGTGCCACTTTTGCGACTCTGTAAAAACGGTATTACACAGCCAACAAACATAACGTAAAACTCATTGAATGTTAACATTGCACTATATGTGCGTCAATAAAAGAGAGATTTGTTTTCCCTGTAAACAGTTTCTTATCTTGAGTTTTAGATAAATAGAATATTACATATCGTTTAGATTCTATACTTAATTTATTGAACTCTTTGAATAAAACGATATTATGCTCACCATAGGCTCCTATAATATGGGTTTATACAACTTGTTCAATAGATTTAGTGTGATGAAACCAACGCACTCGTTCAATATACTCTATTTACATTAATATCTTTTACAGTGTATATCACAACACAGGAAAAAAATTCATAGTACATTACACTATGTGATGCAGTAAGTATATTTCCCAAATTTTATGCAGCGCTCACTCACTGTGATTTTTCTCTCTTTAAATAGAAGGCTTATATCGTATATCAGTTGAAATACGAGGTTCGTCCTCTAAAATTAACAACGATTGTCGCTTCCCGCCAGAGCTTTTTAAGATAAGCTGATAGATTTTATTCAATATTTAGAACGAAAATTGTTTTTGAACTCTGCCATTACAACGTATGTTACAAAATTAATATTTAAATTTCAAAGTAAATAGGTACATGTTTACTTTTTTGTATGCTATTTTATGTTTATGTGTTTTGTATGCTCTTAATTGTAAACAAAAAAGGTTATATAACCACACATAAAGGGCTTTTTTCTTCTTATGTTATGCCATCAGTCGTTAATGTACTACCATATAACTTGTCAAAGCATTCATTATACAGTAAAATTCTTTTATTCAAAGACAAATTCAAAGAACTTCATTAATTGACAGCAGCCGTATACTGGAATAGATAATATACACGCAACGAGTATCCAATGAAAAGCAACGTTACAAATTACAAATGTTATAACCAGTTAAAATACATTTATATACATTATAACATTATAATTACTGTAACATGCGATATGCAATATTTTACAATTACTATTGTTATGTATGCAACATATTACATGTATATAATTTATATCTGACCAGTTGGTATTTCCAATATTATCATTGTTCTATTTTTAGAACATAAACTACATGAATGTACTAGAACTTTCTTAACTGTTGTAGAAAATGCCAGATTATGATTCATGCATTATATTTAGATAGAAACTTCCGGAATGATCTTTATTGTTGAAATTGCTAGATTATGATTACTCTAGAACATAATAGACTTTTCTGGAATGTTCCTAGTTTATATATATATTACGGGATATTTTTCATTTCTTTTACCTTTTAAGTCATCAGTGATCTTTTAAGTTATCAGTTACCTTTTAAGTTATTTGGAGTATTATTAAGTGATTTATTGGAGCTTGGACTATTTTAAAATATATTAAGTTATTCTTGTGAATTTTATTGAGGGAATTTATTCTAAAGTGTTCTTGGATTTAACTTGGATTTAACTGTGCTATTAAAAAAGGGATCATTCCAGGATCAGACTAGACATTTGAATTTTACATTTTTATTTGGACTTCAGGTATTTGTAAACATAATTTGTTATTTTGATTTTTCTTTAATAATTTTTCTGTAATAAATTTGTTATTTTTACAAGTTTGTTGCTGGCTTTTCTTTCTCGTTAAGCCTGGCTCATAACACTATGATGTTATCAAAACTATCTAATTTGTTTAATCTTTCGATGAATATATTTGATGGACATTTTTTAAAATCATAGATGTGGCGATTGATCTTGTATCGCTTTGGTCGCATGGGTATAAGCAATTTCCGTTGGCAGACTGAGCATAAAAGTTATTCATCTCACTTAGCTCAATAATAGTGAAATAATGGGTGCTAATTTGAACCAGTCTCGAGTCAACTATATATAAATACAAAACAGTACTTGTGTCATTTGTGAATACGAGCTCGTGACCCTAATTACAGGTCAAACCACCATGGTCGCTGGGTTGTAAGCCGACAATGTTCTCAGTTTGCCACCACAATTCCATTATTTACTTACTAGTCTGTAAGATGCCTATTTTTATTAACATTTTTTTCGTGTTCTTTTAGCCGACAATATTTCATATGCATATAAATATACGACATTTGAAATGTACTGGTAAAATGGTTCCCGATGATGTCAACCGGACGAACAAATGTACTTGTTATAAATATGCCCTCTTAAATGGCAAGAGCTCATTAACGTTCATGCTTAAATCTAACGAAAATACTGTGATTGAAATTTTGTTGAAATAATATAAATTCAAACATAAAATGTGTTGACAGGCTCCAAAACTGAAGTGGTCACTGTTGGCATTCAGCCAACAGTATTGAGGAGCAAGTGATTCGGAGTCTTTTTCAGTCTTTTTGATTTGAAAGAAGCAAATTCTCACACGCTTAAACATACAATATCTTTCCGAAGTATGATTTAACGTATTTATTCTTTTGTCAAAGGAAATAGTATTTATTAAAAGGTGCTGTTTTGATGCCATGTAAATATTTTGATAAAAATATATAATAATTCAAAGAAAATAAAAATAAACGGTTGAGAACGCGATGCGTTTAAAAGAAATTAGATAGAGACAGATTAATCCTTTTGTGTATAAAGTTATAAACATCATATGAAATTGATGGGTTTTGTTGTTTATCTTGCAAGAATAACGTTTAAGTAAGCATATCTGATTTTTTTTTTTAAATTTTGAAAGAAAAGTCCACAGTGAATAACCGAACCGTCTTCCTGTTTATGTTGTTTATAAAATACCAATAAAATTACAGAACACCCAGTCACAATAGCGACGACAACAATAAAAACTACATCAGTATCAAAATAAAAAAGTTTTTCACCGTATTTGACAAGTATACTGCGAGCTGCGAACTATGGTATAATGCAATATTGAAGATTTTTTCCCAATCTTTATGAGTATCAACTTATCAAATTATTGAATTCATACATCTAAAATGTGCTCCATTATTAAATATATGTTTTGTTCTGTTATACACGTACACGTACTTGAAAAGGAACTCCACAAAGTTTTAAAACACAAAAAGCATAACGAAACAATATTTCTTACATAGATCAATTTTGACACTTACAACAGAAAGATGTGCAAAAATGAATTAAAAAATGTACCTAGAAATAAATTGAAAATAGCATTTTTTTGTGCTGTTCTTAGCCCGATTTGAATGAAAAGTGTTGCAACTGTTGTCAATATTTGGTCATTTTTCACAATGTAAATAATCATTCTGGAACAAAATAAAACTATAAGAGCTAATGATCATAAATTTTGCACACAAGTTATTGGTCTAGAAACACATGAAATGAAACATTTATCACGAGAAATTATTTCCAGTTCAGAAATATAAAAAACAAGTGCATTCCCTTTAATTAAACCAATACGTGTACGAAAATGGGGACTCTTTCAGTAATAAGTCATCATCAAACCACTATATTTTGTGTAAGTGCCATTTTAAAAATGTATTAGGCATTTTTTAATTATCTAAACATAAATCAGTGTTACCAGTAATAAATGATTGAATATAAAAAACTTATTTAATATGGAAGTATAAAAATAAAATTATTCCAGACAACTTTGACGTCACTAAATTAAACATTTAACTGTTCTTTTCCACTTGGGACGAACAGATGTGATATTAACAATAAGTAAAAACACGGACATGTTTCGAGAGTAAGCGTTGCATTAAATTGATGCATTTAGTTCGTTGGTTGAGAATATTCCATTTAAACATGTATAAACGTTTATCAAAATAAATTTGATATTGATTCGTGTCAATCAAATTGAAATCAAAATTTAAAGCAAACAAGTTAAATACATATACATGAAACATCACAATATCTTATAGATTAAAAAAAATCAAACAACAAAAATGTCTACTACCCCCGCAAAGAAAAACAACAACAAAAAAACCCCAACAAATTAGGAATTTGTAAAATGATAACTAGAAAATGTTTAATAGGGGCAATCTGAAAACCCAATAGAAATTGTACTGATGGACGTTCTAAAAGCACTATATAAGTTTACTTCCAAAAAGTTAATTTTGTAAATAAACGTCAATATACATCCGATGATAAGGAATAACGCAAATGTCACCGAAATGCGTTAACAACAAAATGCAATAATAACTCGCATTGTCTGAATTTAAATCTTACGCTTCAAATTAATTTGTTAGTCCGACATAAAATCTAATTGCCTACAAGTAAAATTTCAGGCCATCTTCCAGCCTTAGTTTTAAATAGTGACTAAAGTACAGTATGTTATTCAATGCGTGTTATATAATATTGAAGTTCCTATCAAAAATTTAAAATACATCACAAAACCACAAGATGAGGTCATTACTTTGTTGGAGAAATAGAGGATATTAAATGAGTGTTGGTTTAAAACTAAATTTATTGAACGAGTTGAATAAAATTATATAAGGCAGTCTCTGGCGAGCATAAAACATTGTTTTATTCAACGAGTTCAATGAATTTTGTATCGAATCTACTTTGTTTATCACAAATATAAAATAAGAACAGTAAACACATTACCGTTAAAAAGAGTCATTTTTTTCATTGACGCACCTACAGTTTAACGCTATCATTAGCGCGCATTAACGCTATGTTTATATATAACGCAAATGACAGTCATTTTACGACAATGATTTGACAGACACGATTTCTGCCGGAAACATAATGCAGTTATAAGATCAATCGTGAAATATTGACAATTTTATGCGATGTTATGCCATTGACTAACTCAAATGTAAATAAGAATATCCAAAAATATAATTTTTCTTCTTTTATAAGATTAGGCGCCCTATTCAAAGAAAAGTATTCATAATAACTTTTCGGTCAATGACTATTAGGCTTAGTTATAAATCATCATTTATTGATCCGTTAAAGGAAACTTTATAGGATGGTTTATTGTTTACAGGTATATCTAAATAAATTATTCCCATAGATATTTATCAATTTCTATATTTGTACTTACTATCTGATATTTTTGTTGCAAAAATGACTATATGATTTATTATTTATTTTTACCCATGAAATATGGTGCTATATCAGTCAAATATATTTCATATTTTTTAAAAATAAATATGAAATATAAATATGAAAGTGGGCGGAGTCAAAACTCATATTTAGTTTAAGGGACTTCTTTCGGCGTTTTGTTTAAAAAATCTGATAAATACAAAACAACTTTTTCTTAAATTTTGTTTTGAAAACTATCTAGCATGATAGAAAATGGTCTAACTAAGAAAATTAATCCGAACACTAATATCTTTAATTCAGTAATTAACGCTGTACAGACGTTTAAAGAGTTGTTTACATGACGTCACAATGTAGCGCCAAACAGCGCGTGCTTACGCATAAATTACTGCGCGCTTTACAATTGCAGTTTGTAGCAAGCAAGGGGATTCGTTACAATTTTCTTTGATAATGAAGTTAAATAAAAAGGTTATTTTTTCGTTTTTCGTGAAATATGGTATACATTTCCACTCAACATGATAAAATGCCACATATTTTCACTCGCCGTACCGGCTCGTGAAAATATGTGGCATTTTATCATGTTTCGTGAAAATATATTCCATATTTCACGCACACGAAAAAATATCCTCGTAATATTTTATAGCAACACGATCGATACCTCTCATTTGAAATAAGGATGTATTGTTGATAAAAAGAGAATCGAAACACGAGGCTATCATATTTGTACGAGGTGTAGCCCTCGAGTATAAATCAGATTGCCGAGTGTTTTGACGTTCTTTTTCTTTTGTATCACAGCCAAAGTTAGAAACGCCTTCCCTGTCGTCACAAAATATATATGAACAAACCTAGAAAAAGTTACCAATGTACGTTCATTTGTATGTCAATTCTTCATCGTTACCCTTTTCCCAGTCGTCACAAAAAAGTAAACCCCAGAAAAAATGAGTCATTCAATAAGCATGCTCAATTTTTGTCCCCTAAAAACGTTGCGTTAATTGGAGTGCATATAACTAATAACTTATACCTGCACTTCAGTTACCACACTCTGCAAATACTAGTATACCATTTAACTCTGTCAGATTTTCTAAAGAAAGAAATTAGAACAGCACGTGGTTCAACGCTGACAGTTCATTAGTTACATTTTATAAGGCGTTAAATAAAGTAATTTATCAACTTACATGGCTGGGCTATGACATAAGTCCTTCTGAAAGTTCACGTAAAAACAATCCTTTAATAATCCAATCAATTCGTTTACGATCTTTTTTGGCTTAAATGAGTGCTAAATTTAAAAAAAGACAAGTTTCCATGATTCTTATAGACATTATGTTTGTTTCAGCACATGAATATAACCTTTAATTTTGCATGTTATAAGATATTTAGATTATTTTCTAATATTTTTCAACGCTGTTTTTTAATTGAATTATGTATCGACGTTAATGTTGAAATGATCGCCATTAACCGTTTATTTCGTATCATGGGAAAATGTATACTAAAATAAATCTGATCATTCATAATTTAAAGGCTGATTTGACGTCATTTCATCAAATATTAAACGATGCCATTCCTTTGAGTATAGATATGATATCTAGCAATAATAATAATGGTTCAGAGAAATAACACATCTTCTCAAGTATGTTCACTGAGCATATAAAATTATTACATTATAACATGTACCTAGAATAGGAATTAATGGGACATATCGAGGAAATAAGATGCGCATTTTCACTTTCCGTATTTTCACTGTAAATAAGCTATTTTCCACTGCATTGAAACAAATTTTCCGTATTTTCACTGTGGACTACTTTCTTCTAAATTCAGCCGATATATTTAAGGGGAAGTGTTTCAAAGTATGATGTTAAAAAAGAGATAATTTCATTTTTTCTATAAATACAGCATTTATTTTCATCTTGTGTTATGAAAATTATCATATTTCATTCGAGGGTCCCCCAACTCATGGAATATTTATTTTCATACTTCTCGATGAAAATAAATTCTGTGTTTATAAAAAAATGAATATTTTTCATTTATTTATATTTGAATATTACAAAACAACGCATTACGTTGGTTTTGTCATAGCGCGGCTCATATAATGGTTGTGATTTAACCATTTGTTGCTAATGAAATGCAGTTTTACTTATGCACCACGTAAAATTAATAATCATTGTATTTTTACAATTAAGCAATAACAAAAAAACAAAAACAAACAAACAAACAAACAAACAAAGAACAAAAACAACAACAAAAACAACAAAAACAACATGAGTTTCATTAACTAAGATTTGAACCATAGACCTCTCGTTTCCTTAACGACTACGAGGAAGTTATAAGAGAACATTCTAAAGCAAACCAAATTATTCTAAATTAGGGTTTGAAATCCTTATTGTTATTGTAAATAATCACGGGGCTCAATATAAGCACGTTTATTTGTGCAATGATATAGCAAAAATCTTTTCACATGTATATAATGTTTAATATTTCACTACTCTTTGTGTAATACGAGCTCAAGTGTGGCTAAAATAGCGCCTTGTTTCCGTGGAATAAATTATCGGGTGCTTAACTTATAAGTAGAAATTGATTATCAATCATCGACTGCCTGAATTAGTCCCTGTCCTAGAGTCAACATCCCTATTTTACTTTTCAGAAAGTCTAAAACAATTGAAATTTATGAATATTTAGGCGGTCACAATAATCCGAAACTTTAGAGAAATAGCCGAGCTATTTTCATTGATTGAATGATATTCATTCGCGAAACAAAAGTATTTGAATATATTATCGGTAATTTGCGGAACAGTTAAAGAATGGCACAATATTATAAAATCTTCGACCAATCGGGAACTATTTGTTCTTCCCAGAGAAGGTTTGAAAGGTATGCGCCTGTCATATGACAATCTTTACACAAAGAACTCCCTTCTTGACGGACTACTTGCAGATTTTACAAGGTCTGAAATTTCGCTTCCATTATTTGTTTGGTCTGACGACCCAAACAAATAAAAAAAAACATTGTAACTTATACATAAATACATTAAGAGGTTAAGAATTAAATAAAAATATACATGCAAAGGATATGACTTTATCAATATGCAACGTATTTAACTGTTATTTTTCTTAACACAAAAACAAACAAACAAACAAACAAACAAACTGTCTTGTTCAATGTTTTGCGAAAACATGTATTCCAAATTAAAATTAATGGATCAACAACAGCTCATATGTAATAATAACAACTTCCACATTAACCATATGAATTTATGACGAACATTTTCATCTTTTAACAAGTATAATGTACAAATACACAAGCATGGCACGACCATTCGCTGCAGTCAGAGAAAAAGCTTTTAACAAGTGTTACTGTTCTAATGCAGGGCAACACTTATGTCATTTGACTTTCTGGAATTGTCATTACATTATTATAATGACAATTATCCGCATATAATCAGCAACGTCGTTTATTATATATTGGGGGTGTGGGAGGCATTGTTTAAGGGGTGAGAGTTACAAATAAAATATTTTAAACAAGAATTAGATCACGCAATAATAATTAATTATAGCATTCCACCAGTACCTAACCATGTTCCATGTTTTAAACCGGCGTGGATAAAAGATTAAGACGTCGGACTGGAGACCTAATGATTACTGGTCGCAAGGGTTCAAACCCCACCAAGGGCAAGCCGTTGTTTCTGTGATCAAGAAACTTCAATTTTTGCTTAGCACTGGTTGGTAGAACGGATTCGATAGTGTTTCACTTAACTTAAGGCTTCAAAAACAATCGAACTAAAATTAGTCTTATAAAATACACAATCAAGCCTCAACCCAGTGTATCAGTACACAGAATGATAATCTACAAATTATTAGATGTTGCTATCATTAGATATTAACTGACACACCTTAATAAAAAGCTTCACATTATCAAAACATCATCTAGAAAAGGAGGATACATGATCTACAAATCATAATGAAATTGTCATTATATACGATATAATTCACGGTTGTCTTGAAACTGGTCTATCTCGTATACGTTATAAATAATGAGAGATTCATTGTTAACCTTAGTTCTTTACTTACAAATGAGTAATTAGCATTGTTTTGTATCATCATCTTACTTATTGTATCGTGCAGATACGGGTTTACTCCTTTAAAATATAATAGGATATAACCCTTTACTGAACTCAGGTGACGATATTTATCTTTTCTCTATGAATCATTTATGGCAATAAATTAGTGGTTCGATTGACTACTGGTTCAGCTGGTGCTTGTGGGCTAGAAAATAATGATAGTGGGATAGAAACGGTGCTATGGTGGTAAAAAACGGTACTCAAATTTAAAGATCTTGATTCAGATTATTCAGTCTGTACATAGACGGAAGTAGTAAATGCTTAAAAAGAAAAACAGTTACTTAAGTACATAAAGTTATACACCTCGAAAAACTAAACTTTAAAAAACTAACCTTGAGATACTGAACAGGAAAAACTAAAAGTTACAAAAACTAAATATACAGAGACTAAACTAGAGAAATTAAACTACAGAAACTTCACAAAGAGAAATGACCTAAAGAAAAATAACTAAAGAAACTAAACTAACAAAACTAAAACTAAACTAGTGGCTGTAAACTAAAAAAACAAAAGAAAAGAGTATACCAGTAGATAAAGTCAAAAATACACATGATAAATGATTCAGAAGTTCAGAAATTGAAAGTCGTGAATAGTAGACAGTTTATGTACAATTTTAAGAAAGAATATTGACTCCATTGAATATAGCCTTGAGTGTGTCTTTTAATATACCATTGCCTTAAAGATATATTAACTTAATATTCTCTGATTTAAATTCATGTCTCGAATCCCCAAGGAAAACATAATGAAATAATTTTAAGTTCATGCAGTAGCGACAAATAAGGAAGTGTGAACTACATGTATATTGATTCATAGTTATTATTTCATGTTTTTTTCTACATTTATTTGAAGTCAATGCTATTTCAAACTTTGTAACTTAAAACATGTTTAATGGATTATGTCTAATATAACTTAACTGAATTAGAAGTTTTACATTTGTCGATGTTAAATTTTAAAAGTTATAAACTAAGACACATTTTGTTCGATAAAATCACCCGATCAGCAAATCGAGCATGATGAACCAGTCTAGACATATGAAATCGAGCATGATGAACCAGTCTAGACATATGAAATCGAGCATGATGAACCAGTCTAGATATATGAGCTACAACGAAGATATAGCCATAAATCTAAGCCTAAATCATTTACATGTGGTTAAAGGGAACTCAATTGAGGTCCAAAAAGTCTAAAATAATAATAAAAAAACCTTACATATATCAACCTAAATTATAAAAATATATGAAAAAGATAATAATATACTTTAAAAATCAATTATGAATTGTAAATCTAGATTTAGTACTATAAACTGTCCTTTAAAATTGTTTACTGTCATCAACACCAGAATATTAATGTTTCTCTGAAACCATTTCAATCATTCTACAACCACTATCATCACTACCCTTTATTGTTTTGCATTTATTCTAAAAATGATTCATTTATTTATGCACTTATTTCGATACATGTTTGTTTTTTTTGACACCTATAGGACTTGTATTATTCTCTGAAAGGGTTATCAAATATAGAAATCCAATGCATATAAAGAGACGGAATAGTCTTGAACAAAAAGATTGTTGTTAAATAAATAGATTAAACGCACATTGACTTTCCAAACAGGGAGATTATTGACACCGCAAATATTTATTTTACTCCGGACTGATAGATAAGCTGAAAAATAGCATTCTTTGTAAACAATAAAAAAAGATAAATTTTCTGCCTAAAAGCATTGATGAATAATATGAAATTATATTTAATCTTTAAATTAAGCATCATAATTCATAACATCATACATACAAATTATTCATATACGTCTCACATAGAAATTCTAAAATACAGACTACTAAGAATTATTTACGGACCTTTATAACATCTCTACATCATTTCTTTAAGGTAAATTATATATATTTCTTGTTAAGCCTGTAGCATATTTGGTAGCACTCCCTTTCTTAGAAGTTTACACAACTTGGAAAATAACACACATTTTGTTGAGAACATATATGACATAAGATTGCAAATCAACATGACATTGATGACTCAAACGGGAATATTTTTTGTTGTTGATGCTTTCTCATTATTAAAAAAAATCTTTTTGTATACGACCAGTAAAATGTAAGACTAGATAATGGCTCACAAAAAACACCCAATACTGTAGACTGAAGTCGGTTTGTTCACAATAACCACTTAAGTCTGGCGAATGATTAACGATAACCGGACAATACTGCAATATTGTTTACAAATCAAATACTTTCAAAATTTCAGGCGGATGAAAAGGTCTCCATATCCACTCAAACAAAGTGGCTCACAACATATATTCAAAACTGCAAGATAGCTCAAAACCACCTTTCAAAATTGCAAGTAGATGGATAGGTCTTAATAAACAGCAAATCGATATACAATAACCACTTAAAACAATAGAATTCCAAACGGTACATTCTCATTATCAAGAATCAGTACAGAAATATATTAGAAATAAGGAAAAAAATAATGACTAAAAATGATGTGTTTTCGACCAGCTCAAAGCAAAAATGAAACAAAATTTTGTAATGTTACGTTATATGTTTAAAACAGACTTGTATTACTATCAGAGGGGCTATCAGATACAGAAATCCTATGCATATTAAGAGATTGCAAAATAGTGAAAATAAAAATTAACAGGTTAATGTGAAATAAAAAGAATAAACGTACATTGACTTTCCAAGAGGGTGATAATTGGCATCGCCACTATTAATTTAACCCACGACATTAAAGCTAACATAGATAACCTGAAAAATAGCAATATTTGTAAACAATAAAAACGATATTTTTTCTGTCTAAAAAGCATTAATGAATAATAAATATTTAATCTTTTATAAGCATCATCATTTATTACATCATACATAAAATGTTTAATTATACATAGAAATTCTAAAATATAATTGTACACTAGTTTAATTTGACTACTAAGAATTATTTTCGAACTTTTATTAAATTTCTACAACCTATCTTTATTCAATTGATTCCAAAAGCAAAAGCGAGTCTATCTGGGATAAGATTTTCATTTGATACAGATATTTTGTACTAAAAAATGAAAACAGACTAAATGGGGTACGATACATTTGATATGGATTTTTACATTTCAGAAATGGAAACGAGGCAAAATTGATAATTTAGGATCTGATAATTATTTTTGGGACATAACGTGTTTCAAAGGTTGACTGTTCATTTGTTAAGTTGTGAAATAAAGTAATTAATTCACTTAAATGGCAGTACAATGAGTATACGCCATCAGTCCCTCTGAAAGGTCATGTTCAGTACCTTGCAAAACAATCCGTTAATATTCCAAACTGTTAAATGGCCTGTAATTGTGCAACAAACAAACGTTCGGAATGAATTATAAACAATTCTTTTCAAGAGGAAATAATACATATAGAAGGTAAGAAAACAAAAAGATGGTCTTAAATATATACATTCCGCGATAATACACATATCATAATGGTCGGCATATGCAAATTGATAATTTATTATATTTGACCATCAAAGTGCCTTATTTATTTTTTCTGACCTCATATGAGAAAAACATATTTACGAAGACATATTAAATGTCCTTAACTGCAACAAAAAATTGATATTTCTCATGAAATTCTTATGTATCTATATTTATGATAAACATGTATTTTACTTTATTGTAGAAAACTCACAAGGGGCTGATTATGATATCTATGGCTCTGGTGAGAATAATACTTAATTATTTTTGTTTTATTATTTCTTCACTCAGACTGGATAATTGGTCATCATACACACTCAAAACTGCCGACTAACATCGGATTCGTTCACAATAATCACTCCAAACCGTAGCCTTTTAAATGACTAACAATAATTGAACGGAACAATACTGCAAATGTTTTTAAAAAAATAACAGTTTTACAATTTTATTGGTTTTTACATGCACTCGGATTGCAGAGTGGCTCACAATAGATATTCTAAATAGCTCAAAATAACCTCTTAAAATTGCAGCTTAGAAATGATACAGAACAACAGCACAAACAATAGACCGTTACATGGCACATATTCATAAAAATAAAAATTGCACACTTGCAAATGCAATATTTTTCATTAAATTGGTACAGAAAGATATATTTTGAAATAAAAAAATGATATCTTTCCGACCATCTCAAAGCAATTATCAAACAAAATTATTTGTTGATACGATATATCTTTAAAAAGCGAACAGGTTATATAAGTGAGGACGTGTACATTGACGCAGATTTAACGATAACAATATTTTTCTTTCAATTTTGATGTTGTGATTTATGTGAGAGATAACGAGGAGCAATAATGTTTTTTGCAGACAAACATATTCAATTTAGTGCTCTGTATAATGCTAATTTATATTATAAGAATAGATAGTGATAATTGATTGTTCTCGACTATGGCATTACGAGCACTCATTTGCAAAGATATGGGCATTGGAATCTATTATCGCCATGATATGAAAGTGTAGATAACTAGTCAATAACGTCATATGCCTTTACAGATTGAATTGCCATTTTTAAAAGTTCTCATTTGAAACAATAGATTTGTTATTTTAGGTTATGAATTTCTTATGTGAGAAAGGTACCCTATGTAGTATTATGTAATGTTTATGACTTTCATGTAGGCAGAAATAGAATATTGTGAAGGGATTTGTTTTTGAACAAGAAAAAGTAGAAAAAACACGTTTGGTCTGCCACAAACAAGGAGACTATTTTATTCCATTATTTTGCAACTGTAAAATATTGAAAACGATTGCATACGGGTATTATGTCTTTGAACAACTGTGGCCAATTTTTATCCGTATTTGAAGTATTTCATAGCATCTATATTTTTATTTAATAAAATGTACCTTTGTGTGCCCATTTTTTGTACAATTTTAGTAAAGAAAATTGACACAATTGAGTCTAACCCGGAGTACGTCTTTTATGATAGCATTGCCTTAAAGATAAATCAACTTAATATTCTCTGATCTAAATCAATATCTCCAATGCCCAAGGAAATCACAATGGAATAATTTTAAGTTCATCCAGTAGACAGCGTCTGATAAGGACACGTGAACTACATGTATATTGACTTATTGATATTATTTCATTTATTTTCTACATTTTTAAGTCAATGCTATTTCGAACTTTGTTTATTAAAAAATGTTTTATGTATTGTTTTAAACTATATCCACATTGGAATATATCTGCTATTACAAAACTGAATTAGAAATTTTACTTTTGTCAATGCTTACTTTCAATGGTTATAGACTATTACAAAGTCTATTCAACAAAATTCTCAATCAGTAAATCGAACATATTTAATCAGTCGAGACTAATGAGCTACATGCAGACATAGCCATAAATCTTAGTCTAAATCATTTACATGTAGTTAAAGGAACACCACTGAGGTTAAAAAAGCCTTAAATAATAAATAAAAAATCCTAACTAATATCAACTTTCAGCGGAAATATATGGAAGATAATAAATAAATATAATTAGAATTCATCAGAAATTGTAAATCGATATTTTAAATACAATTATTAAATTGCCCTTTAAAAAAGTTTACTGTCATCGCCATCAAAAATATACCTTTAATTGATTAATGTCGTTCTTAACTATAATACATGTTCTAGAATACTATCACCACTACCTTTAATTGTCTGACTTTTATTTTTGTAATGATCTATTTTTATTGTTCTTATTTTGATTCATGTTTGTTTAACGACACCTATAGGACTTGTAGCACTCTCTGAGGGGTAATCAAATTTAGGAATCCAATGCATATTAAGAGATTGAATAGTCTTGAACAAAGTGAAAATCAAAAAGGTTGATGTGAAATAAAAAGATTAAACGCACATTGACTTTCCCAAGAGGGTGATTATCGGCACCGCAAATATTCAATTGCCCCTAACTCATAGATAACCCGAAAAGTAGCATTATGTGTAAGCAATAAAAACGATAACTTTTCTGTCTTAAAAGCATTGATGAATAAAATGTCTAATCTTTTATATATGCATCTTCATTAATTACATCATACATAAAATTTATACAGGCACAGAGAAATTCTAAAATATGATTATACAGACTACTTACAATTATTTACGGACTTTTAAATCATTTCTACACCATATCTTTAAAATAAAGGTTATATATTTCTTGTTAAGCCTGTAGCCTCTTTACAACATTACCAGTGGTAACTGATATTAAGTTATTTTAAAGGTCACAAAAAAGAAAGAAAAAAATTGTAAAAAACAAGACTATCTAGGTCTAAGATTTTTATTTGATACAGATACTTTGGACTTAAAGATGGATACAGACTACATGGGGTACGGTACATTTTATATGGATTTTCAGATTTCTAAAATGGAAACGAGACTAAATTGATAATATTGGACCCGAAAATGATTTTTTTGGAATATCAGTGTTTCAAACACTCACAGTTCTTTAGTTTAGGTGTGAAATAAAGTTATTTATCAACTTACATGGCACTGTACGCCATCAGTCCCTCTAAAAAGTCATGTTTAGAACCTTGCAAAATCAATCCTTAAATAGTACAAACTGTGAAATGGCCTGTAATTGTGCAGCAAACAAATGTTCGGAATACAAATGAATTAATTCTCCCCAAGAGGAAATAATACATGTAGGAAGTAAGAGAGCTATAAGATTGTTTTATTTACAATGTATATACATTCCGCGATGAAACATATATATCATAATGGTCCACAAATGCAAATTGATAATTGATTATTCTTGACCATCAAAGTGCGTTATTTATTTGTTCTGACCTCATATGAGGGAAACATATTTACAAAGATATATTAAATAACCTCAACGGCAACAATTAATTGATATTTCCGATGACATCTCATTATTTCATTCAAGAAAAAAATCACAAAGGGTAGATAATGATATCGATGCTTATAACGGGAATAATAATTTTTGCTTTTGTTGTTGCCCAACCCATTTGCTTTTGGTTAAATTCTCATCATTTGTATAATATTTAACGTGTATTTAATGCAATGAAATATGTTCAAACTAATTACTCTATATAATAAATTTATTTTAATTATTATTTCAGTAAGATTAATTTATAAAGCAATCTTTTTGTTAACAACCACTAAAATTGCAGAATTGATATTACATGTTCACAAAAACTACCAAAAAATGCAGACTATATATTTGTTTCTTTTTTGTAACATTTGTTTGAATAGCCACTCAAAACTAAAGCCTTGTAACGCTACGGGCTAACAGTTACCGAACAATACTGCACAGTGGTTTACAAATTACTTTCAAAACTTCAGGCGGATGCATATGTCTTGATATCCACTTGGAATGCAAAGAAAGTAGCATACAATAAAAACTGCAAAATGGCTCAAAGTCACCTCTAAAAATTGTAATTAGATGGATAGGTCTTTATAAACTACAAAACCATATACGATTAACTGCCAATACAATAGACTGTTAAACGACACATATAAATAATCAAAATTGAAGACTTGTCAATCGCTAGTACTATTTTTCTTTGCAATAACTACAGAAATATATTTCTTGAAAAATAATTACTTAATATGTTTTGTTTCCGACCATTTTAAAGCAATCATTCAGCGAAATTATGTATTGATATGATTTATAATTCTAGAAAAGCAGGTTATATAAGTTATGACGTATGCAATGACGCAGGGTAAACAATAACATAATTGTTTTTCATTCAAAATGTAATTATTTATGTAAGAGATAACAAACAGTTACAACGTGTTTTGAAAACAAACATATTCTATTTAGTGTTCTGTATAGTACCAAATGAATTGTCATTAGCAGAATAGTAAGTGATAATTGATTGTTCTTGACTGACAATTATTTGCAAAGATATGTTTTTTTTTGTGTGTGGCATTTAAATCTATTATCGCCATGATAATGAAACTGTGGATAATTAGTAGATAAAACCACATGCATTTACAAATTGAATTGCCATTTAAGAAGTTCTCATATTTGAAACAAATAATTTATTTAGATTGAAATTTGAATTTCCTATGTGGTAAAGGTACTTTCGTTATATTTATGATGTTCATGTAGGCGGTTACGGATTAATGTGCAAGGGATGGACACAAGGTGATGAACCGGTGCCTTGAAATGGATCAAGGTATGTCATCATACAATCTAAAACAGCAGTCTATTATGAAACAAAACAGAATAAAATGTGTGCTTGAACTAAAGATAATGAAGAACTTTCTTACCCGAAAATACTTTTATTACTTGCAGGACAACGTAAAAAAATGACAGATAAAGATTCTCGAGACATAATTTAAATTCACAAAGGTTTATTTAATTTTGATATTCATTATTCATTTTGATGTCTGTGTTTGCTTCTTATTTTCTTTGTTTTTAATTTGTATATTTTGTTTTCTGTTTTTTTTTGTTTTTGTTGCTTACAATGTTCTGAAACTTTGAAAACAGTAGTTCGATTTTTTAAAATTAAACCCGTAATAATGGAGACAAAATTTTAATATGAATAATTAATTATTCAAATTGAATTAAGATAAAACATTTCCAATATTGATATTAATTCTAATCATCACACCCCTTTATATTTCTGTGATAAAAGCAATGATATATGGACACCAAATATCACTATTTAACAAACTGTGCTGTCGAAAGTCCTTTTGTGAGAGGAAAGACAGACATTGACAAATAAATTGTCATAGAAAGTCGCACCTCAGCAGACAGTGAAAAAAGGTTTTACCACCTCGACTGTTCTGATCCATTACCTGGTTTCTATTCTAGTTTTCTAAAAACACCAAACATTAATGAATGATCTTATGGCAATTCCATAGCTTTCTTTACAATACTAGTAATTTATTTTAAACACTGACAGGGCATTTTTGAAATGAGTTTTATAACGAATTATGTTTGACATTGCTTGCAATATCTACGTGCATAACAAAGTCCTAAAAATCAAATATGATATATTATACATCAGGTGGTGCCTGGGGCGTACATGCAAGCTTGTACATGTACCTACAGACCGAGTCCAATAGAAATCTGCATCGTTTTTAAGTTTGCAATGCTGTGTCTCCTTTAAAATTCTGTTTCTTTAAGGAGACTAGTCTTATTCCACTTTGCAATTGTAAAACATTGAAAACGATTGCATACGAGTATAATATCTTTGAACAGCTGTGGCAAATTATTATCCGTATTTGAAGTGTTTCATAACATCTATATTTTAATTTAATAGAATGTACCTAGGTGTGCCCTGCAAAAATTATCATTAAAATTATAAAAGGATTAACAAATGTACTAGTGATTGGCGGGAATTTAATGATCTGACCGTTTATACTTTGTTTTCCTTCTTCAAATGGTATATAATGAGATTCGTTTAGAAATTTTTTTATTGAGTTTCAACTAAAATCTCAATGAAACTATTGTAATAAATGCCTTGGCGCACATTATCAAAAATAAAATTTTGATATTTTTTGACGTTTCTATTGCCTTTTCACTAAATTTTGTTTGTATTGGATGAGTACACAGTTGTCAAGGGGTACTATTTTCCATGAGCAACTTTAACCTTTTTCGGGAAATTATTGAATTTTGTTGTTGCTTTAACTGGTCTATTATGTTAGTAATATAGGAATACACTTCTATACATAAAGACTCTGACTTTTCTGATAGGATTAACCTATAATTATTTGCAGAATACGTGGCTTTATTACAATTATTATCATCTTAAATGTTGTTTTTATTTCACACAAAGAGGTCAGCATATCAATATAAAAGTTTATCAAATGACGAAGTAATGTGATTAAACGGGCATGAACCATTCACTATAGGGTGCTGATAGATCATATGTATAATATTTATCACATGGAAAATACCTCTTTGGATAACAGACATCATTAAATATTGTAATACAATATTCTGAGCACGTTAACAAATCATCAGAACCTGCGATTTTCTATCGTTGTTGTTCTATTTTGTTTGGTTTGGTTTTACTTTGGAGCTATGAACTTTGGACAACAACAATAAGCAACAAAAATTATAACTACATTTAAATATTTTTGTTATACACAAAGAAAAATATTTAGTAAGAAGAGGTGTACAACTCTACCTCATAATTCATAAATAAATAAATAAATAAATAAATAAATAAATAAATCATTTCAAAATGAAACAAAAGAAAACACGGATTATTTAGGATTTATTATGCCGAAATCGACAGAAATTTGTTTTTTCTGTTCGGATGTTCACAACACAAAACAATAATATCTACTTTCCAAAGATTTGAATTATATCAATATCATTTTCAACATATGTATCACACACTATTTTTAGTAGAATCTATAACGGCTGATGAATCAAATTTTATAATATTCAGAGCAATTATAGAGCCAAACTCTGTATTAAATAGTTATATCTGGACATGCCAATGTGATGTAAATTGCCTTTTTGTAGAAAAAGTTCAAATACAGTTTTGTTGAAATGAATACGGCAGTTGCAAAAAATAACAATATTGCTCTATATGCATACTTCATATGTAATCAAGGGCAATAACTCTATACTGAAGGGTCTGGTCCAAACAAGGCACCGAATTATGCACATCTCCTCATGGTATTAATGGTTCCCATAAAATTTTATTGAATTCCAGCCGGTTGTTTCAGAGATATAGCGGGGAAAAAAATTATTGCTCTATATGCATACTGCATTACTACTCAAAGGCCATAAGTCTGGGTTAAAGTGTCTGATCGGACATTGAGAAGATATGGCATCTCCTCTTGGTATTGAAGGTCCCCGGTTCCGTTGAATTCCAGCCAGAACTTGTAGAGATGTAGCGCAGAAACGATAATTGCTCAATAAGCATAATGCAGAATTTATCAGATGCCATAACTCTGTGTTAAAAGGTCTGACTGGAACAAGCTGACGATATGCATCTCCTCTTGATATTGATGATTTCCATAGACTTTTGTTGAATTCCAGCCAGTAGTTGTAGAGAAGTAGCGCGGAAATTATTTATGCCCAATATGCATACTGATTATCATATCAAGGGCCATAACTCTGATTTAAAGTGTCTGACCGAAACAAGGTGACGATATACGCATCTCCTCTTGGTATTGAATGTTCCCATAAAGTTCCGTTGAATTCCAACCAGTAGTTGCAGAGAAGTAGCACGAAAACGAGAATTGTTCTATACGCATAATGCATTACTAATCAAGGGCCAAAACTGAGTTTAAGTGTCTGACTGAAAGAAGCCGACGATATGCGCATCTCCTCTTGGTATTTAAGGTTCCCATAAAGTTTCGTTGAATTCCAGTGAGTAGTTGCAGAGAAGTAGCACGGAAACGAGAATTGTTATATACGCATAATGCATAGCTAATCAAGGGGAGAACAAGCGCGGAAACGAAATTTGGACGGACAACGCCAAAACAATTCCCTGTCCCGATTCCATCGGCGGGGATAATAACAGAAGACGACTTAGGCTGTATTAAATATAATTTAGGTTATAAGGTAAGTATTTCACATGAAGGTCAAAATACATGCTACCTCGCACTGTATCACAGCAATTGTGATAATTTTTATTTGCGGACATAAAAATGAGATAGCAAATGTGTGAAACAGAATGACTTTTGATGTAGAATGACACTATGTTATTTATTAATTATCTGAGGTACAACACCGCACTTTGGGGTCAGATATACTGTAGGGTACTTTAGTGTTCACGCCATTTTGTACTTTGCGTTACAAAAGTACATTTGCATTTTTAACATCAAGCAAACGACAGATCTTTAAGGTCATACAAATTCAATATGAATGGAAATTAGTGATATTTTTAAAGATATCTTGTAGTTAATGCAAATTGTAAACTCAAAATTAGACAGGAAGTAGGTGAATTGCAATAAGTCAGTTCACAATAACAGAAATTAGTTGCAAATTATAACTTATCATATATATGTTTTAGTTTCTCTATTTTATTTTCAAAAATTGCTCTCATAGAATTGTAACCTTAAAGTTTAAACATATTTGATGTGAATTTTATGTAATAATACATTAGATAACATATTATCTATGCCTTACCTTTGAAATGGCGTTGTGTGCCGATAATTGCTACTCATATTCCGATCTAATTAAAACCAGTTCCTTATCCTATAGGATCTGGTGGGGATCCATTAAAATCGTGGTTTACCCTATTTCTTGTTATATACTACACAACTTTCGCTAAGCGTCACATGATTGAGTGTAATTTTTTTTGACATCATTTATTAACGCCCTGCGAAAAGTTTTAAATGTTGATTTATTGTTTTATCCATTTAGCTGAAGAATAAATCAAACCTTATAAATGAGTTTTACACTGATTTTGCGCTAGAGAAGACGATGAAACCCTTCTTGAAAATTTCAGAACATGCAGCGTGTTTTCCAATTTATAAAATTGGTATTTTTGTTAACAGTTTTAGACTTCAGACTGCTAACTATGACCTGTGACTATCAACGACAACTTGGCAGCGCCTTCTCATACTCCTTATTAGGTTTCAGATCATTCTAACGGGTATGGCTGCCCATTCTTGGACTAACATGGCTCCAAGCTCATTGATGGTTATGTGTTGCAGCTGACAAGCCGAAATTTTAATCTACAGCTCATTCCACATGTGTTCTATTGGATTTATGCCAGGTGAACGAGCTGGCCAGGCCAGTCCATGCACTCAATAGACTAGCTCCTAGGTAGTCCTGGACCACCCTTTCCCTATAGAGGCGAGACTTATTGTCCGCCTTCTCCAGCATGGTTGTATTAGATGTCGTCTAACATAACCAGGTCGGTTCGTCTATCCCAGGTGATGCCTGTTGATGCCAGTAATTATTTCAAACAGTTTATAGTTATTTTCAAAAAACATGAAAGTCATTTCGTCTGTTTCAAAATATCAGTTTTGGTGGCACATAAATGATACCTTAAATATTACCCAAAAATAACCTGCAAATTTTCATTGATTCCGAATGTAATCTGTCTCTTGCTGTAAAATATATTACCATGAATATGTATTTAATCAATCCCTGACATTTAGTTGAAAAGTGTTTTGGCTGGATCACATTTCTAAAAAGCAATCAAAATATACAACTGAGTCCGACTCTTTTGATAGATTATAGATATCAGTCAATTATCTTGCTGACGCATACAAAATGAACACAAATGGTGCAAAACTAACACAATAAGTGCCATCCTATGTTTACAAAACAGTTATGAGTTTAAGAGGTGATATTCATTTTTCGTTTCCTAGTTCTAATTATTTCAAGATCATTAGTGGTGTTTACTTGTGTAAACGTTGTTATTGAATTTTATTAGTGTCATGTCGATTAACTTAAAATAGTCACTTTATCTAGTAAATTATTATCTTTAGCTCTGTTATAGCCAGAACGGTACATAAATGTATGTACGTAAACAAAGTCAGACACTAAAAGTGAATAAAAGTAAATAAGAATCGTTGACTCCAAATCACTTGCCCTTCACCTCTGTAGATTCGAATCCCGCCAGGAACTTTCAATTCTTTCTTGTGAGGAGGCCTAACTCGGGTCCCGGTGCTTGAAACATTAAAATTAACGGAAAAGCAACTGAGGTCTTCCTCTACCAGTAAAGCTGTTAGTCGTCATATGACCTCTACTGTGTCAGTGCCAAGCAAAACCAAACCACAACCAAACAAAACGAAGAAAGCAAAAGTTTTTTCTTCTTTAAAATCTTAAAAATCTATGTTTTATCCTAAAAAGTTCGAATTATATGACATTTCCAATGAGAAATATGGAAATACAAAAGTATAGACCAATATTAAGTCGCAAGGATAAATACCAAATTAAGGCAATACTATCAATACTTTTGCTTTTTTGCTTATATAAACATTGTTTTTTGGTAATGATGATGATTGTTATTGCTGTTTATAAAGGATATTTTTATAAATGTTTTGCTATATTTTGCTGGTCATTATAAGTTTTATGTCAAAAAGATAACAAAAACGTTTTTAAATGAACAGAAAATCTTCTATTTGAATAATTAACAAAGGAATACATCCGGAAATTGTTTCTCAGTCATAATGTGCCTTTAAGCATTGTATCATGGATTTAGATA
Organism: Ruditapes philippinarum; assembly: GCF_026571515.1. Taxonomy (NCBI): domain Eukaryota; kingdom Metazoa; phylum Mollusca; class Bivalvia; order Venerida; family Veneridae; genus Ruditapes; species Ruditapes philippinarum. The sequence goes on along the minus strand of NW_026865440.1, from coordinate 402,563 downwards.
TATAATGTTTACTTATTACGTTGCAAGCGTAAGTTTAATGTTGTTTTGATTCAATAGCAGACCATAAAACACAATATGAATGTATAGGTTTTTGCAAAAAGTTATTACTTTGGACAAAAGGGTTATTACTTTGAACATGAGGGTTATTACCTGCAAAATGGTTATTTCTTATTACTTTGGTTAAATTTTTTATTTCTTTTTATTCGTGGTTACATAGATAAGTTGTTTTTTTTTAAACCGGTAGTCTGTTACAGTACGATGAAAAACTTTCACATGCCCCTCACTCGTACCAATCTACCTAATTCTTAATTTCCTGTATGTTAAATAAATTGTTTGTAATTCCCTTTTATATTTTTCAATATGTACTTATTATAATCACGACAGAATGCACTTTTCATCCAAATTATGTCATTTAATGCCCTGTCATTTTATAACTTTGTATTTTGTAGATGAGAAATTATTGCCCTTTGTTGTTGTTTTAACTGATCTAATTTGTTAGAAATTAAAAATACACTTCTGTACATAAATACTTTGACTTTTCTGATAGGATTAACCTATACTTATTGACAGAAAACGTGGCTTTTATACAATAACTATCACTTTTAATTGTTTTTTTTCACAGAGGTCAACATATCAATGCATATCATATTTCATAAAAAAAGAAGTTATGTGATTAAACGGGCATGAACAATTCCCTAGAGGGCATTGATAGACCATATGTATAATATTTCCCTCCTGATGAATACCATGTAAATATTGTTCTCTGGAAAAACAAACATCATTAATTACTTAAAATTATTTGAGTGCGTTAACAAATTATCAGAGCCTGCGATTGTCAATTTTTTTTGAATTGGTTTTACTTTTGAGCTATGAACTTTTGACAACAACAATAAGCAACAATAAAATTGTGACTACATATTTAAATGTTTGTTATACACAAAGAAAATTCCATGTAATATTTACTAAGAACTGGTGTGCAATTTGTCTCCTAAATAAATAAATAAATAAATAAATAAATAAATAAATAAATAAATAAATAAATAAATCTTTTCACACTAAAGAAATCACGCATTATTTAGGATTTATTATGACGAAATTGACAGAAATTTGCTTTTTCTGTTCGGATTCTTACAACACAGAACAATTATGTCTACTTTCCAAATATTTAAATCATATCAATATTTTTTTCAACAAATGTATCACAATTTATCTTTTATTAGAATATATACTGGCTGATGAATCAAATGTATTTTTACTATCGGCTTTTTTCCAAGTTTTGTCAAAGACGATGCTAAGGAGCATGCGTGTAAAGAAACATTATTGCTGGAAATGAACAGCCTGATATATAACCTACACATATGCTGGCAAGCGACCTATAATATTTTCATTTTAAATATTTTAACAAGTCCATTTAGCTGTAGCAAACAACTTTACATAAGAAACAAAAACAATTAATACAATTAATCTTCTTCTAATATCTTTTTAATGTATCATTTCGAAAAATGTTTAGCTAGTGACATTATAAGAACTATTTATTAAGAATAAGATTCCACAAAAATTTGCTTCATACATCAATTTAAATGATTAAGAAGTACGATCATTGTTTATATACCCTAGTACGAATTTATATATGTTTGCTATAATTTTATGCCGGATTGCTTTGCATTAATCGTATCATTTTTCGGATATAACCTGGCTCCTGAATAAAAATGAAACTTCTCTGTGGGCGTTAGCAAGGCGTCATAGGTTGTATTTAATGCAAATGAGGTTATCAGGTACATATATCACGTAACAAGTTCAACTACGTGCTACCTCTATCTGTATCACAACATTTGTGATAACTATAATTTGCTGGCATAAAATTAGATAGCAATTGTGTGTAAAGGAGTGACTATTGATGAAGAATACCACTATTTAGTTAGTTATTTAGTTAGTGTGTTTTTGTTGTTGCGGTTACTGTACATGACAAAGTGTGACATTGGAGGTAGGGACTAATGATTTTCATATGACATATCATCTAATTATTGTGATTATTTGTGGCAAGTATTGATAAAATCCCTTGATCTATGAAGGAGTTATGGACGGGACACAAAATATACCATATTACAGACTGTAAACATTTGACCTTTAAGTGTGATCTTAACCTTTGAGGTAGGGTGCAGGTGTTGTACTTCACATATTGTCTTATTATTGTGACTATTATGCCAAGTTATTTCAAAATCCTTCAACAGACTTTGTCAATTTTTTACCACTAAGTGTGACATTGACCTTGGAGGTAGGGATGCAGGTGTTATACGTGACACATGGTCTTATTATAGTGACTATTTGTGCCAAGTTTTTTTTAAATCCTTTGATCTATGAAAAAGTCTGGACCGGACACAAAATAAATCCTTTAACAGACTATGTTAACTCTGATCTTAAAGTGTGACCTTGATATTGGAGGTACGTGACCGGTTTTGCACATGACATATCGTCTTCTTATTGTTAAAAATTGTGGCAAGTATTTACAAAATCCCTTCAAAATTAAGAAAGTTATGGATCGGACACGGCATAAACCTTCAAATAGACAATGTTGACCTGGAATGAGCAAGTGCGACCTTGACCCAAGCGGTAAGGGTCTGGCTATTATGGATGACACATCGTCTTAACAAATATTTGTGCCAAGTTATTTAAAATTCCTTTGATAAATGACAAAGTTATGGACCGGACACGAAAGTGTGACGGACGGACGGACGGAAAACGGACATTCTAACGGGACAGTAATAATTTTGCTACTTTATTGTTCTCTCTATTGCTCTTTTTAGCGACACAAAAGAAAATAACAACATAAAAGGATTAAGCAATGAAGGCAACAAAGATAAAGAACACTTACCTATTGTCCCCCTAGCCACATTATCACTGTGAGAGCGGACGGACGTACGTTCCTACTCTGTTGACATTATTGTTTTTTTCTTTCATCCCCTTTGATCTCTCAAACCCCGTAAGCAACGTATTTGCACCCTATAAGAAACCTTTTTTCCGCAAAAGTACAATCTGTACGAAATGAACATGGATATTCACCCAATAACGTCACTTGAGGTCGTACGGACAGACGGACGGAACCTATTTCTATATCCCCCTTTTTTCTTCGAAAAGGCAGGGGGCAATAAACGCTATCATTATTTTACTATATGCCGTTTATTTGTCTAAGAGTCTTAAAGCCCCACTATTTTATTTTACAAAATAATTAAAGTACATATTATCACGATTCCAGGTGTTTTTATACCCCCGTGTAATGTGGTTGTCAACTTAAAGTACATTTAATCAATATGCCAGTTGTACTTTTTCCAAGTTTCGAATAGCTGGCAACTCTTTATAATTGTTATAAGTACACTTGCTACAAATTGTTGCTAGTTATTTGCAAAACAATTCCACCTGAAATTTTGTATTACTGGTCAACGTCTCATCAGATGGAATTAATTTTTGTGATTTGGAGGGGTCAAATTAAACCAATACAAAAGAATGCTAAGAATTTATTTTATTCCTTAACTTAAAAAGTCAATAATAGTCAATATCATAAATCAATTTCCATGCAAAAACGGGGGAGGGGAATAACCATTACAATTCATGCAGTGCTAGTGTTGAAAATGCATAACTTTCGCCTTATTTTGTTTTTGCATGATCATTAACTATGATAATAGAACAATTCTAGAAAGCAAAAATCAACAAACAATAACAACAAGCAGGTCCTTTAAAACTCACATACAATGCGACCAGTAGCCTGGGATTCAGGCGTTTATATTTTTTGATTATACGCACTATTTCATACTCGATCGTGTTTTGATAATACTGTATCAATGTCGATTTTCCGAAGAGAAGCACATAAAAAATCGACAGACTGGAACCCAGGCTATGCGAGCAGGTGTGTCTACAGGATCTTTTTCGGTAAATACATTCCTGTTCACAGCTTTTTGGTCCTGATCACTTATTCTATACATTATGATATGATTATTTAATCAATCCCCGACATTTGGTTCTGATTAATCGACGAAAAGTGTTGTTGAGTGGTTCACACTTTTACAAAAGCAATCAAATACACAACTGAGTCCAACTCTTGCGATACGATTGAATATCAGTGACGCATAAAAATGAACATTAATGGTGCAAACCTAACACAATAAGTGCCATCCAATGTTTACAAAACACTTATGACTTTAACAGGTAATATTCATTTTTAGAATATATTAAAGGTTTCCTAGTTACATCTTATTATTTAAGATCATTAGCGTTGTTTACTTGTGTAAAGGTTGTTGTGATTTTTATAAATGTCATGTCGATTAACTTAAAATAGCAACTTTATCTAGTAAATTATTCTTTTTAACTCTGTTATAGCCAGAAAGGTACATTTGTACGTAAACACAGTCAGACACTAAAAGTGAATAAAAGGTAAATAATCGTTGACTCAAAATCACTTGCCCTTCACCTCTGTAGCTTCGAATGCCGCCAGGAACTTTTGATTCTTTCTTGTAAGGAGGCCTTACTCGGGTGCCGGTGCTTGAAATAATTAACGGAAAAGTAACCGAGGTTTTTCTCTACCAGTAATGCTGGAAGTTGTCATGTGTACTGTGTTGATGCGACGTAAAACCCAACCAAAACCAAATCTTAATGTAAAAAACAGAAGTTAAATGACATGTTCGTTTATTCTTCTTCTTCAAACTCATATAAATCTATGTTTCATACTTACAAGTTCGAATTATATGGCGATTCCATTGAGAAAATATGAAAATACAAAAGTATAAGACAATATTTAGTCGCAATGACAAAGACCAAATTAAGGCAATACTATCAATACTTCTGTATATATTGCTTATATTATTATTGTTGTTTGTGATGATGATGATTGTTATTGCTGTTTATAAAGGATATTTTTATAAATGTGTTGCTATATTTTCCTAGTCATAATAAGTTATATAGCCATTTTTTTATATCATAAAGATAACAAAAACGTGTTTACGTTAAAACTTAATTATTTTATTCGCTGTCTTTTGAACAGAAAATCCTGTTTGAATAATTCACAATGGAATACATCAGGAAATTGAAAATATTAAAGCATTTAAAGAACTCGCAAAGGAGCACTTAAATTGTACATTTCAATGCAGAAATGTTGTTTTCTGAAATGAGGTATTTATAATCTAAATACAATACAAAAGTGCGAAAATTATTATTGCTCTGGGAATCAATTAAATGTCAGATCAAACCTCTTTTTGAAATGGTGTTATCTAAATTCATGCCGTCAAATGACTAAGTTGTATTTTTGTTGCTTTTATAAATGTAATAGAATGTAAAAATAATAGTTATACAATAATGGAATATCATAATTTGTTATATTATCATATTTGCTAGTATAGCAACATAATTATATTTATGTCATATTCTACTAGTTTAGCAGTAAATTATCACCCCGTGTAATGCGTTTATATGTGGCATTGACGCAAAATGTCGCACTTGCCGATAAATGTCGCACTATTGCCGCTTAATGTCGCAATTGCCGATTTATATTTCATAATATTTTGCCGTTAATTGTCGCAATGATGGCGTAAAAATGTCGCACTATTTTTCCTAACCGTTAAATGTCTCGAAACTACCGTTAAATACCGTAATATCTAAATTCAAGTTAAACAACATGTGTTATGTCAATATGTAGGTGATCTGGTGACTGAAAGTTAAGAAAGAATTTTCTGTGACGTTAAAACTAATTGGTTGAAATAATAACCATCTTAGTTCAGAGTTTTTTTTATACCTTGTGCAGGCTTTTTACCTACAAGCCTGTTTGCCTGCGGTTTTATCGATATTAAAGGACTTATACTAGAATTATGTGTTTTTATTTTGCTACTACATGCATCATATTACATTTTAACACTTTCATTGATGCACTCATCAGTTAAGGTCACGTACCCAGTGTGTCTTTTCTTGAGAATGTTATCAATGCTGCCGCTGTAGACAGACATATATTTTATCTTAAATTTGCTAACATTCTGACAAAAAATCAAGCTCACACTTTTATAATTTTTGATCCGTATAGTACCTTTATCCACAAATGAGGCTAACATTTTTTCTGATGACAGAAACAATGTTAATGTGAAACGTGCATCGAAAAAGTTTTCATTGACACTCAGTTATCTATACAAAGGAGAACAGATTCGGTACGACCACATTTTCCTATGTATGTAAGTAATTTATTATGTCACTCAATGTTAAGTTCATAGATGTAGGGTTGTTATTCGTTATACTTTCAGATAGTGTGAAATAGCAATAAATTGATGGACTCTGAGTGATTTGAAATTAAGTTTACTGTTTGCATCCATCCCATTAATAACTTTTTGATCTTGAAAAAAATTAATAAATGAAAGTTATATGTCACTATTACTTATGCCTAAGTCACAAATGACAAACTTCCTCGGGGTGGCGTCTATTTTAACAAAAAAAACGTAATATCGCCCTATGTCCGTCCGGCCACCGTGACAATCGGACGGAAACAGCTGAAAATTTTGGTCATCGGGTGCCGTCGTGTCTTAATACTTCTGAAAAGCTAACGGCGGTCGGCGAACGAGTATCGCACGGTACGCGGGCGATTCATGCACAGCCACCAGCAGTCATCGTTTTGTCGTACGGCGATCGAGCGGCTTGAGTTTGTTATTATTACGGCTTTGACTTGCCTAAAAATGTATCTGTGAATTTCTTTGGATATAACATTATCTTTATGGTCGAGCAAGAACGTGTTCGCGGATGAGTATTAAGGTAAAGGCAAACTACAACTGTTAACGCTAGAGAAATGAATAATTGACATAACCTGATTGTTTCAAAACAAGGTTAGTAAACAGTTGAAATGCAATTATGTCATAATTAATCAGCTAAGAGCGTGCTCACAATTTACATCTGATTTCCCATGACAAAACTTCATTGTGAATCATAACAAATTTAATGTGAATCACATACGCCAATCCAATACAAATTTCCAAACCATATCTCTATATATATCCTGCAATGAATGTTTTTCATATTTTGTATTACTTAAATATTTCTTCGACATAACACTAATTGTTTTTCAGTTGCAAACTGTAGCAAAATCTACGTCTTCCTAACGTTGACGTTGTCGTTAGACGTATCTCTTTATATAGTATTGCATTCTTAATGTATATATCACCATTTCCATTTTCCGTTTAAATTCATTCATGTGTTTGAGTAATATCCTTTAAAAACTATTTAAATCGTACGTTTCTCTTAAATATTCGAACGTGTTAGCGGCAATGTTTCAACCAATGCGACAAGTGTAGGCCAAGCTGTTCTGTCTGCTCACTATTTAGTTAGTCCACATTTTGAATCTGTCAAATGAAATGGTAAATGGTTTTGTCCAAATTAAAAGATGGACAAGTCAATTTAAAATATTTGTCTTGGTCAGAATTAAAAAAGATGACCTGTAAATAGTATAAAGCAGCAAAATATTTTATTCTTTTTCCATATTTTAAACGATTGTTTATGACATTTCTCTTAATTAACAATTACCGCGAAAAGTTAGTGCCGATTTATTTATGTATTCCCGCATTTAAAAATGATATTATGTTCTGTCTTATCCAAAGGTAAATGGTACGAACGAGAGAATCAATAATAACAAGGTAATATTTCAAATGCTGACAGCGAAGACTTACACTAATATTCTTTTTCTAAAATCTCATTATCGCCATTAAGAAATGACCTTCATTTTTTTGCAATTTATTCAACGCCCAACACGCAACAGTTTGCCAGTTATTTCAGTTTCATATTAAATATACTTACGCTAACAACATTGCTGCTAGCGCCATGGTCAATGAAATATTTAGTCATTTCTCAGCAAATACATACATACATATATATATATATATATATATATATATATATATATATATATATATATATATATATATATATATATATATATATATATATATGTCACTATGCACACACACACACGCACACGCACACGCACACGCACACACACACACACACACACACACGCACGCACCAACGCACGCACGCACACACACGCACATGTGCGTGTGTGTGTGTGTGTGTGTGTGTGTGCGTGCGTGCGTGCGTGTGTGTGTGCATAGTGACTTCGAAGATGTTGGTAGTGTTGGTCTTAGAAATAAGGTTCCCGAGATACCAAGATATACATAATATTACAGTGCTCTATTTTTCAAGATTAATAACCATTGATACATCGTACCAATTATTATTATCTCAATTTTAACAAAAGTATTCTTACATAACCACGGTCTTTTACGTCGTCTTTTACGTCGGATTTTCTGTGTGGTATTTCCCTCTGTACGTGTTTAAAAATTCGTGGATTTATTATACCAACAAAACGTTCTCATTAAGAAACGTCCTGAAAATTTATATTTTATTAAATTTCGATTGTGTACGTAATTCTTTTAAGATCTAAAATGGCATTCTAAAATATGTAAAGAAACTATCGAGTAAAAAATAAATTGTTCTATCTGTAAATGGAATTGAAATTTGGCGTCAGACCCCAAAAATTCACAAATTTTTTTGTGGATCGGCCATTAACCTCTTTTAGGTCCATCTCTAGTTATCAAAATTGGTTTTGCTTGTGAAACCAAGACCGGTTAAAAAATTTTAACAGTGGTTCACAGTTTTCTTTTTCATCATGGATGTTTTCTTTAAATTAAACATTAAACATTTATCAGTAGTTTGTTGATTGTATACTATCCATCATCCTTTGACTTCTATTTACAATATTTCAAGTGATTCTTTCAATAATTCTGCCAAGTTTGCATATAATTTCATAATTTATCAAGTAAATAAAAGATCGTAAAATGGCATCTTATTAAAAACTGTAAAATAGAGGTTGTCCTACTTTGTAGAGACGTACATTTTAATATGCTTATAACTTTGTGTTTACTAAATTTGTTTAATTTTTCTTCGCTACAAGAATTAATTATGTCATTGTTATGCAAACATTTCTCACATTTTAATTTATATCGAAATCTTAGAAAAAACATACGTAAGATAACAAGTTTTACTTTGGCCGAGTACTAGTATCATTTTAAGATTCTTATTGTTATTTTTTTTATTCTACTTCGCAAATATGATCAACAACCCACTTGACCCAGAGGAAATTATATAAGTATCCTTAAGAATATATCTGTAATGAACAATGGATTTAAAAAAGTGGGACAGTCCTTTTATATTAAAGGCAGATGTTTTGGTTTGGCGATTTATCGCTTGACATAGTAACCGTTTTTTTTCGAGATTGCGCAGTCTACTCTGTTTGTTGAAACCAACCCATCTGTCGGAAACCTAATATCATTCATGTCAGCGTACGCGTTCGAAAGTAGTTTCAATAGACCTATTTTAATAAAATTACTTCGCATCGGAACTCCACGATTTCCTGCTGTACTTATCAGGGGAATTTATCGTTTTGATACGGTGTTCCGTTAGGAACAATGCTTTTTTTTCTGAGAACGAAAGCTCGAATCATGATGGTGACAGTACGACAGTATGATAGCGAAACACGACAGTACTATGGTGATAGTCCATCGTTTTGTCACAGCCATATAGCCGTACTGTCACAATCGTGCTGTACCGCATCACCATCGTACTGTCACCATCGTTCTGTCGTACTATTGTGATCTCACATTGGAATTAAGCTGTAATTCATAAAACCACAGAACGTTATTTGATGTTGATTGCATTAAAATCCTATTAATTTCCTTCTAACAGACATCCTTGTGAAATAATTCCGAGAGTCAAAGTTCATATACGTTTTTTTATTGAACGCATATTTATTTATTTTATTTATTTATTTATTAATTAATTAATTACTTAATAAATTAATTAATTAATTAATTACTTAATTAATTAATTAATTTATTTATTTATCTATTTATTTAACAGAACAGAACAGAACAGAACATATCTTTATTCAGACTTGTACATAGTACATCATCTTCAACACACATATATATATCACAACTAAATATTCTGCACATGATTAAAGCGTTACAAATCAATACAATTTTAATTTTTATTTTCATATAAACTGATCTACAAATAACAGGAGAGTGAAAGTATATTACAATACAACTTATCATAGTTAATAAACATGGTGAAACGGTCTCCATAAAATACAATTTGCATGTGACAGTATTGTACTACCATATTTATATTATTTCTATGTTTAAAAGCTTCTTTTAGGTACATTGCTAAATTACATAGTTCTTTTTTGTCATTGCTGTTTAACAATTCATAAAATTTGAATACAGATGGTCTTTTATATATATTATCATTGACATACTTTGCTCTAAGATTTCGATAACAAGGACATATACATACAAAGTGGTAAATATCTTCTATGTCATGTAAGTTACAGTTTAAACAAATTCGTTCATGTCTAGGTATTCTGTTTTCCCCGAATCTTCCGGTATGAATGCGAAGAGAGTGAGCAGAAATACGTAACCTGGTAATGAAAAATCTTAAATTAAAGGGTACTATGTCTAAATAGTTTTCATATGTAAAGGATCTTTTAAAATGTGTGTATTCATCAAGGATACCATTTCTGCTAACTGCTCCAAACCATTCTTGTTTAAAACAATCAATCATTCTAGTTTTAAATACAACTTGGAAATATTTTAAAGATAAACTATCATAACTATTTACAAATATATCAGAAAATCCATAATCGTCTAGAATCTTTTTTACTCGACTTATCCAACTCATATGACCTTCTATACTATCTTGCATCGCTAAATTATACAATTTGTTAATAATAATATTTTCAGAATTAACAATTTTACACCAAAATTTAATAATCTTACAATAACGTAAAATATACAAAGGATATCGCTCAAGCTCACCATAAACAGCATTATTGCTCGAATTAATAGGTACTTTAAGTATACGTTTACAAAACTTTAAATGTAACCGTTCGATTTTCTTTGACTTGCTAAAACCACATACTTCGCTGCCATACAATAATATCGAACCTACAAAAGAGTCAAACAATTGACAGAGTACTTTTAATCTTAGCGGTAATTTTTTACAATTATATAATAACAGATTTAAAGCTTTTAATGCTTTGTCAGATAAATATTCATTATTACAGTCAAAATTACCATTGTAGGAAAATAACGTTCATAAATAATTAAAACTGTCTACAACTTCAATGTCTGCGCCATTATATGTCCACTTTTCATCTCTTTTTAATCTTCCTCTTTTTCTAAATACCATAATTTTTGTTTTTGACACATTAACTTCAATGCTCCATTTAGTACAATAGCTATATAGTAAATCTAGATTGTGCTGCAATTCTTCAGGTGTTTTTCCAAAAATAGCCATATCATCAGCAAATAACAATAAAATAATAATTATGTCATCTATTAACAAACCGCTGTTTATACTATCCTGTAAAAATAATTCTATATCGTCGAGGAATAATGATACTAAAACTGGTGACATTATCTCCCCTTGTCTTAATCCAATAGAGTATTCAAAAAACTCAGAAAAAGAATTGCAGTGTTTAACACATGACTTTACAACATCATACATATCTTTAATTATTCTAAGAACTTTACCTTGGACTCCGGATTTAAAAAGCTTAAGCCATAGTGCGTTTCTGTATATAGAATCAAAACATTTCTTTAAGTCGATAAAACCTACGTACAACCTTTTATTATGATTAAGATAATGCTCAATTAAAGTGTATAAAGAAAATATTGCATTTATAGTTGAACTACCTTTTTTAAAACCAAATTGTGCATCTGTTATTCCCTGATTTATTTCACAAAAAGAAACGATTCTATTATTCAATACTGATGTAAATAACTTTGATAAACAACTTATCAGTGTGACACCTCTATAATTGTTGTCGTCATTTTTATCACCTTTCTTGTAAATGGGTATAATAATTCCTTCTTTCCATTTTTCTGGAAATACTCCAGACTCTAAAATAACGTTAAAAATATCACATATGTACGGCATCAAATTATCAATAGTTTCTATAAAATATTCATTTAAAAGACAATAATTTTAATATGCTTTATTTGTTTTAATTTCCTAACAGCTGTCATGATTTCGTCAGAACATATGGGGCGGTCCAATTCAACATAAACAGAGCAACTGTCAAAATCATGAGTTTTACCAAACTGTTGAGCTTCATCGTTTTGAAAAAAGTAAAACAATTCATCTTGCGTAATTTAATTTGCTGATTTAAAGTTCTTCTTTTTAAAGTATTTCCAAAAAGCCTTTTTGGTTTACAAAGTCTAAGTTTTTCAATTGCTTCAATTTTCTAATCTTATGCTGAGTTTTCTTTTTTTGTATCAACTTCTTATACTTTTGTTTACAATCACAATAATGAATTCTACTAATATTTGATTTACAATTGTTAAAAACCCTTAAAGCCTCTAGATAACAGTTTCTAGCGCTAACACATTCTCCATCAAACCACTCAGCGTTACTAACAGAAGGCGAATCTATAAAACATGTTGTTTTTGATTCTTTATAAGTTTTCAAAAAATATTTGTCAGCAGCATCTTTAACAATATTCGTAAACCCTGATACAACTTCATTTATACAATTTTCTGTTGGTTCAATACCATGTACTAATTGATTTAATAGTGGCAATTGGCCAATAAGACTGGCTCTAAATGAATCCCTATGTACCTGTGAACAACATGTTCAATAGCGTTTTACACAACTTGTGACAGTAACTTATAAAAAAATATTTACTTTATAATTGTTTCAGGAAATAGGAGTTTGATTTAAAGTAAATATTCTAGAAACATGGATTGGCTATATAATAAATGTAATATGTCTGGTGTGTTAGGTGATAGATGATGACCGTACGACAATACGGTTGTGATTCGCGACAGTACGATGGAAGCACTACGTACTGTCACCATCGTTCTGTCTTCTCAGAGAAAACGCACTGGTCCTAAACTTATATCGTACTTTGAGGTAGTCTACTTATCTAATGGACATTTAACAGGCTGTGTATGGCATTTTATTAGCCCTCACTTTTTTGAAATGTTGATTTCCCATAGGCCACTGTGAGTTATTTTTACTGTTAAACCAAGTGTACCATGTGACTAAGAAATGTTTACTGTAACAGGTAATCAGTACTTTTTAACATCGCATGTTGTGTTTTTTTAAAACTTTCAAGGAAGGGATAGTTGAGTTATATTGCTACTCTTGGTTCAATATTGTTACAGTTAATTTTAGTTGAAATTTAAAATGATTTGTTTGGGGCAATAAAATAAGAAACGCATATGTACATAAAGTTAGTTCCCTATTCTTTATTCCTTTTTACTTTTTTCGAATAAGGAATAGGGAACTAGTTCCTGATTCCTTATTCAAATCTAAATAAAGAACAGCAGAACTAATTATTATTTAAAATAAAATTATCAGAAAACTAGAACGGTTCTTACTTTCACAAATCTGTTGAAAAATGCACAAATCAATCATCAAAATCATAGAATTAAGTAACCGCATCGACCTATTTTAAAACAATATTCAAATCGAACAAGGATTAATGCACCCGTTCCTTATACCTTATTCAAATCATTGCATAAAGAATCTGCATTCCTTATTCCTTATTCGAAAAAGGAATAAGGAATAGGGAACTAACTTTATGTACATGAAACGCATGGGTTTGTGTGTTACATTGAAAATATCATCTCTCGTAAAAAATAAAAATACTGTTAAAAAAACTGAGATAGCTAAGTCGTGGCCACGAGTTACTAAGTCGTGGCCACGAGTTACAAAGTCGTGCCACGACTTAGCTATCTCGTAGCCACGACTATTTACTCGTGGCCACGACATATTGGGTAGTATGATCACATAGTATGTCGTGGCCACGAGATAAATAAAAATACACATGTCACCTTTGTGCCACCGTACATAAAGAATCATGGTACATTTCCTACATCCCCTAGAGCCTATAATTGAAAGACATGCAAATGTATGATGCCGACTTTCGAGAGATTGATTGTTGTAACCGATAAATCATGTGAATTGCACTCAAAACCCTTACAATGTTGTTTGAAATGGGCTTTAACTGACCGAACAATTTAATCTTGAAGTAGACTATGCAATGCTTTTATGAGGCAATAAAACATTTCTACCCTTCCGACTGGACAGAGAGCACTATTTAATTGCGGAAATCGAAGAAATAAAATAACCAAGCAAAAATAGCATTCATTGAGGAATAACATATTTTCCATGTCATTGCAGTAACTAAACTTTTCTGTGTTTTTTTACGTTTTGTTCATTGATCACAAATAATTTTACTATTTTCTGTCGTGTGCAACTATTCAAGTGATGACTAACACAGTTCTTCCTTTTCACGAGAAAGAAGAGTAATATTTTACAAATATAAATGTTTGACATCAAAACGAAAATAAAGTATTTATATTTGTTGGTAAAATTATGATTGAAACTGTGTCTGGCAATAATAATCAGTTTTAAAAAGCACACAGATGAATAAATATAAACATATTCGAATTAATGACGACATCTAGACATTTTGTTCGTTCTGTTTCTGCAACCATAATTTTAAGTGTATAAAACATGTACTGAATTGAAATAAACTTTTACTCGATATATTGGAATGAACTTGGTGATTAACTTCAAGCATTACATTATTATTTGTTTAGTCTCTTAATGTTCGAGGTTCTTAGATGCAGGGGACATATTCGAACTTTGGCCCGGTCAAATTTATAAATAAGACAGACACTGTGTTTTGAAATTCTTTGTTATTTATTTGTAGGAATTGGTCCGTTTTTTAGGTATTTAACCGAAGCTTTACATTTTGGTAGCTTTGTATGTATTTGTGACTTCGAATGGATGTTTAAAAATTGAAAATCAGGCATTGACAATTTGCACTAAACAAATAAGAAACTTTGGATAAATTTTGTGAAAAAAATCTACACATATGACTGACAGTTAATTGGGCATTTTTGAAATTGCAATTGATTAAACTGTGTGTAAGTAATATTTCTAAGTGAATCGCGTAGAATCTGGAGTATCCTGCATGATGTATCATCAAGATGGCCCATATTGGTTTTGTATTTTTAGGCACAATGCATGCAAACTGTATTTTTTTCAATGTTTTGCCTGTGTAAAAGATTTTGAAATATTTCGAATTGATTTTTTGGCCACACTGAACTTGAAAATTGCTTATTTTAGGTAAACTGATCCCCACCCCACCTTATCCTATGTTTGACGTAAAGACCAAAAAGATGCCTTTGCTGTGTTAATACTGATTAAAAGTACTTTTTACACATGACTTTACATGTAAATGAAAACAGAGAGTATAATCTTTGATAAGGTATAACGAATGGACATATTTGACATCAAGAAAAAGATAACGTCAGTGTTCCGGTAGACAATGACAGAAAATATTTCTGAAACTCATGATTAAAAACTACAACATTTTGACAAAAAGTTATGCATACTCCGAGGCATGTGACGTCGCGTTTTACTTGTTTTCCAAAAGGGGGTCATGAGAGAATTTTGTGTGTGGGTGATTTATACATAAAAAGCAAACACACACAATAATACGTAAATAAATGTTCAAATATAATAATAACTATTCTAAACAAAATCCCGGTTGGGGTGTCATGACACTAAGCTCCCGTGGATACGTACATGTGATATTGATGTACAGGGGTAAAAAGTTTTTGTTCATTTTCACTTTATGATCATATATCTTAATTGATGTAAACTAGAACCCATCAAAAATTTTAGGCCCAGTTAAGTCATTGGCAATTATTGTTAAAACAAATTTACTTAATCCTGGATTTTTTTTTATCTGCATACAAGTTTTTAAGCTCCGCCTACAATATGTGGACACGCTACTGCAGTTTCTATAGCATATTCAGAAAAAACTGTAGGAAAGGGGTTACCCCCCTTTCTCTCCGTGTTTTAATTTTTAAAATTTTATTTATTAATGCGTTTTAAAATTTTATATATACTTTTAAAATTTAGCAATTAAACCTTTTTTTTTAAGTACAAATTTTGGGAAAAAAAAAAAAAAATTGGGTTTTAAAAAATTGTTTTTGTTTTCAACATCCCCTATTGAAAAAAAGGGAAAACACTAAAGAACGCCAAGCCCGGCAAAATTTTATAATGTTTCCAGGCCCCGGTTGGGTTGAGTTGTTTATGGCCAGAAGCTAGGGGTCTACCCCCCCCCCCCCAACCCCCCCCCCCCCCCCCCAGCCCCCCACCCCCCTTTTTAATTCTGAAACAGATTTTAATTTTGTCTGGGGTTTTTAATGCTGAATACACAAGCTTAATGTATATGGTTGCTTAATGTATGGCTTTAAATAAAAAAATATTCGAAAATCCCAACACTAGACTACGGTGGCATAGAGGTGACATTTGCAGTTTTATTTTATCTCGTGGCCACGACTTATAATCTTGATGCCTCAAGTTATTATCTCGTGGCCACTACTTATTATCTCGTGGCCACGACTTATTATCTTGTGGCCTCGAGATTTTATCTCGTGGCCACGACTTATTATCTCGTGACCACAACTTATTATCTTGTGGCCTCAAGATTTTATCTCGTGGCCACGACTTATTATCTCGTGGCCACGACTTCTTATCTTGTGGCCTCAAGATTTTATCTCGTGGCCACGACTTATTATCTCGTGGCCACGACTTATTATCTTGTGGCCTCAAGATTTTATCTCGTGGCAACGACTTATAATCTCGTGGCCACGACTTATTATCTCGTGGCCACGACTTATTATCTTGTGGCCTCAAGATTTTATCTCGTGGCCACGACTTATTACCTTCTGGCCACGACTTATTATCTCGTGGCCACGACTTATTATCTTGTGGCCTCAAGATTTTATCTCGTGGCCACGACTTATAATCTCGTCGCCACGACTTTTTATCTTGTGGCCACGATTTATTATCTTGTGGCCTCAAGATTTTATCTCGTGGCCACGACTTATTATCTCGTGGCCACGACTTATTATCTCGTGGCCACGACTTATTATCTCGTGGCCACGACTTATTATCTTGTGGCCTCAAGATTTTATCTCGTGGCCACGACTTATTATCTCGTGGCCACGACTTATTATTTTGTGGCCTCAAGATTTTATCTCGTGGCCACGACTTATTATCTCGTGGCCACGACTTATTATCTTGTGGCCTCAAGATTTTATCTCGTGGCCACGACTTATAATTTCGTGGCCACGACTTATTATCGTGTTGCCTCGTGGCCACGAGTTATTATTTTGTGGCCACGACTTATTTCAGCCAATGAAAATAGTCGTTTTATCTTGAACAAAAGTTAATATCACACTGACATCAATTTTCACAGGAGGGTCGGGCCAAAAGCACCACCTTAGATTCACTTCAGTAGTTACCTACGCATTTACCCAGAGACGTGCTGAATTTCAGTAAGGGCTTATCAGCTTGTATATCACTATAAACTGTACACATCGACTAATCAGAGATTTGTCATCATTTATTTGTTCTCTGTATTCTTATCTAATGGTCCTAACGTTGAAGGATCAAGTTTCTACAGATGCATATTTTCATAAAATACACTTACTTTTATAAGTGATAATAACCGGTAGGAAGTTAGCAGTAGCAGTGAACAGTAGCAATAACACAATTATAAAACATGAAAATGGCAGTAGCAGTAGACCATCAGTAATAGTTGGGAAATTATAAAACGTGAAATTGGCAGTAGCAGTACTAGTAGCAAAATAATAAAACGTAAAATTGGTAGTAGCAGTAGCAGAGCAGTAGCAATCATAAGAGGAGATCTTAAAAAAATTGACATTTGTCATTGAAACATTTATATGTCAGTTTTGATAAAAATGAAAGAGAGTCAGAAGGCCCATCAAAGTTAGTAATTTGTCATTGTGGCATCGTTATATATCTTCAATAATAACTATCTAGCTACAAGTCTTCACGGGATTCAAATCCACAGGGAAAAGCGTCAAGAAATTGATTATAATTGATTATAGTATACATCAACCGCTTATATTTCTTAATTTAATCCTATAGATATACTGTCCTCAGCCTTGAGTAAAATATCTTATATTAATTAAATCTTTTAAAGATATACTGTGCTCATCCTTGAGTAAAATATCTTAATCACAGAAATTTATTTAAATCTTTGAAATTCTAACTTAATGCGTTTAACTTGAATAAAGGAATCAAAAAACTATGTACCGGAAGTTTCTTATAACAGGTCAAGTCAGTTGATCTTTTCTTAAAAAAAAACCTGACACAATATATATTCATGGTGACCACCTATATCGTGTAGAATTTTAAACATGACACCTACTTTCTGTGAAGTCAAAACATGTTTATTTTATGTTTACAAAGAGCGGGAGCGCGGGTGAAGTTTTATTTATTAAAATAATAATTTATTATGTCGCCGTTCTATTTCTTAAATCTCGCTCCCGCCCTCGCGGGATGACGTTTTATTTATTTAACTGCGCCCAGCGTCCTCCCTAATAAGCGAGCTTTCGCTCCGCGCCCCCGCGGTTTTAAATTGCTAATTCTCGACTTTTCGCTTTGCAGGGTCGTTTGGCGAAAACACGAATGCCTGGCAAATGACGTTTTAAAAACACCAAGCTTCTGACATATATTGTTAACAATACACTTCGAAAATAAGAAAGTGCATGAATAATATCTAGTTTTGGCGTATCTCCTAAGTTGAAAAATCGATGGCGGTAGTTTTAAGATATGGCTGTATATGACCTACTTTAAAGCGTAACAAGGTTAGCTTTTAAAAAAGCTAGTAGCGACTCGCTTCGTAATTTTTTTCAAGGGGTGTGTTTAAATGTAAAAATGACAGTTCTGTTAGCTGAAGAGACTTCAGCGAACATCAAAATAAAAGTGAAGTCAACACTGGCCCGGTGCCCGATGGCCAGTGTATATAAGTTCAGGCCAGTGTAAATTTAAGAAAATTTTGTTAATTATTTAGTTGAATAAATTCAAAACTGGAATTCGGGCCAGTAAATTCAAAATCTTAAACTCATTGACTGAAAGTGACATATAAAGTTCTCTCAGTTTAACCAAGATGAGTATGAGTATATATGAAGGTGCATGTAAAGATAGAATGAAGAACCTATGTCTATGCACATTTACTATATGGCCTGTTGACCTTGACCACAAAATGTTAGATAGGTAGATTTCATAAAGATGTCTCTTTATACAAATTAAGTTGTAATACATGTATGTTATTTAGTATTGGAATGAGAGGCACAAGTCCTAAAGTAAACACAAGTTGTCAATCAATTCAGCCAGAAAAGCCGGGATCCTATTAAAAAATATAGGGATCCCGGAAATTGACCAGTCTAAGAAGATGTTTTTCAGATAAGCCGGGATCCTATTAAAACATATAGGGATCCCGGGAATTGACCAGTTCAAGAATATAGTTTTCAGAAAAGCCGGGATCGTATTAAAATGTAAATAGATCTCACGGATTGGCCAGTTCAAGTATATAGTTTTCAGAAAAGCTGGGATCGTTTTAAAACATATAGGGATCCGCGGATTTGACCAATTCAAGAAAATAGTCTTTGATTTTTCAATTAATTAGGCATATAATTACAAGTATTGTGATTTCCGCATTTTAAGTTTGTTAATAAATAGCTCTAAATATATCTATATTCTAAGTTAAATTAATTTAACGTTCATTATATACAATAAAAAAAATTAGCGTTTAATGGTCTTTCATTACGACAACAATCAACACAAATATAGTTCATTAGGTTTTTCCTCCATATCTTATACGATCCCGGATCCCGGGCGTCCCGGATCCCGGCCAGTAAATACATACACTAAATACCGGAAAGGATAAAATGACCGGAAAAAGGGAAAAATAAAAAATGCACAGAACCAGATGTACACTTATGTTAATTAACCAAACGAAAACTTACTACAGAGAAAACAGGTGAAATCGCTAAATCAGAAGTCAGTGTAAATATGATTTATTGAAAAGAATTCATAAAGACAAACATTTTAATCATCATTATATCTTTGCGCTCAAAACAATACTTGCTGATTTTTAAAAATGGCGTGAAAATTGAAGGTTTTTTGACGCTATGTAAGATTAAATTTGATTGGCTAAATAATTTTGGATCCTAGCCCTGATAGATAAATTTTGTAGAAAGCTGGAAGCCAAGCGTCGATTAAATTTTTGGATGGCTTCGGAGTTTTAGGTTGTTTCTCAGTAAAATCCTACCGTAATACCGGCTCGCCGTGGCGAGCCGGCAAAAGCGGTGATTAACTTCCTGACAAAACACTCGCTCAGTCGTATTTTTCTACATAATTATATATGGAAAACATTAAGGAAAAAAATTGTAGGCAAATTACGAGTTAACAAATCTAATTGACACTTGATAGATTGACCTTGCAACAGGGAACACTTTCAGTTTTAGATTTCCGGTTTCAGGATGTCTTCTAAGTATTTTTCTTTATCTATTGTAACATGTCGCGGCTGATATATAAATGTATATAATTTGAAGTAAACACTTTAATGTAATTAAAACCAGGAAGAGATCAGTTCACATGGATATCACTGTTTAAAATAACGGACACTTTTGTTCAATGAAGTGGATGAATGCCTAAGACCCTTGCAGTTATTTAATCCTGTCCTGCTTCATAAGAAAAGCAAAGAAAAAATAAAAGAATATATTTTGTCTAATCTTTTGCTGTTTAAATCAGCACGCCTCCAGATTCATGTTAATTTTCATATTTATTTTGAAATGTATTTAAAAGTAAATTAATGTTAAGTGAACAAATAAAGTAATTTACATATTGCACTTACAATCCATGAAAATTACCATAGTGGTTAATATACGCAAAAGCAGCCCTTACTGCGTTAGTAACACAGTAGAAATAAGTTGATAAAATACTGCAAATTCAGTGTTAAACCGCACATAACATGTAAAATATAAATTGGATCTTGAATGTTTTTACCGTTCTTAAAGGTTTAGTGCATTTTTTCTCAATATTGATTTTCCTGAAATATTTTGGCTCATCTTGATGCGTGCAGCTTTAGTTCGTTTATTGAAAATGGCATTTTTGTAGAGGTGGCTCTGAGTATATGATATCTAAAGTAGTTAAAAGAAACAATCACGTTAATACTCAGTACTGAGTGAAAAATGAGTAATCTTGAATAAGTCAGTGGGCTAATTTCAGTAATAGTAAAATTGCAGGATCCCGTCAAACCTTTGTACATTGTATAATAGTGTGAGAAATAAATCAAAGCAATCCTTAATTTAGAACTACATCATAAAATGTAATGTCATGATGTACTTGAAATAACATTGATTAAACATAATGTTATGATATCGTTAAAGCAGATGCCTTATTTTCTTTAAAACATGCAATCTACGTTAAAGAGACATTATGTCCATCCAAGGGTAGTGAGTGTTCAAGAAAAATTAAGAAAAGCTTTATATGCTATCATTTTTGTTTTCATTTTTTTTAATATATGTCACCGGAGTATTCAATTATCCCTATTACCCACATAAATATCTACAAATATCCTTCCAAAATCTTCAGATATCTTCAATTTTTAGTCGGGCCGTCCTTTTCGGCAATGTTTAAATTTTATTATTACATTGTAATTTTCAATAATTAATCGCCATTAAAATAATCAGTCTTTAGAAATAAATGTATATAATTTACCTCAACCTGACTGAAAGAAAGGGGGCAAAATGTCACATTAATTACCAAAATAGGTCACAATATGCAAACATTGTCCCTACTGCATTAGTCACGCAGTATAAATATATAGTGATAAATGCTGCAAAACTTGTCGTTAATCGCAAATGATAATAAATTATATATCATTTTATATCACAAGCATTTTAATAAACGCAGGGAATTAATTCAGAAGAATCTTCAGACATAATTATAAAACAAATGTTATTTTGTTGGTAATATTACTTTATTTTCTTTCATTCTTAATGTATTGTTAATACAATCCAAACATGTATTTGTATCATTATCGGACACTTTGCTACAAAATATTGTAAACTTTGATGATAACGTGATGTTTAATTTAATTTGAATGTATGTTTTTTTTGTGTGTGACCATGTGCATTTTGTACACGTCTTATATGAATAAACTACCTACAACTAAGAGACTTTTAATTTTTATTTAATTTTTGCTCATTTTCAATGGTAGGATACTACGTAATCGCGCATCTGCTGAATGCTCCCACTTGGACCATTTTTTCGTCGACTCGAAGGTAAAATACAATTTTATTATAAGAAAATGTAAGAGTATCAAAAAATCATGTACCGCACCAAAGAATGGCTATAGTACTTGAGATAAATGTAAAAAAAGTTTATAGATTCATTGCCTGGTTTAGGCCGGAAAACGGGATAAGTGTTTTTCTCTGAATGCTCCCACTCGCACTTTTCCCGAAACATATGAAGAATAAGGTTAAAAACCTTCTTGAAAATTATTTTTTACGTACCGGAATATAAACTGAGTCATGTTTACACATTTTTCTGGATACGTTTCAAATATTTATATTCAAAAGTCAGTTTTATAAAGTTTATTTTATAAAAATGGAAAATGCTCCCACTCGGACTCGATTTCAGAGATGCTCCCACTCGGACCTAAATATATACATTTTGAAAGCACATTGCTGTGTTAAGCTTTTATGGATTATTCTCACAATTTTTACACCATTTTGTCAATAACTAATGTGTTTGGCGACATTAACTTTTTCATTCTTTTTATAGAGATTACTTCTTTGATTCTTCGTTGGGCATAAACTAGGTGGCATGTCAACGTTTCAACTGACAGGATCACTTTACAAAAAGGTGCACTTGGCTTGTGTTGGACTAAAAATTATTGCCAACAACAAAGCTAGGACTATAAGGCTTTAAATGGACTGTTTTGATCTCAAGAATAAAGTTTTGTTGAGGTGTTAAAAAAATGGTGGTGTTTTATAAAGAAGTCATTATACATTGTTTAGTACCATACTGGATTAAGATTCTGTTGGACTCGTACACATATTAGAGGCCTGCATTTATTCTATAATTGCTGACTTTAATATCTTGTTAATAATTTAAAACCCAATGATTTGCGTGTTTGTTAAACTTGTAATTTAGATTTTAAAACAACATAATAGTGCGTTTATGAACATAAAGAAGTCAATATATATCGGTTGATTTGAATAGTTTATTTAAGAACATCCTTTTTTTGTCATGAACTGGTTAAGACGTCAATGTACTGCCATACCATGGCACATAAAGCATGCATCACAATTATTGACAACTTCGACAATTTTAAGTATGAAAGTTATCATATGTACGTATTTTTACCTAAAATAACAAAATTAAATAAATAAGAAAACAAAGATCACAGTTATTTCTTTATCACAGTCTTTACCATATCTTGGTAATTAAAGATCCTGTAAGTTATATTTCAGGTTGTTACCAATTGAAATTTAATATATATATGTACATTATTATGCTACTAAAACAATTTTCAAACATTAAGGAATATGTAAAATACGTACTGCAAATGCTTGTCCACATTATATGTAATCACTAAAATGTATATGTATGCATTCATTTCTTATTGAAGAATTCAACTTATACTGAATAGAAAATGTATTTCTAATTACCTCCCTTTATAAAATGTAAATTCGGTATTATCTTTACAAATAATGCTTTTAGGAATATACAATATCGATAAATCTTCATTTGATCATTATATTTATGATATAAACCCATAGAAAATTGATTTCGGGATATTCAAATGATGTTAAAATAATAACAATCATACAAGAAGGAATCACAGACAGTAAAATCCCCCGCCGAAAAGGAGGAAAATTACATTTCATAGGGGAAGTAACCCTTACATACATGTAAAAATCCAAGTTATGGCACTCGTGAAAATAAATGAAAAGTTATAGCCTAGACATTATAAATCATGACATAAATAACACTCCCATGAACAACAAGAAGAAAAAACAACAAAAAAGCATTAAGTGAACACTTCTGGTCCTTATGCTCTGCTATTCACTTTTATTAAACATGTTAAACATGTTCAATTAAAGTTTCAAGTTTATATCTCTAATACCTTTAGAGGTATAGTCCTTGCAAATAAATCATAGTGAATATAAAGAGCAATAATTCCAAAAGGGAGAGTTGTCATTCTTGTTTGCGGTATTTACTTTATTGAAATCTATCCTCCTAAAATGATACTTTATGACACATTGACCAAAAATTAACGCAAAAACTGAACAAAAGACAATTACTGCGAAGAGCTATTATTCTTTAGTTTTCTAGAGTATTCCTCCTCACTGAGATATATCCTAAAAATCTGGAAACAAAGTGATCCTTCGGAAGCATTAATCACAACAAAATAACATAAAAATTGCAGACTCGGTTTGATTGAGTCTGTACATGAGGGATAATGTACAAGTGCAACATCCCTCACGCCCCCTAGCACCGGCTTGAGCGGTACTCAATTCTCAACACTTAATAGTGCTGGCATCAATGCTCCCGAAGGACCAGAAAAATATAACAACACTGACGTGAAGTACGGGGCAACTTTTTACAGCTGCCACACAGCACTTGACACCTGCTGTTGTAAAGTATAAAAATCTGGAAACAAAATGATCCCTCGGAAGCATCTAAGTTGGTATCTAAAATATTTGCTCCAGCTATGCCGTGCCAAGATGTCCTGCCATGTGCTTCCTTACGTCGCAATGTGGTTTATACCTTTTCCCATACTGCTCACAAACACAAATACTTTCTGCAAAACAAAACGTTATTATATTTTTAAAATGTATAACCAATTTGTTTCTTTTTTCAACGACTGTATTTAGCGAGGAATCGTTTCAACACAGCATTTTTTCTTATTCTTAGGCCGATAACTGATCCTCTAAGAAGACATATTTACGAGACTTATGATAAAATATGTCACAACTTTAGTGATCTAAATATTGGTATCGTATTTTAAAAATGCTGTTTCATTGAATTCTGATTATAAAAATATATGAACTTGAATATAAAGAGGTTTTGAAAAAATAATAATATCTTAACACAGCAATATCTAGGTCCGAGTGGGAGCATCTCTGAAGTTGAGTCCGAGTGGGAGCATTTTCCATTTTTGTAAAAATAATTAAGAAAAAATGATTTCTGAATATAAATATTTGAAACTAATCTAGGATAATGGGTAAACATGACTCGGTTTATATTCCGGTACGTTAAAAAACATTCAAGAAGGTTTTCAACCTTATTTCATATATGTTTCGGGAAAAGTCCGAGTAGGAGCATTCAGAGAAAAAACACTTATCCCGTTTTCAGGCCTAAACCAGGCAATGAATCTATAAACTCTTTTTACAATTACCTCAAGTACTAAAGTCATTCTTTGGTGTGCTACATGATTTTTTATACTCTTACGTTTTCTTATAAAAAAATTGTATTTTACCTTCGAGTCGACGAAAAAATTGTTCAAGTGGGAGCATTCAGCAGGTGCGCGATGACGTAGTATCCTACCATTGATTTTCTCAAGTTTCATTTTTCTTGAAATATTTCTTTTCTCATCTGGAGGCACGCAGCTTTACAATGGCATAATCAATTATAATGAAATTGTAGCCTACCCCGGAGAATTACATCAAATAATCATTAAAAACATTAATCATTTCTGTGTTTTACTTATGTTTTACTCATATGGGGGTTGCGTTCATTGAACGCCGCCTTTCCTTGTTGATCTTGTTTATCATATTTTACTTATTTCACGTGGTGTAACCATAACAATTGTTTGAATTTTGCTTGACGGGAATTCATTATATTAACATTGCCTTGTTTAAAAGCAAAAATTAAGGGCTAACAGTGGTGTTTGGTGCACCATTAACCAATTAAAACTCCACAGCAATGCTTATACTTCTAGCTGTTCCAAGGCAGCGCCCCTTTGTGTTTCTCAGATGTATATTTTGTTTAATGTTACATACACTTGTGTTGGCACTTTTTTGTCCCTTCTGGTTTTCTCGTCCACTGTGAGTGTCTTATCTTTCCTCCTAAATTTTTTTAAATCCCCCCCCAAATACCTTCCCCCCTTCCCGGCCCACTTCCCCTGCTCTTAAGTATAAAGCGTTTTTTGAATGGGCCCCCCTTTTAAACCCTTGGGCGCCCCCCGAAAGGGGCCCCTTTTTAAAATTGTGAAAGGGCAATTGCAACTTCTAGGGCATTTTCGTCGGCAGTAATAGCCGAACATTCCGATTGGTATGAAGGTGTTTAATTATCAAAAATGAAATGTCGCGATATGTACAATGAATACTAAGCGAACAGGATAATTTCGCAATAGCGGTGGTTATTGATCCATATATTTGACTTATACAATACTTTACTAGCAGCTATAATAAATGTGTAAAAGTTTTATCTTATAATAGGTTTTCTTAAACTTAACTTTACAAGATCATTATTAATATATCTTCTAGGGAATAAAATTTTTTATCTTACTTTAGTTGATGTGAATGATAATGTCATATTATCACTATTAGACACTTTTTGAAATAAATATTTATGAAAGAAAAATTTAATAGCCATAATGATAAAATCTTAATTGAAATTTAAATAAACATGTATATGAAATCACCTTCCAATAGTACTTTCAATACTTTATAATTAAGTTCAAATTTAAATACATGACTCATATTTTAAACTATTTGTACTCCATAAAGAGTTCACTGACTATTTTTGTGTATAACATTATAAGTTGTTTGTCCTTTCTTTGCTCGCAGGTAAAAAATATCTCGGTCTACTGTATAAAGCGTCGCTACAAGTTAAGTATACGCCTTTACAAGTAAATTATACACCTTTACAAACTAATCATATGGTCATTGTTTTATCATTTTGTCCATCTTTGAGTTAAAAGCAAACATCTTTATAATTGGAGATTTTTATCAAGATTGTTGGACTGTAGAAACTCGCTATCCAGTCTTATTCAGTTGGTGTAACAAAGAATACCAAAACTAAAACAAGCTTAATCATATCCGCTCATATTTTCTGTTAAGTCGGTTCAAATACATAGAGATAAAAATGAAATTCAAAAAAAAGAAAAAAAAAAGAAATTTTTACTTTGTTAAACGCTTTTTGCTCATTTTCATGAAAGTAAAATCTTATCCTTTACAAGTTATTAACATGATATGGAGATAAGGAGTCATTTATTTCTTTGGTAAGTTGTACTTGTTTTTACTATAAACAATAAAACCTTTAACAACTTTGATTGTATTCATTTAACCATAAAAAGAATTTCAAGATTTCACAAAAAATAAGAAAGTTGTCTCTTAAAGGGATTATTGATGTCTTCATAAATTTTAGAACAGAAGAATCAATAACATGTTTAGGTTCTGTATTATACACACTTTCATTGCTTACAAGAATGTCATTATATTGTCTATAAACTGAAGATCAAAATATGTACATTTTATAAATAAAAATAACAACTTGAGAAACAATCATAACTTTTATTAAACCATAAATCAATAAAAATTTAAATGTACATATAATTGAGCAAATGATTTATATATCATTAACAACAAAAAACAAACTATTAAACATTAAAAAGACATCTTATATGTGGGATTTTTTAAAGGTTTCATTGAAAAAATCTTCAAGAAAAAATGCAATAAAACAAGATGAGGTATATCATTAAAATGTTAAACAAGTATTACTTATAAAATGGGAGAAAGTAAGTGACTGCAATCTAAATGAAAAAAATTAAAACCAAGTTTCTATTATAAAAATATTTGAAAAAGTTTCCATTGTATTATATATTTTAATATTAAAAAGTGTTCTTAATCTTTTATTACCTTTTAATATATATGCTATAACTTTAATTTGACTATAAATCAATAAAAAATTTAATGTACAAATAATTGAACAAATGATTTTATATATTAACATCAACAATAACAATAATCTTCCTGATTTTTTAAAGTGAGAATAAGACAAAATAAAACACTACATATAATCTCCTTGATTTACTTTAAATGATCTCCCTGATTTTTCCTAATGAAAATAAACATAAATAATAGACATGATAACAAACACAATGAAACATGACAAAAAAAAAACTAATTATTATATTTTAGTCTATCTGGCTCTCTTCTTTCCCTCAATGGATATCTATGGAGCAGAATTTGGGTATTTATTCGCTGTTTATCTTTAAATTTCTTTTTTATCTTATTTATATTCGTATTCATTAAATTCTTATCTATAATCATATAAATTTAAATTGATTTAAAAAAGTTTAATTGCTACTTTTTAATTGACAGTTAAACATTTGTATTTTGATACTGCAGAATGTAAGGATCAATTGTTTCTACTTCCTGTTTAAACTACGTGATAAGATCTTATGATGCATACTTTTTCCTTTTCAATTTGAATAATTTAGTTTTAACTTATGATCTTGAACGTCCTTTCTTTTAAGAATACAAAGTGGGTTACATAACACTGAAATAAAATCTACACGAATGCACCTAGACGAATACGAACTGCAATAACACGAATACGAAATTACATTTATACATCTGGCCGGGAACCAATATTTCCGTACAAGTCCGTAATTTCTGACGGTGTAACCGTTGAAATATTCTCTTCAAAAAATCCACGAAATCCAGGGTAGCACTTCACTGTTAAGTTCCTGCCGTCAATGTCCTACAAGCAATACGTCTAATAATTCTGATACCAAACTATACAACCTGGAAAAAGAAAACACATTTTGTTGAGAACATATGTAATATTTTCTGTTTTGTGTACGTATACATACAGCTTGTAATTATACGGAGTTCTGAAGTAAATTAATAAGAAGAACACAGATGTGAATTAATCTAGTTTAATCTAAGAACTGGTAAATGGCGGGAATCGCCTGTTATATATATGAGCTGCCCATTCAGGCATTCATGGAATAATACTGTGCTAACATATAAAGGTCAAGGTTAATGTATCAGAGTTAAACAGATATCATTACAACATATATGACATAAGATTGCAAATCTACAAAGAAATCATCCCATCTGCAATAGGCAGGCAGTCAAAAAAGTTGCAATTCATTCCGTTGAAGCCCAAAACCTACAGTGGCCCGAGACCCAAAACAACACATTTCGTCCCTCTGGCAAAAAATACCTGCAAATATACAGGCTAAAGGAACACCGTCTCTGCTTTAGCAACTCCCTATACATGCAAAATATCACAAAGAAACTGGTGCTAAACCTTGTAGATTTTTTGCTACTGCTAAAAGTTGGTAACCGTGCATGCTGTTTAAAAGCAATGTTTACAAAAATGGCGGCCTTGACATCTATTATCAACAGCATGTGATTTCCGGCCTTGTTTTCGAATTTGCCAGTGATCATATTAGATGTCACAAGAACAAATTTCATGCTGCAAATGCACTTTAAAGACAACCAGTCATTTAACCCTTTTCCTTATATAGACGTGTTTTGACGGCTTTTTGCCAACCCCTCCCCCTTTTTGAGGCCTAAAACAGTGAAAAAATGTCCTATTTAGGCCCCCAACACGGTTTCTCATTTGGGAAATGTTTTTTTAAAAAGTGACCACTTTTCGGCGCGGTCCCCATCAAAATAGTACATCAGGGGGTTGCCAGAAGGGTGATGTGCCCCCTTATGTTTGGGGTGTTTGAAGGTGGCGGTAGTCACCCTCATCGCCAAGAAATTTTTGGACATGTGACAGTCGAAAAATGGCCTCAGGTCGATCTCAGGGTAACTAGTAACAGACGCTGAAAAGCGTTTTACTCTATCTTAATTCATTGAGACGTTGCAGCACTTTGAAATCAGTTTTGATGGAAAAAAACAATGCAAAATAGTGATTTTGCGCAATTGTAAGACGTCTCCCCGTTGCCATGGTAACAGAAAATTAACGATTGAGCCTGCTGTTACAGAGCCTATGGTCCAGTCAACATTTGTGCCAAGTTTCATCAGTATTGAAGCATTTTTCATAGTTTCATAGCAGTTTGAACTTGTAACAGGAGGTTTTTCATTGAAAACGGCCATTTTTGCGACGGACGCGCCCTCAGGCGCGTTCAGAGCTAAGTCATCTACACATGGGATTTCGTCGGCTACAATCGCGCAAGGTGTCCTCAACCGATTAACAGTCCAAGAAATAGTACATGAATTTGATCGTTTAAAACTCCCATACTTTGTCGGGATATCTTAATATCTTCCATATTTAGCCTTTTCAATTTCAAATTAAGTTATCCAAGTTAAAATGTGAACGTATATGATTGATAAAAACGTTGTAGTCCCGTAGTATTATTGCGCAATATGCAAATTACTGCCGAAACGATTTACCGCTGTCGAAAAAGTAGGACAGCAAATTATACTATAATTAAGGTGTAAGCTCTGAGTTCCAAGAAATTATTAGTAGGAAATAAATATTTCTACATTATACAAAACATTATTATTAACAAATCAAAAGTTTTTCGTGACTCTAGAATTACTCGCGCATTAATAAAAGAAGAACTATTTACGTGACTCATACCGCGGGTTTAGCTGAATATTCAGCATTTATTAATAAATTAGATACAGTACAATGGTTAGTATAAATATCTATTTTTGAAAATGCATGTAACAAGAGAGTTTTTCAACACTTTACCACCATGTAGTCTTTCTTGAAGGAAGTTATAATATCAGTTCTACTTCCGAGTCTTGTGGTTTTTTTACATATTTTTCTAGGTCACGACATGAGTTAACCTTCGCTATTCTAAAAATAGATTCTTCTTCACCTGTGCTGATTTTTGGACAGGCGATTAGGGATGTAATAAACCAGCGGATTACATGCAATACTTTAAGAAATTCTATACGATTGTAAGAAGCAAACAAGCTGAAAATGGAATTTAGCGTGAATTTGAAAAGGACAACTAAACACTGTAGTGCTTAAGTGACATTTAAATTAAAATAAAAACGATGTGCTCTGGCCTCTTGTAAATAAAAAAAATATAAAAAATACACTATTAATTGCTGATGATTTTAACCAAAAAATTTTTAATGAGACATATCCAAGAGAAATGAAAATACAAATGACTTATATTTTATTGTCTATATGCCAACTATGATAACACGAAGCAGTTCTAAATAGCATTCTCACATGTATAATGTATTATGCTTGAAGTTTATTTGCATGGTTTTATTTTAGAAATATTTCGTTGACAGATTTTTCTTCTATTTACATATCATTTCTTGGAATAAATCGATAAGGACACTGATTTACAAGTTTGACCAGAGTTTTTAGGCATAAATTTCATTCTGTATTTATAAATGCTTGAAAGTAGAAAATCTGAATTATATCAGTTTTTGACACAAAATATATTGCTCTACAAATCTCGAACTTGTATGGAACAAATTTTCTCTGTTATTTATTTTGTGTTTTGTTTTTGTTGTTTTTTTTTCTAAAAAAGCCTTAATGTCTATCCAGTTGCATGTCCGTCGCATTCAGTGCTGCAGCACTTTGATTCACAATATGCTCATTGGGTAAAAGGTAAAATCCAGAATATTCACAATATCCAAGAAATCCTCTCTCCCTGGCCATTCAAAGCTTTGGCTTACATTACTGTGGTGTGTTACCTATAAACTTGGATTAAATCGCCGCGTAGCATTGTTTCCTCACACCTTGTGCTCACGGAAAATACCGAAGCGATACATGAGTTATCTCCCGTCACTAAGATTTTGCGCTAGAATTTTAGGTCTGGTACCAATCTAGGACACAAAAAGCAAATATTTATCACGTGCTTTCTAGTTTTTATTGAAATGAGTCAGTTTTATTTCGCTTAAGGTTGTTTAATGTTAATAATTTCATAAAGTTAGAATATGGATAAGTCTCTATAACAACAATTCTTATAGCCTCTAAATACAAATTTATTTTCAGTGTGAATCGAATGGGAATAAGAGTTGCACAAATACATTTGTAAGAAACAAGTTCGAGAAAACACACTTTCTTTTAAATAAGTAGAAATAGCACATTTAATTATTGGTATCTAATATTAAATTTAACGAATTAAGATGAAGAACTGGCATTGGCTTTAGAATATTACAATTTACTATAAACATAGTAAGAAAGAATAAATAAATAAATATTTAAGTAAAGAACTTTGATTTACTCACAGATGAATCAAATTTGTAGGAATATGATTTAAACTTAAGCAAATGAAAACTACAAGTAGTCAAATGAATAAATACCCAAATTCTGCTCCATAGATATCGTCTTTCTAGTTCTTCCATGTTTGCTCCTTCTATCTCTGGTTCTATTCTTTCCGGTTCTATTCTTTCTGGTTCCATTCTTTCATTATAATAAAATCCATATTGAATATAATATAAAAAACTACAATAAATGTCTGCCATAAAAATGCATGAACTAATCACTGTTGTGAAAATGATGGTGATGATGATGGTGGTGATGACTATGAAGATAACTTAACAAGAGGGCCATGATGGCCCTGAGGTCGCTCACCTGTATATAGCCACCCCACCACCCCCCGGCCAATTTTTACCCAAGGGCTTTTATTTGTTTATTTGAACAGACTTGGTAGACACCCATAAGAAGATGTTTCATGCTAAACATCTAAGTTCTATCTCATTTGGTTTTTCAACAGAAGATTTTTTAAGTTTTTACTATACACATATAGTTAAAAACAATGACACCCCTGGGGCAGGGCCAGTTTTGACCCCAGGGCTTTTATTTGAACAAACTTTGTAGATATTTACTTAAAGATGTTTCATGCTTAATATCTAAACTCTATTTTTTGGGTTTTTTCAAAGAAGATTTTTAAGTTTTTTGCTATACACATATAAGGAAAATCAATGACCCCGGGGCGGGGCCAGTTTTGACCCCAGGGCTTTTATTTGAACATACTTGGTAGACACCCATTAGAACATGTTTCATGCTAAATATCTTAGCTCTAGCTCTTTGAGTTCTTTAAAAGAAGATTTTTTTAAGTTTTTACTATATGCATATAGGGAAAATCAATGACACCCTAGGGCGGGGCCAATTTTGACCCCAGGGCTTTTATTTTAACAAACTTGGTAGACACTCATAAGAACATGTTTCATGCTAAATATCTTAGCTCTAGCTCTTTGGGTTCTTTAAAAGAAGATTTTTTAAGTTTTTACTATATGCATATAGGGAAAATCAATGACCCCCTGGGGCGGGGCCAATTTTAACCCCAGGGCTTTTATTTGAACAAACTTGGTAGACATTAACTAGAAGATGTTTCATGCCAAATATCTAAGCTCTAGCTCTTACGGTTCTTTAAAAGAAGATTTTTTAAGTTTTTACTATATGCATATAGGGAAAATCAATGACCCCCTGGGGCGGGGCCAATTTTGACCCCAGGGCTTTTATTTGAACAAACTTGGTAGACACTCATTAGAAGATGTTTCATGCCAAATATCTAAGCTCTAGCTCTTAGGGTTGTTTAAAAGAAGATATTTAAAGATTTTTCTTTCGGTTGCCATGGCAACCAGAGTTCTGCATGGAATTAAATTCTTTGAACAATTTTTAAAGGTGACCACCAAAGAAACATTCCTGTGAAGTTTGGATGAAATTGGTTCAGTGGTTTATGAGGAGATGTCATTTAAAGCAAAAGTTTACGGACGGACGACGGACGGACGACGGACGGACGGACGGACGCCAGACGAAAAGCGATCACAAAAGCTCACCCTGTCACTTTGTGACAGGTGAGCTAAAAAGATGGAAAAACATTTTAATTTTGTTTCAGTCTCGAATGCAGAGATGGTTGTGTAAATGAAAAAAGTTCAACAATGGAATCTAATGATTAATTTTATTGCAATAAAATAGGTGCTGATGATGTAGTAGTTGATGTAGGTGGTATGTTTGATGAAGAGTGAGGTAAATCCATATGGAATGGGTCTAATTCTATGTTTTCGGGTAATCTTGTTGTTGTTGATTTACAACATTTGATTTTTGTTCTATACTTGATGATGATGAACACAATGAATATCACAATCATAACACAAGCAGGTACTATGATGATGATGATGATGATGATGATGACACGAGCTATAAATAAAAATACATAACATGCTAGGTTGTTTATTTGAAAATAAATGATTAAATGGCTACCTCATAAATATTTTCATTATTTTCTGTAGTATGATGGCTAGGTTCGAGATAGGTATCAGTAGAGGAAGCTCTAGGTATTGAATTTTTGAACTAATCCCATTTCAAATTGCACAATCTCACTATTATTATCACCTTCGTCATGAATTATTATGTGTTTAAAGGATTTGTGATATTTTATATAAATGAATGTAGATAATATTATTAAAATCAAAAGTAATATACTTAGAGTACCAACTGTAAAACCAAAAGCTATGTTTGATACCGAGTCTTGATTTTTTTTAACAATTAATATTTTACATGAAACAGAAGTTGTTAACACATTGTTAAAGTCAGTTTTATTATTTTCAGGAATAATATACGAAGGAGTGAAATTACCTTTAGATGAGGGGGCATGTGAATCGGAAGTTATTGGAAGGGTTGTACGTGTAACAGTTGATGGTGCAAGGGTTGTAGGTATAACAGTTGTAGGTGCGGGGGTTTATTCTTTAATTTTAATGTCATCTCATTATCAGTGGTATAATCATCAACTAAAATGATAAAATTAATTAAACTGATTAATATATTAAAACAATAAATTACACTGTTGTTAGTTATCTTATAAATTTACTTTAAAGAATTGATAAACAAATATAAAAAATGAATAGCATCTGCTGAAATGAACTTATATTGTATAAACACAAAAAAAATGATTTTCATAGAAGTACTTGTTGAATTTCTATTTCTGTTTATTATCCCATAAAACTAAATGCGTTATAACTTTAAGGACTAAATATTTAAGATATTAAAAAGTATAGAAAGTACATGTATATCTGGTGTTTTTCCTGCCATTGGTGTGTTTTTTACAGCCTGCAAGGAACAATGAGAAAACATTTTATGAAAAAAGTAAATATATGTTAAGTTCCATTTATACATTTCATATACAGTAGAAAGGTGTGGATTTTCAATATGCATGGTTTAGTCAAGCCAATTTTATAACAAAATTTTACCACTCACATGAACAAAGGATGCTAATAGTTGCTTCAATGCAATGTTATATTAACAAATTAAATAGCATTATATAAATTTTTAAAATATTCATTGTACATATCCATTTCTATTACATGATTTTTTGTATGACAACAGTTAAGCTTATATAAGTAGAAGAACTTATCAAATAAAATTTAAAAAGCTTACAAGTGACAGTATTGTGTGTGATTAGATAATTATACACTTAATTTATTACTATTTGGCAATAAATATATCGATAACTATTGTTTAAGTGAATAAAATATTACTATAGACGAAAGTGTCTATTACTATAGATTTTCTATAAATATTTTACAGAACAGGGAAAGCGCCCCGATGTGTTGTATAATTCAACAGCATGTCCTTTTATGTCTGCATAACATATGTTACTTTATGTTACAACTGTGTCTACATAAGGCAAATTATGCACATCGACTTGACCTCCCATCCGACCCTTAAATTGCACCCTTGTGATCTGCTCATTTGAAGATGAATATATGAAATTGTGAACCCCAACATTAACACAGGTCAA
This sequence comes from Ruditapes philippinarum, assembly GCF_026571515.1. Lineage (NCBI taxonomy): Eukaryota > Metazoa > Mollusca > Bivalvia > Venerida > Veneridae > Ruditapes > Ruditapes philippinarum. The sequence goes on along the minus strand of NW_026865440.1, from coordinate 366,889 downwards.
AATACCTAGACTTTCATCACACACGTGTTTTACGTCAACTGTTTCCCCTGTTGCTGTACCAACGAGCAAGAAAGCGAACAAGAAAGACATGTTTTCAATGTCTCTTGTTTTACGCAGTAACTTATATAAGAGTTCAAGGTCATAATTGTTATTATAATAAGTAACTCAAAGAAATTAATGTAGCGGAAAGATGTTAAAGGTTACAATGTACTAAATTTTTGGGTCCCCATTTTATAAAATGATATATTAATAATATTTAAATCTTTAAAGATGGAAGAGAAAAACGATAAAAAACATAAAATCTACTATGTATTAATCAAAGTGAGGGAGGGGTGGGGTGTGTTTGAGGGTGTACTACAAAAAAAAGTAACACAAGGAACCAATCAAAAGTTGTCAAATCGTTTAAAAATACTATTCAACATGATGAAAAAAGTTGAAAACCAATCAGAAGGTAATTCATTTTCAAGATGCTATATTTTTAAAGATTGACCAATAGAAAAAAAGCAATGAACAACAAGCAAGGTGATATAAGATGCATTTTAACGCTATTTTTTCACTTTATCTTTTACTATTTAAGAGTTTAAAGTTTTATATTTTATTTTTTAAAGTAATACTTTAGAGTTATATTTATAAAATGGCTAGTTTCACTGAAAAACGAAATTACAATAGTGTTCTAGTGAAAGCTTCGACTAAGTTTGGAAAGAATAAAGAAATATGTATGACCCCTTTTCATGGGAATACATATATCCACATATCCGACGTCAATGATTGTTTTAACAACCCTAGCGGTAAATTTGACTTTACTAAACCAAATCTATTTCCTTCAGCAAAGAGGAAATTGATGAACTGAAAAAGTTGCTAGGTAGAGTGGATTATTATCATGATAAATTTACCAACACGCAGGTTTGTCACTTATTTAATTTGATTTTATTATTTTATTATTTTATAGCATTTAGATATCACCTCGCTTGTTGTTAGAAATTATTGGTCATAGACAAAATAGCATTTACTCATTGAAAGGTATATACTTAAGATGTATGTATCTAAGTATAAGTGCTAACAATTTTAGTAAGATGTATGTATAATGTTATAGTATATTTATATATATATAATGTTATGTTATGAATGGAGATTGCATGTTTTAGACATCATCATCACTAGCAACATCGCGACAACCACTACAGCAACAACCACTTCGACAGCAGCAACAGCAACCGGAACAAACACCACCACCTCAGCAACAACAAATTGTTGCTGCTGCTGAGGTCACTGGAGTATCACCCCCTTATGTAAGTTGATTAAGCCATTACTGATATGAATCAAAATTTATATACTAATTAATACTTAAACATACGTATCATATATGCTAATTATAACTTGAGTTTATCTTTCATTTTAAAGATATATTAACATAAAAAAAGAAGAAATCTGTACCAGCATGTATCAATGCGAATATATTTTTGTTACCTCCAGATTACACTTTATCCTCAAGACAAGTTTGATGGGAATGACGAGTACTTCTTAGCCACCCCAGTAAGACATTTTCATTTTTTAAAATATAAAAAATGCAACATTTCAAATTAGACATTCACGCAGGTTTGTTTTACACTTTATAATGATGATGTTAGAAATTATTGATCATAGACAAAATAGCATTTACTCATTGAAAGGTATATACTTAAGATGTATGTATCTCAGTATAAGTACTAACATTTTTAGTAAGATGTATGTATAATGTTATAGTATATTTTTATATGTATAATGTTATGTTTTAAATTGAGATTGTATGTTTTAGACATCATCATCACCAACAACATCGCGACAACCACTACAGCAACAACCACTTTGACAGCAGCAGCAACAACAACACCAACCACCTCAACAACAGCAGCCAGCTAAACAGCAACAACAAAAACATAGTGTTCAAAATGTAAGTTTGATATACTTTTTAGTCTATCTTAATGAAAACATAAAGCTACATATTTACCTCATACTACTTTCTTTTTTACAATTAATAGTATAAGATATGTTATATTTGTAAGTATCATTGTTGCCATAATCATACCTTTGCATCTTTAATGTTAGATAATATCACAGTCTGCTGAGGCGGCAGTGTCACCTCCTTTTGTAAGTTGATGTATTTTATTGAAGTTATATGAATATTAATGTTTTGCATAAATTTTTTATAGAGCTCGATTTATTATTTTTATTACATCATACGTTTTTTAAGACAAAGTTTTTCCATATTATAAGTTTTATGATTATCATGAATATTGATTACACACCTTTTTGGTTAGATACCAGCTAATAACAGCCAAGCCGGGATAAATCAAACATCTCCTCCATTTGATTGTTTTCTTTATATTATTGAAATGTTATGTAAATAGATAAACATAAACAATATTTTTCCCAGACAAATAAGTGAATTAAATTCAGTTTTAAATACTTTTAGTAAAATGTTAAAATATCTTAAACATTACAGGTTACTATCTATGCACCTGGTGCATCTAATGATGATTTTGAAGGGGAAGATGAGATGTTCTACGCGATTCCAGTAAGTCTTCTTATAAAAATAAAACTTTTTTTTATAATTAATGATACTAATTTAATATAATTAAAAATAAGAATTAATATATTTTTAAACTATTTATTTTCTAAATCACAAAAAGACATTTCACATACATATACATATATAATAAAAAACACATTGATAAATACACATCAATATTAATAATGATATATATTTTTAGGTCACTCTTCTACAATAAAAAAAGAAAGAATGAAATTTGAATTTTGTGTGCTGTGACTGTAATAGCTGAAAGAATAAATACGTGTATCTAATTACTGTTTTATTTTGTAATGTCCATAGGCTAGTGAAGAAATGCCATCATTTAGTAAATATCGCTTATCATCAAAGCAAGACAGTCTATTTTTCTTAATATTTTCGAGATAAATTTCATGATTATGACTGCGAAATGTATTCATTTGAGAAACTAATTGTGAATCATTGAATAATGTGTCTTTATAATGCCGTAAGCTTAAATCTTTTTTGACAACCACCTTTGATATGCCTTTAGCACTTTTGTCTTCTTTACCACCACAGCTAAAGGCATACATTTTCGATCTGAGACCACAGTATTCTGAAATACATTTTTCATTAGTTTCACTCTTCATTTTCCCCATGACCTTTTTATTGATATCATTGTGTAAAAAGTGTTCCTTGGGAAAGTCTGAAGTGTCAAATAAATGAGAGTGATTATACATATCATTGAATAAATATTTCGTCTTACAGTAAAACAAAAAAGAGTCAGTGTCTGTCATTTGTAATTGCACTTTGTCTCCATAAAGTTTCTTTAAATGGTTGTAATAGAAATCATACATAGTACGTTTTGATAAATCTAAAACAGTCATTCCAATGTATATTGGCTTGTTTAGTTTAACTTTCAATCTGTTTAATTCAACTCCCACAAGATCTTCTGAAAACATCCGATGCATTTTGTATGTCGATTTGGCTGATACCTTCTTCAGTCGGACCTTTGTATGAACAAGTTCAACAGATCTATGTTTCCTAAGATTTTCCATCGTCTTTCCTGAAAATAAAAATAGCAATAAGTAAGGGATGAAAATAAAATAAGGTAAGCATGTTTTACAGTTATAGAAATATTTATACATATTAACACAAAATTATTTATTATCTGAAATGTTTATTTATATAAAACTATATACTATTTACTGTTAAAGAAATATTTATACATATTAAAACAAAATTATTTATTATCTAAAATGTTTATTTATATAAAACTACATACTAACCAAAAACTGAATTGTTCATTAACTTGAAGAAGTTTTTCTCGAAAGTTGATTTGGCTTTTTGTCTCATGTTTGTATTAAATTCCATATAGGATTGCATGAAAGCTTCTTGTTGGAATTCTAGTATTTTGTGAATCTTTTTCAATTTTAGACCCAGTTGAAGATACAATTGCAAATTCCTGTAGTGAAGTACATAGTTTTCCTTGTCTTCGAGAGTTGTGAGTAATTTTTCAACCTTTGCTCTAGATGGATATGCATCTGTTTTGTTGTGCATTTTTTTTTCACACATTTTGTGCATATGGTGATAGTTTATTATTAGGTTTGAATTTTCTTTCAGGGGCTAGTGGATAGTCATTGTAGTTGTCATGTAAATTCTCTGGATATTCTAAGTCTACATCCAATATATATCCCTTAGATCCATTCTCTGGTATTTGACAAACATTGAATGTATTTATTTCTTCCTCAGGTAGAAACCTAAAGAAGCCTACAGGTAATTTGTCTGATAACGAAATCCCATATAAATTGTTAACATCAAAATAAGCTAAATATGAGTTTTTTTTAGTAGAATCATACTCCTTAAAATAAGGATTGTTTGCTTTTTTATATCTATTTGAAATTTGACTTATTCCTCCTCTAATCCCCTTTTCAATAAACAGAATCTGATCTATATCTGTCATAAGTTCTAAAGTAACATTCGTCATTTTAAGCATTGCTTGCCAGCTAAGACCAGGACTGGTCTAAAAATGACATGGATCGAGGTCATAACATCTTTGAGACATATTTCTAAAGTTCTCAAACACATCAGCTAACAATAAAACATCTGTTTTAAGATAAAGGTCATGATACTCTCCAAGCGTTTTTATCCCACAAGTATTGTATACAGGTACCGGTAAAGCATGATCGTACTCTTGCTGTGAAATACATTCATTTTATATGGTTGAGTAAAAATTATTTTTTGGTGGGAGTTGAGTTTCATTGAATTTTTCCCATTTATCCATGTATTCATAGGGATAAACACCCTTTCCGAGCAGCAACTCTGTGTGATTTTTTATTTCACTTTGAAAATGCTGAAAAGATGATAATCCATCTTGAGCTAAATTATTAACAAGTGTCTCTAATGAAGATGGTAAAAATGCAAAGGAGTCAATAAATCTAAGACTTCCTATACTAAAACTGATATATTTTTCCATTGTTTGCGGAATGCATTGAATTTTCTGATTTTTGAACGATCCTAAACTTTGACATAATAAATGTGCATCAAAATTTTTTAAGTTATGAAAAATTACGGGAATGAAATTAACTTGTTTACATTGCAAATTACAGTTAATGTGAGCTGCTCTAATATATTTTCCAGTAGTATGATCATGGTATCTGGCTTTTTTTATCTTTGCTTATAAAATATTTTTTACATAAACAACACCTATCGGTTATGTGAAATGCTGTTGCTTCCCTAGAAGACAGAAATAATGGTTTTATATTTTTGAGATTCTGTTGTATTTCCTCACTTTCTTTTCTTTTAAAAGACATTCAATTAATTTCTTGGGAGCATCAGGACCTCTATATACAACTGTTTCTTTACTAAAACATTGGTCTGTGGAAATAACTTTGTAACCAAAAGAGCATGGTTCTAATAACTGTGTTTGTGTTGTAGAACCTTTAGCACTTCCATTTAAGGGTTTGTTTAAAGTTTCAAAATCAGCGTAAATAACGTAAGGTACACGTAAGGTTTTTTCATAGTCTTTAAATTCAAGAAAACAGTCTTTGTTGGAGGGTAGTTCAATTTTTTGTTTATCATGAACTTGACAATAGGGGATGTGTTCTTCAAGTAGAACTTTCTTGATAAAACCATGTAAACAAAATGGGCAATAGTAATAACCAGTCCTGCTTGTTCTTTGACTATCTAAAAATTTATTAAGGTTTTTAATGAGAACATAATGGGATTTCGTTTCGAATTGTAAAAGTAATAAGTTAATTTGATGTTCTCTATCATGTCGTTTAGTGATGCGATAAGGTAAAATATCTTTGTCTTCATATGTAAATACATTAACGGATATAGATGGATTCTGGTTCTCAAATTTATTGATTTGATTAACTGAAACGGGGTAATCAATTCCCTTGCATTTTTAATTTGGTTTTTCATATTTTTCAATTCATTCTAGAGGAGAATTTTTAGATTATGGAAGCGAACAACTCCAAAAAAAAACTTTTTTGTCTATTTTTTCGATTTTTAAAAGACTTGCCTTCGTTTTTTTCATTTTTTTTTGAGGAATTTTTTTTCCAAAAAAAAAAACTTGATGGGCAGATAAAGGTGAAATTTCAAGTATAAGGATTAAATGAATTACCTTTTTTATTACCCATCCAGATGATTCTCGAATATATTTTTCAAAACTCTCAAACATTTTCTGGAAACTTTCATTCAAATCCTCCTCATCAAACGTGGTTAAGTTTAAGGCAGTGTAAGTTCTACTCCTGAAATGAGGCGTTGTTGATAGTTGATTGTCTGGAGTATCTTTAATTAATTCCACTTGAATTGATAAATAATATTTAATTCCACTGTTTTGTAATCTTGATGATAAAATATCTTGAACTCGAGGTTTAACATTAGCAAAAAATGTTAACATATCATATTGTTCATGTTGATTTGGATGAATTGTATAATCCCGAATTGTTTGATTCAACGCAGTTCAAGTTCTAACATTATTATGGTTTATGTTTTCTATTGAATCTCTGGAAGATGGTAAAGCATTATCGTTTGTAACCTCAGATGATGAAGGATGTGAATAATTGTGGTCTCCTCTTTCAACAGAATCATCCATGGATGATGAAGGATGTGAATGATTATGGTCTCCGCTTTCAACAGAATAATCAATGGATGAAATGTTATCATCATTACATTATGAGAGGTGTTTGCAACTGTAGAGGAAGTAAGTGCATAATCATGATCATATAACTCTGTGTTTGTTGGTCTCACTTTGGAGTTGATATCTCTTGATCTCATCACGTAAAGCTTTCTGTCTTCCATATTGTTTATGCTTTGTTTTGATGTGCTTTTGTAGATAATCGTTTCTTCTGAATTTAGCATCACAAAACACACATTTTAAGAAAGTATTGTGTGATAAAACATGTCTTGTTAAATTGTTTTTTAAACCAAAACTTTTCGAACACATATCACACTGAAGTTCAGTTTTTTAATTTTTGTATTGTTTTCCTTATCAATCTCTAATTTCCTTTTCAAAGATTTAATTTCTTTCCGTAATTTTTCACAATTATCCGGATATTTTTGTATGAGTGTATCTAAAAGGTGTGCCATGATTGCTAGTTTTTCTTAAACTAAATTATTTAAGACTGAAATAACTATCATAATTATAAAGCGCTAAATATTCAAAAATTATTATTAACAATTCAATTGGTTCTTTTAAATTTCTTTTTAAAGTTAAAAAAAGCGCTAAACTTAAACATTGTATTATATCCATTTACGTTTTGTTCTTTTTTCTGAACAATTGGTATTGTCTTCTCAAAATCACGAAATGAACGTTTTACAAAAAGTTTTTTATCTGCTATTTCATGATTTAAAGGATTAATATGCTTTTCATTGTTTTCTGTGGAAGTTAGTTCCACCTGTTTGTTCTTGAATATGTTTTGATGATAATCTTTTTTTTTCATCAGTGTTTGTTATTTTCACTTTACCTTCATTATGATTCCATTGTTTATTTTCACAAATGTTTTCATTATTTTTTGTTTTTAAAAGAAAATGTTCATACTTTGATTTCGGTATGAGAACTAATTCTTGAGCCATTTCTCACACGGTTTGATTAAAAGAATTACCTGTTTTAAATGTTTTATGATTAATTTTTTTCCTTTTAACACGAGATAATCCTTTTGATATAATTTTTCTAATAACCGTTTTGTACCTTTGTAAAGCTTTTTTATCATTGTTAGAAATTGTTAAATTTCCAGCTAAAACATTGAAAATGATTTCAATGATTACATCCATCTGACTCTTGGAAATATGTTGAATCAAAAGTTTTTGTTGTTTTTTATCAGTATTTAACAAATATTTTAAAAAGTACCTTTCTTTTTTCATTCGTTCACTCATATTTTTCTTTTTCTGGTCGAAACACAATCACTGTCTGATTTGGGAATATATCCGTCCGAAGCTTATAAAGAGAGACTGTGTGAGGGCTTATATCTATTAATAAATAACCATACTTTTTGCTAGTAGCCTTTTTAAAGGCGTCCATAAAATATTTAGTTTCTCCTGGAAACATCTGTCTGGCCAATGTTTGGATCTGAAGTTGATCACGTTGATTACTGAATAATATAAAATAATGACTATTCAAGCTGATTGTACGAAAATATTTTCCTCCTGAAAATAAATTCTGTACTAGAAAAAACACAGAAAAATTATGATGATGGCTGTATATTGTAAATAAGTTAACAATATCTACACTTACAGACGCTTTTTGTGCTAAATCATCTATCACTAATATTTTAAATCCCTCCTCAAATGACCATACATCCATATCATCTTTTGATGGTAATCCCTCGAAAAACGTAATATCTTTCACCATCTTTTTCATTTCATCATAAAGAGATTGATATGTTGAATAACAATAAATAATTTTCTTTGGAATTTTCTTAAACATAAATTGTACATTTTTTAGAAGTTCAAATATAAATGATGTTTTTCCACTTCCGCTAGCTCCTGCTACAATACATGTAGCTGGACATTCAAATTTAATTATGGTATCCTTCATTGTATGAATACTTTGAATGCAGTCTATAAAATGAGTCAAGAATATTATTTCATACACATTTTATTATGGCTTTACATATTTGATTATTTACACAATGATTTTCTACACACTCTGGAAACATATTACTTACAAAATTATATACAAATTCATCATTACATTCTATGTGTTTCGTAAACATATTAAGAACATCAACAAAAGCAAAACCATTTAGTCTATATAATAAGAAAAATAAGCAATACATTCCACAAACATTACTTTTAAAACTTTGTAATTGTTTAGAATTTTTAATGACAACAGAAAAATCAGAAACATATCTAGTAAAATATGTATTATAATAGTTTATAGGTTTTCGATAACTATCAAAATATTCCGTAGTGTTTGAATTTGGAATGAAAAAAGCACACCAATGAGACCCTTTCTTATCATGTGTGTCTGTATTTGCAATAAATCCATATGGAAAATTTACATTTAATGGTAATTCATCAGCTGCAAACACACTTAGTATGTATTTACGCAAAACAGGGCTACAATCTATACAACACTGAATTTCAGATGTATTCATTCTGTAATAATATCTCTTTCTTTATTAACCTGGAAAATTCCTGTAGATTCACTATACACTATACAACTAATTGTTTCTGTTAGAGCTGTTTTGAACTGAACGTCTATCCGCACATGTCCTGTTTTCATCAATGAAAGAAATGTATTTTCATCTGAAAAGTTTGGTTCCAATTGAAAAGCAAATAGAGTGGAAGTGTTTGCAAAATCTTCTCTGTTTAAATTTAATCCCTCATTTGTATTCCACATTCCATTTGCTAAGAAGAGGTTTGTGTAGGCTCTCATCAATGTTTGTCCTTCAGTTTTACTAAAGTTCAGTTTTAGAAAGTCCAGCAATAGGAACACCATCCGCATATACACATATGCTTTGAATGTTACAATTCAAAGAGTAAAAAGGATTTGATTTATAATCTCCTGATAAAGCTTTTGATTTTACAAATCCAACCACCACTCTGTTAGGTTTTTGCCCTTGAAAGATATTATCCCATGTATATACTGTATTTCCAGTGGCTATGCTCTGAGATTTACACTCTACACGATTAAATGGATACTTTGCTGTAGTTTCTTTTAATATTTCTGAATGTGCAATAATTAAAGCAGGGTTTACTTTAATTTTCTTTGCTAGAAAGTATATATCTAAAATTTCAATTTTATAGTCAGGCAAAACATCTCCAGAAATTAAACAAAATGCAGCAGAACTAGGATAAGTTTAAGTTTAACATCAACCTGATTTAACAAGTACTTTTTAGTTGTAAACAAACTATGATACACTGGACCTTGTAGGTCAAGTATTTTATATCCTTCTATATATTTCGCTCTTGCATATAGTCCAGTGTTTCCACCGCCTGCATCACAATCATTAGGATGTTCATTGCTGTCTTTAACATATAATTGAGATAATAATTGAGAGCTTGTAGCATTATGTCCGTCCATTATATAATAAACTTTGTAGCATAGCATTATATGGGTTATAATTATATGTTATAATAGCTTTGTTTTGTAAATTACTTCTGTAGTTGAAAACAAGGCTTGTAAAAATAAATTTACAGGTCCCACCTTTTTACTGGTAATGTTGCTACCATTAGGATTTGTCACCTTTAGCTTTATATATATTTGTGTCCCATTTAGATGAAAATAGTCCATTGAGTTTTGTCCACTGATTTGAAATTCAATTGGGGTGTCTGTTGAAACTTGAGATAGTGGTCGAACTTCTTGATAATAAATATCATTTACAGCTACATGTGTTGATGGTAAATCAAACAAAGCTAATTCTTCGGGAACACCTTCAGAAAATCCATCTTTTATAAGGAAAGACATCTTTACTTACTAAAGAAATTATTAATTAAAGCACTGTTTTCTCCCTTTTTCTCACTTCCACGTTTCTTGGTGATTTTTAATCCTTTTTTTTATTGACAATTTTAAGTTCTTTTTCTTTTACTTTTTTTAATTGATGTAACACTTTTTTGATCTGTTTTAACACTTTTTTATTTTTTCCGTTTTTCACAAATTTCTGTTTATTTTTAGGGTTCCTTCTAGATTTCTGTTTATAGAGCTTATGAAGTAAAGATAAAATTTCTGAATTATTTATATCCTCTCGTTTCAGCTCACTTTTTGCTTGATTCACAGTTTGTTCTGCAGGCGATACTAATTCTATAGGAACAGCGCTAGTTTCAGGTTCGTTAAGACCTTTACCTATTTGAGACATTGTTTTATCCTTCTAATACTTAATAAATCTTCGAGAATCTGGTATATATAAATTAGATCGATTCATAATTAGGATAAAAAGAATATCGCTTAAAATGAAGAATAGTGTACACTGGTGAATCAATAAATGAAGCTAAATCACCATCCACTGTTTTTATAATTAACTCTAAGTCCTGAACATCTGGTTTCTTTAATGGTAAATAAAACGGTGTATTAAATATAAACATCCATTTATTTTTTGTACTATTTTCAAATCGTCTTAAAAGCATATGTTCCTCACCGTTGACTATGCTCTCTTTACATATATTAGAAAATAGAAATAAAGTATCGGTATTCGTGCTTTCATGTTCCTTGTTGCAAAAACTTTACATACAGCAACTTTCCAAAAACCATCAAATTTTAGTGGATATTTTAACTGTATTTTAAAATGATATGGTTTGTTTTCAGGAAATAAATGGCTACTTTCATTATCTCTAATATATACATAACGTCCAATATTATCTATCTTTGACTTGATTAGCATCAATCCAACTTTCAAATGATTTAGGAAAACCATCCCATCTCACAAAATACTGTAATTTTCCCTTCACTTTTCTCCTTTTTAAAATTTTTTCAATATACCATAGACTTTCTTCATTTTTATCTATAGATATCATTTCTTGTTCTTTCATGTAACCTGTTATAGGTTCACTATTAAGATCAACAACTTTATATAAAGGAATACCTTGTTTAAAAATTCTACTCTTGATTTTAAATATTTCTGTTGTGTATTGTTGTTGATATGCTCTTCTAAAAGGATGTTTTGTATAACTTAATCGAACATAGCTACCTACTTTGAATTTATAATGTGGTGATGTTTTTGGAAATTTATACGGTTTTAGATATAACATAGTCCAAACATTGACTTCATTTTCTTTTGTTATTTGGTTTGGAGATAAACCTTTTAAACTTCTGTGTGGTGAATTATTGTAGCTGCTGACAATCCCTTGAAGATTTTCAATATATCTATAAGTACGATTATGTCTCAACATTCTAAAAATCATACTTCTTAATGTGCGTATAACTCGTTCTGCATAGTTCGCTTTATTGTTGCTATGTGTGTTAAATAAGTAAATGTTTTCTTTTTTCATGAACTTTTTAAAGTCATTATTAATGAATTCTGATCCTTTGTCGGATCTCACTTTTGTAAAATTTGGAACTTTTAAAATATCTTTTATAGCTGATAAAACAGTTTTTGTCTTTTTATTTACAAGTGGGCGAACAAGAAGAAAGCGTGAAAAAATATCAATGACAATGAGTAAATATTTCACACCATCGTTATATTTTGAAATATTTTCAACAGACATAAGATCAATATCAGCCTGATCGTTTAAACCCGCTACTTGTACATTTGATGTTTTATATCGATGTCTAACTTGTTTTTGAACTGCATAAGAATCTTGATTGTTTAACCACTTTTTAATAAAATTTAAACTTAATATCCCTGGATACTTTCTATTCATTATAGTTAACATTTTTAGCACCTAAATAACTTCCAACATTTTGTGGATTGAAATAATATTCCGAGAGAATGCTTTCCTTCTGTGTCTTATCCATTCTAAAGCTCAATCTAAAACAAAATTATTTTTGAAAATGGATAAAGCAAGACTGAAAATATTCTCTACTCGACAAAACAAATCTCAAATAACGATAAAACAAATGTTTCAAGACTATTTACCTTAATAAAATATTTTCTCTACATAATATACATACTCTTTATATTTTACAGGTTTCCATTATTATAAATTTATAAATACACAGATATAGATTGAGAAAATGGTAGGTACATAATATAATTATGTTTTTCTAAACATTTTATTTAGAAAATAGTCTATGTTTAGCATGTAAAATTGTTTGCATTGTTTTTTTCATTTTTTCTTCCATATACTGGTTTTCATCACTGCTAGGAAGTCCTTGTTTGAGATAACTTGTTTGTGTAATTGTATAACATTTAATGAAATGTTTAGTCCTTGCACTAATTCTTCCCATGCCAGCAACACTTTGGTTTCATCCACTTGTTCCAACATATCTTCAAAATAAAAGTCATATGCATGTTCATCATCATAAATTAGATCGTTCATTATACAATCATGTTGTAGCTGAGAGGGGTGATCAATGTAACAGCCATAGCATTTCTTCTTTACTACTATATCTTTAACATTAATCAATGCTTTTGCATACACAAATTGAAAGTATGAGTTCATAAGCATTACGCTTGTTGAAGATGGTAGTATGTTGTTTACTTGAACGTTTCAACATTTGCTCGTCATCTCTTTAAATTCTTCTTTATCAAAATTTGTTGTCATTGAATTCCATTGTTCATCATCATTATTTGCACTACAATCTATGATTTCAAATCTTGCAAGTTTTGGTTTATTGCCATTTTCATTTATATCCATATTTTTCCAACTGACTAATTTCAAGTCTAATTTTAGCTATGTGTATAGTTTGAGTTTTAAAACACAAATGATAAATGTTAAGTAGTGGTTAGTCAATATATATATAACAAATGATAACGGTTATTTTCAAATTTTCAAATTTGTATATTTTCAGTGCTTTTTACCGCCAATCCAACGAAGAATTCCATGGACTCCATTTAAAATCGTTATCAGCAGCAAAAGAAATGTTCGAACATTGATTTAACTGTCCAACCATTTGTAAAAATAAACATTGTTTAGAAAATTTTCTGTGTTCTTTCATTGCTTCGTCTTCCTTTTTCCATTGATTTAATCTTAATGAGCAAGATAGACACTGAACAACATCTCCTTTACCTGTGTAGTAAAAACCCGCAGATGCCAACTCGTATTTATTAGGTTGAATTTGGTGAGACCAGGATTCGAACGTTTGCAGTCTATTCTCATACAGTTTAAGCTCTGGTGATTTAAACTCTATACCTAAACCCGTACAATCCATTATGACTGTCCTTGTAAAAATGAACCTAATAACTGAATGCTTTCCTTTAAATCGCACAAAGATTCAAACTGTTTCATGTCTATAGATAATGTGGATTTTCCTTTTTGTAAAATAATCACCGTTTTACTTCGTTTTTTCTTAATAGTTAATAAATGTTTATTATCTAAGCTACAACGAACCTCTTTTGTTTTTGGACACCAATTAACAGTTTGAAAGCCACAAGTTTTCAAATAAGATAAAGATTCCTCACTAAACATCAATTGTGCTTGAGCCATGCTTTTAGAAACAAATAAACAATCGTCTTTAAATATTACGAAGCATTCCTTCTTCTAATGATTCGTCTGCTATTAAATTTGGGGTAAAATTACACAACTCGTGCCACCAATGTCCGTTTTCTAAATACCTATTTGCCGCAAAAGTAAAGCGTGATGGATAAGCTTGTAATAAACCAATCATATAATAATGCGACCAACGAAGGCTATGAAAAACATCTTGTACTTCTGCATCTACCCAAGGATATCTTTCATCTTCATTTAACAAAATGAATCACTGTTTACAGCATAACGTCTCAAATCCATTCTGATGTTAAAAAGACAATCATTAAGTAATCTTTAACGTAAAGCATTAAACAACCTTAGTTTATACCCCTCGCTCAATTTCAAACTGGTTGCTTACATTTAAAAAAAGATCGCTAGTTATTTTGACTAGCGATATTTGACCACCAACTGTTTGCAATACATACACTCCCAGCCACAATCAAAAGTCGTGATGAAAAATAGGTTCTATACACAAGATAATGCATAGTTTTCAATGAGCAATCACAACAGTACTTCAAAGATTTAAGTGTTTTACTAAAAAAACTTGTTTCGAAAGTCAATTTAGAAGTGGACCGATTTATTGTCTAGGTATAAAGTCTTCTGTAAAAAGTTGCCACGTACTTCACTTCAGTGTTGTTATATTTTTCTGGTCCTTCGGGATCATTGATGCCAGCACTATTAAGTGTTGAGAATTGAGTACCGCTCAAGCCGGTGCTAGGGGGCGTGAGGGATGTTGCACTTATTCATTATCCCTCATGTACAGACTCAATTAAACCGAGTCTGCAATTCTTATGTAATTTTGTTGTGATTAATGCTTCCGAGGGATCACTTTGTTTCCAGATTTTTCTACATCATAAGCTTGATTGTTCATTAAATTTGAAGTAAAATAACATAACTCGTGCCACCAATGCTCACCCTCTACATATATGTGAGCTACTGCATTAAATTCTGAGGGATAATGTCTAAGAAGACCAATCATATAAGACCGTGTCCATCCAACATTATAATTAACATTGAACACTTCATCATCAGCCCATGAATGTCTCTCGTAATCATTCACCCAAAAGGATTCAAAAATGCTACCGTCTATATCATAACGTCTCAAATCCATTCTTAAAAGTTAAACTATATCCAACACCACTAATGGCTAATTGATACCCTTAGACCGTTGTCAATACAATAGCTCTCCACCAAAAGCTGAAAGCTGATCGTTTAGAATTCAAATTGATCGTCAAATTTCAAACTGGTTAAGAAGGGTGTATGTTTAAATTTGAGAAAAAAAACCGCTATACTAGTTTAAAGCGTTATGGTTTATAAAAATGCGCTAAATAGACCCTTCTCAAATTGCATACCTGGAATTCCAGAACCAGAACGAGGTTTAAATGGCACGAATGTAAACACACTGACCACTCTTATCTCACTATATAGCCACGATGTTGGGTGTTAATAAAGAAATGTTCTTATTATCATTTTTGTGTCCCAATGTGCTATTCTGATGGTAAATATAATTTACCATATTCCAAAGGATAAAGATTAAAAAAAACACACAACAAATTATGGATGACTAACTTTCTAAGATAAGAAGGGATAAAGGGTCATTGTAAAAGGTAAGCACCCTAAAAATAATATTTTGTAAACTTTGACCACTATATGAACAGAATAATATTTTTGTAAAAATACAGATTTTGTAAAGTTAGAATAAAATAATGGGAGAACTGCTTTCTTTTAATCTAACAGTTATAACAAGTGAAACTTGTAAATTGTAAATTATTATCAGTTCAAATATATGTTACAAATAGAGGATTGAAGCTGACTAATAGTTACCATATCATTCCTTATTATAAATATATGTTGTATATTTTAGGGTCACTGCATCTACTGTGGTGTGTTCCAAACATTTTACACTGAGGATTACAACAGGACTCCACTTAAAAATGGTTCTATTCCATCAGTGATTAATTGATGGGTTGAACAAACAACTCCAAATAAGAAGGCCACTTAGAAGAAACATTCTTTCACCAAAGAAAATGCTCATTGATAGGTAATCGTTATGATAAAGTCACTGATTTAACAAACATATTCATCATTTCATTTAAAAATACATATAATATAATGCTTATTTATGTTTAATAAATGTATTTGCTTTAAATATAGAAAAAATCATTTAAATTCTCACTGATATTGAATAAATAATATGTTTTGGTAAAATATATATCTTTCAGCATTGTCTATAATGAAGATGAAGAAGATAATGCAACAAGTACCACTGGCCAACCATCCTACATCTTATGGGTCTACAGAAACACAGGAAGAAAATTATATTTAAATGCTTCATGAGGCTTGAACTGGAGGAGACCAAACAGATGTAAAGACCCTGCAACTCAGCTGAGTTTGTATTGAAATTAGAAAGGAACATGCACACGTTTGCATTTGTGTCATTGTTACATGGATGCATGTGAGATGTTGAGATCTAATGGAACTTTTTGAAACTGGTGATGATGTGATGGTTTTTATATGTATATTTAAATTGGTTTTCAATAAAAAAAGGATAATAAAAACAATATTATATTAGGAAGTATTAAAGTTTAGTCTTTATTAAATTTTGAAATAAATAAGAAAATTCATTCTTTCTCTGTAATCTATGGTATTTCCCTTAATTATATTGTAATCAGTATCTGCTGGTAGTATTGGAAGTACAACTTAAAATTCATAAAGTACATGTATGCATAGAATTTGGCTAGGCAGAAACTATAGTAAACAGTCTTTATAACTGAGTCAATAAATGTTTGATATAATCCACCCAATTCACATCTGATAAAGATTTACCACAGGTCATTAGGGGCTTATCTGTAAGATTCAATTTGCAATTACCTTTATGCTGGCATCAAAAATCCATAAATAACAGAACAACAAAGATTATATAATACAAGACACCACAGATTTATATCTATAAACCTTATATTATGTTAGGACAGCAAAATTGAAACCGAAAGTAAAAACAAAATCTCTTCTCTTACTCACTTCTTAAACCATAAATGGATACCTCATAAATATAATTGAATTCTTTATAGAGGGATTCACTTTGTCTTGATTAATATATAACTCTACAAATGAGAAATTAATGTTAGGAACCAAAGATAAGTCGATTTCATTGTATACACAGCTTATACTGGCTTATCAGCTTGCCAGTTACGCCTCGTTCAGGTTCCTGTTCTAAAAATAGCTGTATAATATTAAGAATGGTCTATCATATCATCTACCACGTCGTCTGCTAGACCGTCAAACTGTTTACATTTATGAAAAACCTACCTATTCTAGTTTAAATCGTTATAGTTTAAAAAAAGGCGGTAAATCTCGTCATCTACCACGTCGTCTGCAAGACCGTCAAACTGTTTACATTTAAGGAAAACCCGTCTATACTAGGTTAAAGCGTTATGGTTTAAAAAAGGCGCTAAATCCTGTCATCTACCATGTCGTCTGCTACACCGCCATCTTGGAACCATAATACATATATCCGCCATCTTGTGTCCACCATCTTAGGTATGGCATGTTGATCCGTCGGATCTGGCGGATCAAGATGGCCGCGAAATTCCTTTTTCCTCCCTACTTGTATGATATTATCTTATTCCTCTTTGGTAGTTTTATTAATCATTCTGTAGTACACATTATGTTATTATGTGTGTTATTGCTTTACCTATAAATAGAATGATGACCTTAACATTGTGAAAGTCCGAACATTTATTTATAGAGGTAGTTTAAGTTTACCGAAACAGTCATTCGTGAAGCGCTGTGGCATTTCGACTATAATTTTGTATGTTCCAAAGAAAATACCACACTATTATTTTGTATGTTCCAAAGAAATACCACATGAATTTGAAATTCTATCAAATAACCAATATTAATGATAATATCCCAAAATACCCCCTATATAGTATAAAAAAACTTATACCATATAGGGGTATATTTTGTAAATTATAGACCTGTATATTTTGGATATTACCGTTAATATTGATATAATTAAAGTTCCTGTAGAAAAACATTTAATATTCAAATCTCTAGCATGCCTACCAAAGTTCATGATGAACAATGTCTTTCGTTCGCCCATTCATAAATGATATACAATACTAGTTAAAACCAATTAACCATTGAAAAGTTTATAAGAATATCTGGTCATGAGATGTCTACTAGTTCAACTTCACTTGCTGCATTTCTTGCATGGGTGCCCTTTGATGCTTTGCATAAATGCTTTTTTTGCATTATTTGGTAGAGAACACATATAAACTTATACTAGCGAAATTCAATGATAATTCTCGGACTTTGTTTCTAACATAAAGACTCACTCTTTCGCAAACATTTGTTACAATTGAACAATGAAGAACACAAATAGAGGAACCGGTGTGGAGGGACCGCGGGGTTTTAACTGTTAAAATGTCCACTTAATAAAAACCACGTTACGTAGCGTTTAACCTCATTTGATCCCGCTGGAATGCCTGTAGCCTACAGAAAGTTGTTTACAATACAATGGATCACATTCGTTTTATGAGTTATCATGTCAATCAGTATATAAATAGCAAAGGTACATGTACACAATTCACATTGTCTACCGCTAAATTTCCTTCTGAAAAATATCGGACGTAATTAATGTATGTATTTTATTCTCGCCACGCATTCGGGACACCTCGGCCATCATTCGTAACAACCCCGGCCACGCGGTCAAAATGAAATTCAACACAGAAAACAAACATAGAAAGTGTAATCTTTAATAATGTATAAGAAATTTATATAATTGACATCCTTTGAAAAAGAAAGTATTTTCCGGTATGTCTGACAATCATAATCAATAAAAAAAACACACACTGATGTACAATGATTAACAAAAACAGATACACATCCTACACTTTCGTAAAAAATATGTTACAGGATCTTTAAAAATTATTAGTACGTATTAACAAAGTAAAATAGGTCGCGCGGCCAATTTAATTTTGTTAATACTTTAACCTATACTTAGAATCATAAGTAAAAATATGCTATAATTTAATGTTAATTGTTACAAAATGAATATTTTCTTTCCCAGTAGGCACATCAACGTTGTTTCAACGTTGAATTATGGTCAGATTTGAACGTTGAAATAAGGCTTGATTTATATTCGGATTTGAAAATTTAAACAACGTTGATACAACGTTGCAGCTTCAACGTTGGAACAACGTTGAAGATTTAATGTCATTTCAACGTTGAAAACCCACCATACTTTAACTTTTGGATATAAAGCAAAGTAACCAAGTTTTTTAAAATATCAAGACAATATTAAATACTTCAGA
This sequence comes from Ruditapes philippinarum, assembly GCF_026571515.1. Taxonomy (NCBI): domain Eukaryota; kingdom Metazoa; phylum Mollusca; class Bivalvia; order Venerida; family Veneridae; genus Ruditapes; species Ruditapes philippinarum. Next base: position 347,473 of record NW_026865440.1, on the reverse strand, counting down.
TATTTTATTTCAAAAATACAGTTCAAGTGCAGCTTAAATTCACTTTAATAGTTTAACAATAAAGCTACAATCTCTTCCAATCTTTTCTTCAAGATCTTTCTGGGTATGTCAATTGTTTGAGTACTTCTTTGGCTGTCACTTACTGCTTCTGCAAATAAAAATAAGAAGTTTGTAGTTAAAAGTGACTTGGTCAAATATCAAATTATACATATAATTACTCAACTTAGCGATTTGTTTTTATCTTAAAATGCTTATCTCTAAGATTTACATCATAAAACAGCATAGAAATATATACATAGCTAAGTTTCATATTGACAGCAAAAACTGTACACAAGACAACAAAAACTTTTAAAAAAGAAGCTATTAGAAAGCCTCACCTATGATTGGGAAGAAAAACGGCTCCCCGTCAGTAACTTGCAGCATATTCCCAAGAATTTAACAATTTAGGCTCTAGCTAAGACCATTTTATGCAACATCCTGATATCAACAAACACGTAAATTTTATATTAATAATGTTACAGGAAAATTATGAAAATAATGACCCAGTTGTTCAAAACTTTTGTTAAATATTTAACAATGAAATCATAGTTAAATTAACAACAAATTGTTAAATTCTGTGTTAAATTTTGTTGTTAAGCGATTCTGTTGTTCAAACATTGTTAACGTTAAAGTTCTGTTAAATTAACAACGTGTTGTTAATTTTTTTGTTAAATATCTTTGTTAAAAAAATCAGTTGCTCAGAAAAAAATAGCGTTATCTTTTTGTTTAAACATTGGCTTTAACAAAGATTTAACAAGAAAATTAATTCACCTCAATAGGTGAATTAATTTTATTGTTAGTGGCACAGAAAGTTTCTTGTTCCCTTATTTTACCCCTATCAACTCCAAAACAGTCAATTTTAACATTTTAACGCCATTGGGACATCATTCTCAATTATAAAAAGATTCTAAACAATTTCGAAGGAATTTAAGAAAGTCCCATTTACTATCAATATCCTCCATGTGGTATAAAAAACAAATTAATTTTCATAAAAAGTCTGAATCTGTTCAAGTGTCATACTGATAAACAAGTTTTAAAGTAATATAATCAGTATTAAGATCATCTTTTAAATTCAGCATAAACAAACATAAATTTATTCCTGCCTGTGATTTAATTGACTTTCTTGAACTTCACTTAACAAATGTAGTTACCTCATTCTTCCTTATTTTGGATCATTCGAGTAACAAGCTGACAAAATATTGTACTGCTGGTGTAAAACCATATATAGGATTGATTACCAAAATCTGACACCACTGGTTCAATACTGCTTTGTTCAAAAACCCCTCTACTTGGTTGGTTAACTATTGCCATTTTTTTGTTTGTTTTGTCAGTTTAAATCTTCACTTTAAATATCTTATCAAAATCATTCAATAACAAGAATAAAGATCAACAAGGCAAGGGCAACGTTCACAGGACCATTGTCTCATATGTTTATTTGTATGTTTTTTGTCTGATGTCAGTTTCGTGTCAAATAATAAATTGTCAAATGTGGTATTACAGTGTGATAATTTGTAGTTACTATTATCTCGTTATAAACTGCTATGATCATCTGGAAACCAGAAAATATGTTTGTAATGCAATGGTTAAATACTTATAACTAACTGGATTTACACTCAGACAATGCTCACATTTTAAGTTACTTTAAAAAGAGCATTGTAGTATGTTTACAATACTGTTATCTTATACTGTTGTTTTGGGTATATTATTATGACAGAATATTATCATATCATTTAGATAGTATATGATTTAGTTTCCTAAATTCATATTGGGATTCATACATTAATATTTTATACATAAAAGGACAACTCTTGAGTACTGAATACCATGCAGTTGCCCTTCCTAAATTCTATAGAACAACAACTGACCATATCAGTAATGTTGAAAAGTGTTTAACTTCCTATTATTTTTACAAAAGTCTGTCTCATCAACTTTAAACATTATTTTCATTTTTTACCAAATGTGAGAGTTGATTAAGTCATCTATATAAATGTTATGTAAACCATGGATTCAAATATGAAGTAATATAAAGCTAATGATTCACCATTTCATTATTTTCAATAAGGCCAAAATGAATAAAAATATGTCTCCCCTTTCCAACTCAAATAAAATAGGGTTTGGCATTTATGTAGGAAACTTCTTCTAATTTTCTTTTTTTATATGAGTGCATTAAAAGCAAGTTTTATATTTCAAATTTAAAGACATTGGACTTTAACTGTACAGTATTCAATGATATTAATGTTGACAGTAACAGGTCATCATGCATTATGTGTAAACAGTGGAGTATTTGATAATTTTGAGATCTTATTTGTAATTTTGAGATCTTATTTGTACATATCATAATTTTGAGAATAATATTTTGGAAAAGAGGAAAATTCACTTTGTATTGTAGGTGGGAAGAGAAAACAAAACACATTTCTAATTTATGCAAGTCAATAGTGATTCTTATAAAATGTTAAAACTATAGTGCTGGTTTGGATCAAAATCTCTATCATATAAATACATGTAAATGATGTCCAAATTAAGTTTTTAAAAGTTTAATCTACATAATTGTAAAATAACCATGCCAACCTGTCAAACAATAAGAACATCTTTAGGAACTTAACAGTTATGATCGCAATACTTGTGTGTAGTAAAATTGAGCACTAGGCATTATATAGATAATTATATAGATAATTAAATTAAAATTGTATAAACGGGCTTACATATTGCTGAAAATTTGAGAGTAAATGTGTGTATTTTGAACCTAATGCTATGTTATTCTTGCTTTCACTTTATCCTAGCTGTGCATTATAGTATACTGCAAATTATACTATTTGTTAAATATACTTCATATCATAATTGTTTGATAAATATACAAAAACACTTAACATTTTCTTCTTTAGACATTTTAAGACATATATCTATTGAAATGAGGAAATAAGATAGCCTATTGATATTTGCATGCACAAACCAGTCAGATTCAAAAATACAAATTGGTTGTTAATACAATACAATACAATACAATACAAAATTTTATTCAGCATAAAACATAAACATATGTTTAGAGCCAATACAAACAAAAATGTTCAGCGACAGACATGACAAAAGAAATGAAATTTTATCCGAAGAGAGTAGTTCAAATTACATAAATAATTCTCACAAATGGTCTAGATATACAAAAAATACTAAATATATTGTTACATACATATATTAAAAAAGAGTTATAGTTATTTAGGAAAAAAATAGAGTTAGTAGTAAAGATATTTAAATTTGGAGAGTGTATTATGGTTTTTCATTGCAAAATAAATATATTTTGCTAAGTTCAGTAGAACAGATTTCGATTTTGATGACATTAATTTTTCGAATTTAGTGATATTTGGCCATCGACAATAATATTGTTTAAAAATTTACTTCTTAAGTCACGGTGAAATGAACATACTAGCAAAAAATGGTACTCATTTTCAATGGTTTTCATATTGCACGATTTGCAGAGTCTCTGTTCTCGTGGAGTATCATTATATCTTCCAGATTCTATAAAAAGATTATATGATGAAGTTCTAAATCTTGACATAGCAATTCTATATTTCTTATCAGTAATCACTTTCAGATATTCCTCTAATTCGAATTCATACTTAAAGACACAATATGAATGTAAACGATTGAAGTTATTGATATCAGAATACCATTTTTGTAAAAAGTTATTAATAATTCTCTGTTTAATCAATGAAAAAGGAAAATCGATTTCAAATTGATCATTCCATATCTACAATAAACCGTGTTCTTGTAAATCTTTTTTATCTGAAACATAACACTGCATTTCTTTTGCATTATCCATGTTTGTATCTATAGAAATTTAAAGTTTATACATGTAGAGTAAAATTACTAAAACTTACAAAAACATGAAATCATATGAGTTTGTCAACTTAAATTATTTCAAGGTGCTTTCATTGTTTACATAATCTTACTGCCATTTATTATCATTGGAAAATTTATATGCATATAACATACAAAAATAAAAATTAAAATGTAAAATCTGCCAATAAAAAATAATTGACACATATTAATTTTTCATTTAAAATTATATTTTAAATTGCGATCTGCATCTACTTTTAAAATTAGATAGCTTCTTCTAACCAGAGCAGTATCATTCTGTTTTAAAATTTTTATCCAGTACTTAATCATATTTATTTTTCGAATGAATAAAAAAGGAATTCTTCCTAATTCTCCATAAAGTTTAGATAAATTTGTTGACTTTTTGACACACAAAATGCGTACTAAAAACTTGGTGTGAATAGACTCAATATCCTTAGCCTCATGTATACCCCATATTTCGGATCCAAAATTTAGAATTTAGGATACTAGTGTATCGAATAACTTACACTTCTGATCCATTGGTAGTTCTACATCGTTAAATATACGAAATAGATTATTCATAGCAAATGATGCATGTTGGGCGATGCATTTTTGCGTACGGTACCAATTACCATTTTTAAATAATTTATAGGTATTTAAAACAGGTTACTGTTTCTATAATATTATTATAAATTTTGAAGTTATACATGATGTGCCTCCCATTTTCAAAGATCATCGCTTTTGTTTTTGAAATGTTAATTTTTAAACCCCATAAATTACAATAATTTTCCACATCAGTTAACATAGACTGTAAAGTTTCAGGCGTTTTAGCAAAAATTGCCTGATCATCTGCATACATAAGAATGAACAGTTTTAATTCATTCATAGTAAAAATGCCATCAAGATCAGTATTTATATTATCTAAAATGTCATTCACAAAGAGCATGAAGAGCAGAGGTGAGCTGGGGTCACCTTGCTTCAAGCCCACGTCTGAGTTGAAGAATGCAGATGTATCTGACTTATACCTTACACAAGACTTTACTGTTTTATACATTGATTTTTTGGCCATAACAAATTTACAACTGACATTATCTGACAAAAGTTTTTGCCACAAAAAGTTTCTTTCAATTTTGTCAAAACACTGTTGATAATCAATGAACACACAATACAGTTTTTCACCAGAATTTAAAACTTTAGCTATTATAGAATTTAGGATTAATATTCAATCAATTATCGATTTTCCTTTTTGAAATCCGAATTGGCTTTGTGTAATCTTTTCGTGTTTTTCAGTCCATTTCGTTAAACGGTTAAGTAATAATTGTGAGTACATTTTTGCTATAACATTAATTAAAGTAATTCCACGATAGTTCTTTGCATCATTTATGTTGCCTTTTTTGAAAATTGGAGTAATAATCCCTTCCCCCCACGAGCGCGGGTATTCTCCTGTATTAAAAATTCTGTTATATAAATTAAGTAATACTGGCGAGATAATGTCATATGTCGATTTAAAGATTTCGCTTGTTAAATTATCGATACCTGGCATTTTATTATTATTCTGAGAAAAAGTTGCTGCGCGGAGTTCTGCTTCTGTGAAATTCATATCTTCATTGATTATATTTTGGGAAAAGTCCGGGTCCGGTTGATTATTCAATAATGACTCACCAAACAGACTTTTAAAATGGTCATGTAATTCATTAACTGTTAACGTTTCAGCCTTTGTATGTGTTCTATTTAAAGGTTTTTTGATATTTTCCCAAAATTTACGTGGTTCGTTTTTTTGCTAAATTATTAATACGATGCCCTTCTTTTATTTTAAAATCTCGTTTTGCCGTACGCTTTATCCTATTGTACTTAGTTCGGGAGTGTATAAAATTATGTCGCATTTCTTCATTTTTTGTTCAATTAAAATTATTTCGAGCTGCTTTCAATTCTCGTTTGGCGTTGTAACAATTAACATCAAACCATTTAGTGCTCACTTTTTTATTCGATTCATATCTATTTGTTTTACAAATTTTCCCAAATATGATTAATGCGTTGTCATATAAAAATTGAGTAAAGTTGTTTACCGTCTGGTCAATCGGGCTGCTTAATGCACCATTGGTTAACATTTCAATGTATTCATGATTATTCATAATGTGTGTTCGGAACATTTCGGATTTTTCACTATCCCATATAATTTTAGTCGATTTATTTTCGTATTCCTGCGCATCGTTGTTCTGCGACTGAGTTTGTTTTGTCATTATGCTAAATGTTAACGGTGCGTGATCCGAATGTTCATTAAATTCCAGTACAGAGAAATGTGTAACTGTTTCGAAGTCGCATTGATTTAGTAACAAATAGTCCACCGTGCTTTGTCCTCTACACGAACAATATGGAAAACAACCTTCGTCACGGTCATTCAACAAGCGGCCATTGGCTATTAAAAGCCCGGTAGCGATACCAAATTAAACCATGCTGATTTTTCTCAACAATTTTAACATAGTTTTTAAGATTATTTTTATAATAAAACGATATGCCCCCACTATAGCGACCTTTTCTAGTATTCCTAGCTTTGTTCCCAAAAATGTGTTCACAATGATAATCTTTTACATCAAAATTAATATTTTCTTTACCTGATATCCAAGTTTCGTTAAAAAATAATAAATCATAATCAGTAATAAATTCCAAAAAGTCCTCATCACTAATTTTACGTTTAAGTCCGTTAACATTCCAGAAGAGAATGTTTAAAGATTGCTCTTCTCGACTTGCCTATTGTTTCATGTCCTGATATTCTTCACCATTAATGAAAAGTTTTTTTCCTACAAATTTAACTGTTTTATGTTCATTTTATTGCCTTTTTCATCACTGGATATAGAAGTTTCCTGGCCTCACGTACACTTCTCGGAAGTTGAGCTCCTACCCCTTTCTTAGCGGCTCTCAGCGTGTCTGCCCTGTCAAATGAAGATTGACGAACAATTTCGCGTTCAGCAGGATAGTGGAATTTAACCACTATAGGACGGATCTTGTCGTGTCTTTTATCCCCGAGTCTATGGGCTCTGTCAAAAAAAAAGTCGTCAACCTTTTCCACCTTCAAGATATCCCTGCAGAAATCCTTTACAATATCCGTACAATTTTCTGTAACATTGTCCTCCGGTATGCCGTAGAACAGAAGATTGTCTCGCATTGAGCGCATTTCTATATCTGTTAATTTTTCATCAATTTCGTCTTGTTGTTGGACGATCGATTTAAATTTTTTTTCTAAATTCTGGAACGATTTTTTCACTTGTTTAATTTCGTCTTTTGCATATTAAATCTCATTTTTATTAGATTCATTTTCAGACGCAACAAAGTCGCATGCTTTTTCTGTTTCTTTAACTCTTGTGTCCAAAGTTTTCATTTTACTTTCTAAATCAGTCACCTTAAGATTAATTGCATTAACGGTTTGTTTTATTTGTTTAATTTCATCCAAAAGTTCTGTTGCCCATGGTGGGGTTGCTGGTTGAAAGTTCATGCCCCCGTTGTTAAACTGGCTGGGTGGGGGGTGGTTTGGGGGCGGGCTTTGTATATAAACTTGTTGCGACATGGCAAATGGTTGCTGTTGCTGTTGATAAGTCATATCAAATTGTTGAAAAAAGTTGGTATAATTTGGTACACTACCTTCACAATCCTGTTTGTACTTTTTTATTGTCCCGTTATTCTCGTGTAATTGACTGTGTGTGTAAAATGGCGCCTCACAATTATTCAATGATGAACTAGCTTGACGTTTTTTCTTTCGATTTTTCTTGTTTTTAGTTTGTGTTTTTGAAGAAATTTCCTTTTCCGACATTTGTTGTACAGTTTATGCTACCACTTAGTCTATATATATTCCAAATTATCCATCTAAAACACATTTTTTATTATTTTTTTTCTAACCACGTAAAAACATGTCTTCACTGAACAAATGACCTTGACCTTTTTTCTATGTCAATTAATAACTTCATTAATAAGATAAGAAATTGTTAAGTTGAAGGTGTCTTTTGATTTAAGACAAGATATACCATCACTCATGAGCTTTTGTAATTTTGTGAACAAGCTTTTACCTAATGCTGTTAAAATGGGCATTTTTCAGTTAAAAGCCATGTCATGGTAATGGGTCTTTGTAAGGAATTTTAATTTCAAGACATGAATGAAGTTTTGTTTCATTTAATACACTCAGCAATTTTGAATATTGATGATGCATGCACAATTTTAACCATACATTGTTGTAAGATGAAAATGTTCATAAATAAGTCAAAATCCATGCAATGATTGTGGACCTTAATTAGTGAACTTCATGTATAATCCTTAAGACAAAAAAAAAGTTCACAAACTTTTAACAAAAGGCCATTATTTAGTAAAATCGATGATAAAATTATCAGCTTAGTCTTTGACACTGACCTCTACACATGCTTATAACATAAGCACATGGAAGTAAAAACAATAGGGTAGTCTGACCCGTAATTGACTCATCATTTACCACAATGCAACAGCCAAAAATAAAAATGGCTTCTACTGTAAGTTGTTTACTGTCAACAGATACAATTATAAGTGTTAAAAAGTGTTTAAAAATGGAATTGATCATTCAGACTTGGCTAACATGTTTCCTATCACCCAGTTTTGATATTTCACAGATGGATTTAACAAACATTATGGAATAAACACTGATAAAGATGCAAGAACGAGGAAAATATATACATGTGGGAAAAGGTTGTAGTGTAAACGCGGGAACATTTTAAAAAGATGAAATGGCAAACACTGTTTGTTTGATATGCAGGCTGGCTGGTTAATATTTATCATAGACACTTGGGGTTTGGAGCTCAAAACGCCTTTAAAATCCAAATAAAATGCATATTTGTCAATCCCAGCACATGTACTGATCATATATATCAAAAAAACTTAATAAAAGCCGTTTTGAAAAAAATTCATATTTCAACATCTATAATAATACACAAGATAAAAATGTTCGCCGGTAAAAATCCGCACCCCTACCGTCATAATCACCATGTATTCTATTCCATTTCCAATATTTTCACATAATCCTATGGTCCATCGACACAGAAGATATAATTCTTCACGATAATGGTCAATTTAAAAGGTTAAGACAAGTCAAAATTTCCTGTAGTTAAAACATTTATACTTTGTAATGTAAAGAAATTCAAATATATCAATTAATAAGAATTAATTTCAATTTACCAAACCTGACAGTCATTTTCATGTTGAATGTATGGTATACAGGCTACAGCAGCAATACCCTAAATTTCAGCCAGGACCAGGATCTAGAATATTAAATAATATATAATAAAATAGAAATAGATTTATTATTCCCTATAAATTTACGAAGTTTAACACTAACCTTTGTAATGTAACTTCAAAATAATGTATTTTTTCAAACTAATTAACACTGTATTATACTATCACTAAAATATAAACATAGTAATATTGACGAATCGTCTTGGGATGTAAATTATGTGGGCCGAACTACTTTAAAGGTTTCAATTTTATAAGTAATTAAATTGTAATTAGGATATAGTACAGAAAAATGTTTAATAATATGTTAAATAAATTCAAGAAAGATTGTCAATTACCACGGAAATCAATAACTTCGTGTTTACAAGGTCTACCGAACCCAAATCATTCAAAATTTGGGTCGCGAAAACGTGTCAAATCAACTCAATCATGTGTTTTCATCTCTCATTTCTTTCATATTTAGTAAATTAAAGTATAATTTTAAGAATAAATAATAATGTTTTAGAAAATAATCAGTAAACTTAAATGAAACATTACGTAATACCTTCGAAAGCCATATAAATTGCCGAATCGTGTTGTTTTCCAATGTTTTCAAATTTACTCTTAGTTAAAATTTTACTTTGTCTGCAGGTGTTGCTGGTAAGCTCAAGAATGATACACATACCGCTGATAAAGCACCAGTTTCTGCTACAATTGCAGAAAATAATATTAAAGCACAGACACATCCCGATGACACGAGTGCAGAGCACAATAACATTGACCGACCTGGTAAGGCGAATTTCTAAACAGTTACAACTCGTTTACTCGAAGTCGATTGAACCAGTCTAAACAATTTAAGTTAGATCTTGCTGAAGTTTGGTCAAACATTTTCAATTTTCAGTCATAATAAATCAATTTTGATTTGATACTGAAAATATGTTGGACTTAAGCGGACATTCAAGTTAAGAGAGTTTGACTTATAGAGTTTTAACAGTATTCAGTTATTTATTGTACATTTTATGCAATTATTTTTTTTTATGTAGTAGTTAACATCTTATTTAGAAAAACAAATGCATTTACTGTTTAACGAATGTATGAAAAAACTGAAAATTTCTTTCTTTTAGATTCCAGAAGATTTGGAGTTCCAGTATCATCACAACAGATACGTGAACGTAATATGAACAGTATTCCGAAAAAAAACAAGGGATGCTAATAAGTGGGCTTTGAGAGTTTGGGCAGGCTGGGCTAAGTTCCGTAACAGTCAGGAGTCTACTCAGATAGAAAGTGTCCATCCTATTCCTGAAGATGTTTGTGCTTTAAATGATGACATGATTGACTACTGGGGTCAGCGCTTTGTCATGGAAATTAAAAGGCAAGACGGTAAAGAATACCCACCAAACACTCTTACACAAATTGTCAGTGGTCTGCAACCTTATCTTAATACAGAGTGTCAAAGACCTAACATTAACTTTTTTCGAGGAGAAACACAATTCATTGATTTCAGAAAGTGCTTAGACACTCGCATGAAAGAACTCCATGCACAGGGAATAGGCATAAAAACAAATGCAGCTGATCCTGTGACAATCGAAGACGAAATTCAGCTATGGCAATCAGGGGTGTTTACCTTTGATACTGCAGTAGGTTTAAGCAATGCAGTTTTCTTTTACAACGGGAAATTATTTGGGTTTCGTGGCTTTCAGGAGCACGTGAGCTGCCAGGCTGATCAGTTTGAAATTTTAAAAGACAGTGCCAAGGACTTGCGTTATATTAAATTTACACCAGGGTTACGTAAAAATTCTCAAGGAGGGCTGAAAAGCCGAAATGCATCTCTTAAGCCCATTATTCATTACGAGCAGAAAGACAGAGCATATTCTATTATAAATCTTTATGACTTGTATTTGTCCTTGATACCGCGGGTGGGTGCTTTCTATAGGAAGCCAACAGGAAGTGTAGATGAAAACGGATCTCCTAAATTTGGTGCTGCAACAATAGCCCAAAATTCTATTAAGTCTATGATTAAGAGATTTTATAATGAAGCAGGCATTGATATGACGGATAGAAAAATTAGTAATCATTCTGCTCGGGTTGCACTTTGTACCACATTATATAATAAAAATTTCCAAGACAAGGCAGTAATGAGTAGAAGCAAGCATAAGAGCAATGCGGTACAGTCCTATCAACGAGAGCAGTTTGAATTTCTAAATGACATCAGTAATGCTCTTGAGCCTAATTTGCCACCTCTAAAAAAATAAGAGAGAACTTCACTTCCATGTGAAACGGTACCTTACAAGGATGTTGTTCCGGTAAAGCAACTGCCTGACATAAATAATAACAGTCTGACAACAGACGAGGAGGCTCTGGTAATAAATGTGCCCGTTAGTGTGAAAAAAATAGTTATTGTGAAAAGACACGGAAAGAAAATGATTATTGAGGTGTAGATTTAATAAATCTTACAAAAGGATCATGTATAGTAAATTTCACTGAACAGTTTTTTGTCAATGTAACTAAAGATTTCATAACTAAAGGATTTATAATGCCATACAGTTAACTTTTCATTCATTTTCTCAAATTCAGTGTTTAAAAGTAAATCTGTTATTGAAAGAATTGTTTTAATAGACTATTTATCAATATGGGATAAATAAGGAATTTCATGAGATTAAAGGTAAGGCCTTTTTCTAGATTCGTAATAAAGAAATTTTTATTGAAATTTTGTGTTGGTTTATACATGTGCATTATCATTTTTCGTGAAATCTGAACTACATGTATATCCTTTATCCATAATACAAATTTAATGCAGGTTGACCTTTTGACGTCATTTCAACTTACTTAATATTCAAAAACGCATGCGCAAATTTATGCAAATGACTATTTTTAGGAACGCAGTACTATGAAGCACTTTGAAAAATAGAAGACGACTATGAAAAGAATTTCATATAGTATCGACTTTTGTCTTTCTATGAAAATTAACACACACTATTTTTAAAAAATACAGCGTTTTCATTGGATGACAAGTAAAGTTGGACACTAAATAGCGGTTAAGTTTTTTTCGCACCGTGTATTTATCAGTATAGTTTTTTTCACAGATGCTCCAATGGGGCAGTGGTAACGATTATTCCCAGTAGCAAAAAAATGGGAATCAATAAAATAAAATAAAATAAATGAATACAATGAAAAATATAAACACAGAATGAAATGAAATTTACTCTCATTTAATCAAAAGGTACATCAGCTGAATGAATTATTTCCACTGAAAAAAGTCCATTAATCTTGAATCAATATTGATAACAGTTTACAATCCGCCTCTATCATTGGATGTCTTTTGTATATCTTTTTTTTTGTTTGCGTCAGCGAAAACTTGAAAAAAACTTACTTATCATAAATAACTGTAATGTAGCTAACGATTTATTTATTTATTTATTTTACAAAAAAAGAAGACATTATGCCATTGCGATCGATAAAACAGTTAAAGTATATGAAACTCGTTCTAACACTGGCTGGGCGACATCTCGGGATGTTTCTGCAAAAAATTGTCAAGGCTTAACGGCCTCGCCAATTTTTAGCAGAAATATCCCTTGATTTCGCCCCAGCCAGTGTTATATCCTCGTAACGTACTATAAATATTACATAAATTGTGCATGTTTTAAACTTCTGTACACATTAGTCACCGACGGAGAATGTGGTAATATTCTATTTTTAACAGCGAAGTGTCCTACTTTCTACTTGGCCGAGTATGAAAGTACTGGCGTAAGCGTAGATTTCGCCCATTCGTGAAAACAGTTTATATAATGCTGGTACACAATCGTTTATATAGTTTTATACGCGTATTTTTTGTACATATATATTTACATGTTTGATCTTGTTATATTATATTTGGATATAAAAATTCATATGATCATAGTATTCCTATCAACAAAGGACAATTGACGTGTAAAATGAAAGAGAAACATTGTGATTAAAAATGAGGATTTGTGTAAGTAGTATTCCATTATAACATTTCTATTAATAGAAATTTTTGCGCCGTCTAGTAGATATGCATTTGTTCATATAGCAATGGGGAAAATTTAAGACTTGATTGATTTTGTGCATTTTAATCTTGGTTTAACAAAATCACATTGTTTTCAAATTTTCTTATAAAAATAGCTTTTCTGATGTACAACATGTCACAGAGCTTTAAGGGATTAAAATAAACGTTTAACTGAAGTGATAGTGCCATGTTTGAATATCATATTCTTTTTATAATATCTTATTTCATCTACCTAATAAATGTTGTATTTCCTTAAAACACTAGGTCTAGGACCACTAAATCATTTCCTGCATTCACAACATAAATAACTTGCCAATGAGCCAGTCTATAGTCGATCGTTCTAGTCTAATGACGGGAACCAAATTTGGGCAGGGAACAAGAGGTATCAATAAAATATGCAACGGAGATTTTATTGGCGATACGGACACAGCGGAAATATTTTTGCAAAACAGGCAAATCGTGTTCGACATGTAATTCATGAAAATAATTAACAGTTAAGTTATAAAACAAATAAACTGATTGAAAAAGTACGTTTATTTTAAAATGTATCACAAACATTTGCAATAGATTATTTTGAAGGATTCTGTGACTGACGATTGTTCTCTATCACCTTGATTCTTTATTACATTTAGTGGCCCTATACCTAGATTCTGGGTGAATATGCAATCTTTAGTTTAATCAAATAGTTTAATCTTTTATAAATAAGAAAACAAAACGTAACTAAGAATTGATTATTATATATATAACTATTATTTAATATTACAGACAAATTTTTGCTATTTGTAAAATAAGAGACAGTTCGGCATCAAATTCATTCGAACGAACATTATGCAATTAGCACCGATATTTAAATGGACATATTCTCGGCACATATTGTCTTGAATTCATTTTAAATTTACCAATCATTTTAATTTTTCTTGTTATGCAATTGATTTTGCTTCGACCAGACGTTTCAATCATTGTCAAACATTTCAGTAACAAGAACATGGAGGAAAAATTGATTACAGCACGTAGTGCTTCGGATATTCAACTGTACTAGAGAACGATTTTGTAAATTACCTGTAACAATTCATATCATTTGGCGGCGTCTTTGATATGCAGCATCAACATTTAACTTGTACCTGTTTATCAGGTTTAAACATAGTGACACTAGAACGTAAACTAGACCACAGGAGGTTCCTATTCCATTATATGAATATGTTATTATATACATATAGGTATTGAAGTTTTAGCTCACCTGTCACAAAGTGACAGGGTGAGCTTTTGTGATCTTTTGTGTCCGTCGTCCGTAAACTTTTGCTTCAAATGACATCTCCTCATAAACCACTAAGCCAATTTCACCCAAACTTCACAGGAATGTTCCTTAGGTGATCACCTTTGAAAATTGTTCAAAGAATTTAATTCCATGCAGAACTCTGGTTGCCATGGCAACCAAAAGAAAATAACTTTAAATATCTTCTTTTAAAGAACCCAAAAAGCTAGAGCTTAGATATTTGGCATGAAATATCTTCTAGTGAGTGTCTACCAAGTTTATTCCAATAAAAGCCCTGGGGTCAAAATTGGCCCCGCCCCAGGGGGTCATTGGTTTTCCCTATATACATATAGTAAAAACTTAAAAATCTTCTTTTAAAGAACCCAAGGAGCTAGAGCTAAGAAATTTAGCATGAAACATCTTCTTATGGGTGTCTACCGAGATTGTTCAAATAAAAGCCCTGGGGTCAAAATTGTCCCCGCCCCAGGGGGTCATTGATTTTCCCTATATGAATATAGTAAAAACTTAAAAATCTTCTTTAAAAGAACCCAAACAGCTAGAGATAAGATATTTAGCATGAAACATGTTCTAATGGATGTCTACCAAGTTTGTTCAAATAAAAGCCCTTGGGTCAAAATTGGCCCCGCCCCGGGGGTCATTGATTTTCCTTATGTGTGTATATAGCAAAAACTTAAAAAATCTTCTTTGAAAAAAAACAACAAATAGCTAGAGATTAGATACTAAGCATGAAACATATTCATGTGAGTGTCTACAAAGTTTGTTCAAATAAAAGCCCTGAGTCAAAATTGGCCCCGCCCCGGGGGTCATTTATTTCCCTTATGATTATGTGTATAGCAAAAACTTAAATAATCTTCTTTGAAAAAACTCAAATAGCTAGAGTTAAGATATTAAGCATGATGCATCTTTTAGTGAGTG
Organism: Ruditapes philippinarum; assembly: GCF_026571515.1. Taxonomy (NCBI): domain Eukaryota; kingdom Metazoa; phylum Mollusca; class Bivalvia; order Venerida; family Veneridae; genus Ruditapes; species Ruditapes philippinarum. Next base: position 332,168 of record NW_026865440.1, on the reverse strand, counting down.
TCAACAGAGTTTGTTCAAATAAAAGCCCTTGGGTCAAAATTGGCCCCGCTCTGGGGGACATTGATTTTCCTTATATGTGTATAGCAAAGACTTAAAATCTTCTTTGAAAAAAAAACCGAATAGCTAGAGTTTAGATATTAAGCATGAAGCATCTTTTAGTGAGTGTCAACAAAGTTTGTTCAGATAAAAGCCCTTGGGTCAAAATTGGCCCCGCTCTGGGGGACATTGGTTTTCCTTATATGTGTATAGCAAAGACTTAAAATCTTCTTTGAAAAAAAACCTGAATAGCTAGAGTTTAGATATTAAGCATGAAACATTTTCTAGTAAGTGTCTACAAAGATTGTTCAAATAAAAGCCCTTGGGTCAAAACTGGCCCTGCCCCAAGGGTGTCATTGTTTTAACTATATTTTTAAAGAAAAAACTTTAAAAATCTTCTTTTGAAAAACCCAACGAGCTAGACCTTAGATGTTTAGCATGAAACATCTTCTAATGGGTGTCTACCAAGTTTGTTCAAATAAAAGCCATGGGGTTTAAACTGGCTCTGCTCCAGGGGCCTATATTCAGGTGAGCGACTTCAGGGTCATCATGGCCCTCTTGTTTCTCGATGGACTTGACCATAGGCACTTGATGGCATATTTTTTTATCGACTACCCCTTTTGACCGATTACCCGCCGTTAGTTTTATAATTTTTTCATCTTTAATACACACATCATCAATTCATTAAAAATCTACCGACAAAACGTTGTTTTATCTTCTGTGTATATAAAGTAGTAATTTATATACACAGTAGATTAGTCCAACTAATTGTACTGCGCGACGAGATATTGTGCTATTTTCGTGTCTGGGCAATATCTCGCCTCTACGTACAACATAAGAAGTACCTTTTCTGTTGTGAAATTTGCGCCGGGATTTTGAGCGCAAGCTTTGGACCGTTTAAAATCGTATAAGAATTCATATTTGAATAAATTTGTTACGATACCTTTAAAGATTATTCATTTCTACATCAATTTCAGGTTTTATTTGTGAAAATATTCCTAACTAACGATCTTGATAGAATAGTAAAAAAATAAAGACATCGCCGCTAATGTCACGTGACAAATACACTGTTGATAACCACACTGGTTTGTATGCAGTACGGCGTTACTGAGAAACGACGAAACACTTAGTAAAATATCAAGTTTAATGTTATATTTAAGACATCCATTTATGCAAAAAATTAATAACTATGAAAGGATGAAAATATTATTTTATTGGAGCAGATGCACAACTTATTCGTTATTGTCAGAGCGTTCTTAGAAATATCAGAATCATCATTATCTTTTTAGAAAAGCTACTTTGTAAATGGACTCCTCACTTTAAAACCGTTTTTTATTTATAAAAAAAGTATTTTGTTCAGCTTTCCAAGTAAATATAGGACATAGGACCTATTGGTATCTATAGATTTTTTTCCCTCGATTATGATGAAAATAGGGATATGTTAAGAGCAGAAACATGAGGTTTATATGTTTAAAGAGCAACGTACGGATTCCTAGTGCCTTAGCGACTACGAGAAGACACAATTCTAAGGAGTTTGACAGTTATTTATATTCAGGTTGATTAACAATTAAACGATACTTTCAATGTTCAAAATAATTTTTATCAATAATAAAATGAATAAATGACAAACACGGTCCCTCGCATTATAGACATTATACATGTATAACGAAAACAACATTCCATGTAAATTTCTTCTTCTTTTTTTTTTAATTTCTCATCCACGCAGGTCCATAATTCTGGATAGTTTACTCCAAAAAGCTTTCTGAAGAAAAAAAAAACACACATTAATTGGTATGAAAATTGTTTTAAAGTGACCGTGGTAGCTGGAAAAAATACTCGGAAATTTGTTTCATGAAACAGGTGCCCGCTTCATTTTAGTTGTGTTGTTTTAATGCAACCGCAGCATCTGCGATGCGGTGGCATTTAGCGATTCACCTGTGTGTGTGTGTGTGTGTGTGTGTGCGTGTGCGTGTGCGTGTGCGTGTGCGTGTGCGTGTGTGTGTGTGTGTGTTATATAGATTATATAATGAACTTAAAAAATCTTCTTGTGAAAAACCACTAGTCCAATTTCAACCAAACTTGGCAGGATTGATCCTTGGGTAAAGATCTTCCAAAGTTGTTCAAAGAATTTCATTCCATGAAGAAATCTGGTTGCCATGGCAACCAAAAGGAATTATAAGAATAAATTTAAAAAATCTTCTATTAAAGACCCAAAAGGCCTAGAGCTTAAATATTTTGCCTAAGGCATAGTCTGGTAGACCTCTACCAAGATTGTTCAAATTATAGCCCTGGGATCAAAATCGGTCCCGCCCCGGGGGTCATTGATTTTCACGATATGAACATATAGTAAAAACTTAAAATACCTTCTTGTAAAGACCCAAAAGGCCAAGAGCTTAGATATTTTGCATAAGGCATTGTCTGGTAGACCTCTACAAAGATTGTTCAAATTATAGCCCTGGGGTCAAAATGGGCCCAGCCCCGGGGATCATTGATTTTCACTATATGAACATATAGTAAAAACTTAAAATACCTTCTTGTAAAGACCCAAAAGGCATAGAGCTTAGATATTTTGCATAAGGCATTGTCTGGTACACCTCTAGCCAGATTGTTCAAATTGTAGCCTTGGGGTCAAAATCGGCCCCTCCCCGGGGGTCATTGATTTTCACTTTATGTATATAGTAAAAACTTTAAAAAAATTCTTCTAGCAATTGACAAATGCTAGATGTTAGATATTTTGCATGAAACATTATGTAGTAAACCTCTAGCAAGAGTGTTCAAATTACAGCCCTGGGGTCAAAATTGTCCCCGCCCCGGGGGTCATTGATTTTCAATATAAACATAAAGTAAAAAATCAAAAATCTTTTTGTCTGAAGGTACAAGGCTTAGAGCTTTAATATTTGTTAAATGATATCATCTATAGGTACTCTTCCAAAGTTGTTCAAATTTTGCCTCTAGTGTCAAAATTAGCCCCGTCCTGGGGGTCATAGGTTTTCCTTATATGTATATAGTAAAAAATTAAAAAATCATTTCTCTAAATTTACAAAGGCTAGAGTTAAGATATTTTGCATGAAACATTGTGTAGTGAACCTCTAGCAAGATTGTACAAATTATAGCCCTAGGGTCAAAATTGGCCCCTCCCCCAGGGGTCATTGATTTTCACTATGTTAATATAGTAAAAAATGAAAAGAAATTCTTGTCTGAAGGTACAAGGCTTAGAGCTTTGATATTTGGTATATAATATCATCTATGGGTCCTCTACTAAAGTTGTTTCAATTATGCTCCTAGTGTTAAAATTGCCCTGCCCCAGAGGCGATAGTTTTCCTTATATGTATAAAGTAAAAACTTGAAAAATCTCTTATCTGAATTGACAAAGGCTAGAGGATATATATATATATGTCATCAGACTCTGTGAAGTGAACCTTTACTTATAGCCATGGGGTCAAAATTTGTTCCGCCCCGGGGCTCACTGATTTTCATTATGTACATATAGTAAAAGATGAATAAAAAATATTTTTGTCTGAAGGTACAAGGCATAGAGCTTTGATGTTTGCTTTATAATATCATCTTTAGGCCCTCTACCAAAGTCGTTCCAATTTTTCCCCTGCCCGGGGGCAGTGATTCTCATTATGTAAACATAGTAAAAACAGCAAATAAAACAATGAATGGGATAAAGCTACAGCTTGTTTGGTGGACCTGTATCAAGATCGTTTTTAATTAAACCCTTGGGTCAAAATTTTGTCTTGTCCAAGGGGACAGTGACCTACTTTTGACCATGTGCACAGTTTTAGTTGTAACATTGTAACATTGAACTTTAATATCAGGTGACCTAGATTTTGATGATGTGACCTACTTTTTTGTCCTTTGATGTACAGCTTTGAAATTTGAACCATGTGCACAGATTAAGATGTAAAGTGAACTTTGATATCAGCTGACCTAGATTTTGACAAAGTGTCTTACTGTGTTGTACTTTGATGTAGTCAAGAAATTTAGACTGTGTGAAATATGACCTTCACCACCAAATTCACTAGACTCAAGAACATTGATATATTCCTAGAAGGTAAAATCGGATATTACTATAAAGGGCGATTTATGATTAGACCTGCTTGGAAAATGGTAAATGAAAACAATAATCAACGAAAGGAAAGTGTTAATAGTGAAAAGTTGGAGAAAAGTAATTATAGTGAAGAATATGGAGCAAGCATGCAAAGAAAGCAAATGGATTGGGAATTGCAAGTTGGAGCTGATGAGGAAAATACAGATTTATACATGGTTATAAACGATTAATGTGATAATTCATTTGCAGGAATCAAAAGTGTAAACAAAAATGCTTCTGGCAATGATAATGGTGTTTTATAGGGGTGTGGCCAAAGCATATTACAGCTTTCAGAACTTAAGTGTGTTTGCTTGAATATTGAAGGATTGAACAATAAGATATTTGATAAAGATTTGATTGATTATCTTAAATCTTTTTATATTATAGGTTTTGTAGAAACATGGTTGTTAGAAAGTAACCAATTATTATCAAATGAATTGTATGAATATAATGAATATTTTATACAAGGTGTAAAACATTCAAAATATGGTCGTCCAATGATAGGAATAAGTATTTTTATTAAGAAATCTTTGAATATGATTATAAAATAAGTTGTAACAAATTGTGATTTTTGTTCATTTATTGTCATTGACAAAAATTTGTTTATTGATAGCTTAAAAGATAAAGTTATTTGTATTGTTTATTTACCTCCGGATGGTTCACCCTACTATGATAGACAAGAACTTAAAGGTAGTGACCTTCTTGAACATAAATTATTAGAAATACAAGAAAAATGTAATGTAGATGTATTTGTTGTGGGAGATTTAAACAGTCGTATTAGGGAAATTGATAATCTTGGTTGCATATATAATGCTCCTGTTTATGATGAATATAGTGATATATTAGATGATGAATATATACAAAAGAGGGTTAGTAACGATACAGGTGTAAATAAATTTGGCAAAGATTTTTTAAATTTTTGTAAATGTTACAATTTTATTATTGCAAATGGAAGATTGTTTAATGATTCTAACCATGGGGCTTTTACTTATATAGGGCAAAATGGTAATAGTGTTATTGATTATTTAGTTGTGAGCCATGACACTATAGATGATATTAGTGCATTTGAGATAGGAACAAGGAGTGAATCAAGTCATATGCCTATTGTATTTTCTATAAAAATAAAAAATCTATGTAGAAATAATACGATGGTAAGACTGAGTAATGAACAAATTGTTAGATATAGATTTTCAGAACAACGTAAAATACAATTTTTGGAAAATATCGAGTTATTACTCAATGACAATGTTGTTGAAAATTTAATTCGAGAATGTAGATGTACTAATGTGGACGAAAATCAAATAAACTCTGAAATTGTTGAAATTCTTCTAAAATAGGTGAATGTTGCAAACAAGTAAATAAAATATCCAGTAATTATCAACCAGGGTGGTTTGATCAAAGCTGTAAAACCGCAAAATTTGAGAGAAATAAGCGCTTACGTGAGTATAGAAGAAATCCAAATGACAGTTATTTAAGTGATTATAATACTGCACCTTTGTTACCTTAATTTTCATTGGATAATCGTGACGTTTACATTTTTCCTATACACGGCTTTTTCTTCCATACACACGGCTTCCCTTCAAGAACCCCCGACAAACCCCCATTTTGATTGGTCTAGATACTATAAACAATATGGCGGCCATAAAATCGCTTTTTAGCCCCGCTAGAAAAGTTTACAGCGAGAATTTCGACTACGACTGATTAATTGGTCAATAATCTCTTTTTTTAAGAAAATAAATTGATGTAAACAGCTATTTGCTTTGTGTTTTTATTCATCTTTCAGCTGTTTTATTCATAGAAACGAACAGTATTTTATTCTTGTTGACCAAGCGCTTGTTTGATCGAGCTTACACAGTGCAGACGATCTTTGTCAAATTTGAAAGGTATCCTGAAAAGGGGTTATTTAAAAAGAAGGTAGTTTGCCATCAACATGTTTTTTTATCACTTGTGTGTGACTGGTGTTTTGTAACCATTCTGTTAACCCTTTCGTCTTTTATGTACATATTGATACATTAAATCCAGTCTATCAAATGACAGTATTGGCCTGATACAATATTGACACTGAAGCCTGTCAACCAATTTTACAAAATTAGTAGATTCTAACTACCATCTCCAGGAATGGATATAATAACAAGGTGGAAATGCCTGGGAATGAAGTATATTATGCATTTAATGCTAAATAAATGACAAAACATACTTTGTTATTAAGAATATTTTTTTATTATGGATTGACAAAATGTTGAACTTCAGAACAATATTGTTAAAACATCATAGTACATGTAGATATTCTTCAATGGAAAGTGATATAATAACACATACATCTAAATAAAAATGACAAGGATATAGTTCTGTTTTATAAATGTATGTGTACTGCATACAAAATTGTAGAAAACAATTGGAATTACTGTCACAAACTTATTTTAGAATTTAATTTCACTTACTAGATCTATTCAAAATTGAATTAAAAATCATGTACTGTATAGTATACTGTAAACAAACTTTATGTTATTATTGCAGAAAAAATATTCAATAAGTAAAGGTTCAATACTGAATTTACTTAAGCTGTTGAACACAACAGAAAATATTTTATGGAAGCCTCTTGCAAGCATGATCATTATTAAATAGATGTACAAATAAAATAAATTTAGTAATGAAGCAAAATATAATATTCTTTTAAAAACAAATAAAAAAATTCAACTTTCATTGACTGTGATAAAGTAATACAAACTAAAGTTACAATATAATTGTATAAAGCAAACGGCATTACATCACATAAATATATGTGTACAGACAAAATGGCCATTGCAAAACTAATTAGTATGGTAAATATGTGAAAAATAGAACAAAAAAGAAAAGTACTGGTTAACATCAATATAACATGAACTTTAAAAATATACTGCTCTATGCTCAAATTTGATATTAGTAAATATTGTTGATTGCTTATATATAACCTGCCAACATTTTTTTTTACTTCAAACAAAGTAAAAATGTTTAAAATTCAACACACAATAGTTAGTCACAATAAGATTATATAGTGTTGTTAAAAAAAACTGGCATTTTCTAAAAGAAAATACCAATATATAGTGTATTCATTCTGCTATTTAAATTATGCAAAGTCAGTAAGAAATTCATAAATTTAAACAAATTTCTGTTATTAAAATATTTTACTCAAGCATGAGCATGGATATCTTTAAATATAACAAATTTAAAACAAAACAAAACTAAACAGGAGAACTGAATAAAATATGATAGACAAGATCAACAAGGAAATGCAACATTCAATGAACACAACAATTAAAGTAATTGTTTACTACTTTAATAAAAACAAATCAAACATACTTTCACAAGAACCATACAATATTCTTTCCCCTTATTTAATAAATAACTTTTGACAAACTTAAAAAATTAACCACTTAATTTTTAAGCACAAAATTTACCGATTTTCATATTTTGAAATTAACAAATAAAAACAATTTTTAACCAAATTTAATGAAATTTAAAAAAAAGGCTGAAGAAGATGAAAGGTCATTACAACAAAACAAAAAAAATCTTATGAACAACTGTTTGCTTGATCTTAACTTACATAATGTAAATTTCTAAATTTGCTATGTCAATATACATTTACTTATTTAATTTAAACTTATTAAGACTTATTAGTCTAAGTTTAAATGTTATATGGCTATTACCCTGAATTATACATAATATATGAACAATCATTTTTATATATAAAGAACATATAACTTTGGTTATATGGCTATATTAGTCTCAATTATACATAATACATGAAAAAATATTTATATATTAAGAACATATAATTTAGAAAAAAATATTTATATTTAAAGTAATACTTTATAAAAAGTTGAAGGCACACAAAACATGACTTGTTACATAATTTTTAAATAAAAATCAACAATTTTAACTAGCAAAATCATATATGAAAAAAGTTACATTTACTTATTACAAATAAAATTTATATTTAAAGCAGCTTATTTCCTGATTAATCATTTAACTTTAATAAGTACTAAAATTATTAAATTTACTATTTAAAGCAGCATGCATCTGAATTTAATTTAATATTTATCTTGAAGAATATATAATTAAGATTGCCTTCAGATTTATGCAATGTTCCATAATAAAATGAAGCGTTAAAATATGTATTTAGTTAAAATATTCACTGTGAAAACATTTCTTCAAATTAAAAATACTTGTACATTTCTTTGTATTTTCTTTTTCTTTTTTGAATTTTTGAAGAGAAAAAAATATTCATAATGATGTACTGTACAGTATGCTGGTCTAAAAGCAAAGGAAATTGATTTGACATTTTACATTTATACACAAGCCTACTAAGCAATATTTAAAAAATAGTCGATAATAGGACAGGACTGGAAATAATTTTTTGGGATTATAATAATTGTTCTTTTTGATTTAGGTATTTCATTTGATTAAAATATGAAGAAAAGATTTGCAAGTCACACTGATCAAGAAATTGAAGAGAAGAGAAAAAAAACTGTGCCATATAACACTCAAAAAATGAACACTCACTGTGCTGAAACCTTTAGGAAATATCTTGAAGAAAAGGGTCTTGAAACTAATTTTGAAGAGTTTGATGAAACAAAATTAGCTGAAGCATTGAGTCATTTTTATACGGATGCCCGTACTGTGAATGGGCAGGCATATAAAACCTCAACACTTGAAAACATTCGGCATAGTCTGAATAGATACTTGAAATCTCCACCGTTCAATAAACATTTTGACATTATCACTGGTCCAGAATTTTTGGATGCAAATGAATGCATGAAAACAGCTTTAAAAGAGCTAAAACAAAATGGGCAAGGATCTATAAATCACTACCCTAAGATTACAGATGATGACCTAGCAAAGCTGTACATGAGTGTATATCTCACTCCAAATACACCATCTGGCCTACTTAATAGAGTGCAGATGAATATAAGATTATTTTTTTGTAGAAGAGCAAATGAAAATTTCGATCAGATGACAAAAAGCACATTTCAAATTGGAAAATACCCTGATGGAACTAGATATGTCTATAAGTCAGAAGATGAATTAACAAAAAACCATCAAGAAAAACAAAAGGCATTAATAACAGGTCACATGCCAGAAGATAAGATTAATAGTGACCTATGCCCAGTAAGACTGTATGAGCTATACACATCAAAATTGAATCCATCCAACAATCGCTTATGGCAATACCCAAGAGATGCTTACCAATATGGAGATGAAAGCTGGTATCAAAATAGACCAATGGGAAGAGACAAACTTGCATCATTTCTGAAATGTCTATCACAAAAAGTGCCACTTTCGCAAGTATATACGAACCATTCAATTCGGGTCACTGGTGTATCTATCCTTGGGCAGGGATTTTCTATGCCGCAAATCATGGCAGTGTCCGGACACAGATCGACATCGTCCCTAGCTTTATACCAAAGGGTATCAGATACAGAGAAACAACAAATGGGAAATGCTATTTCCAACAAAATCATAGGCCAGGAGAATCTACCAATGCTGCCAAGTACCAGCCATACATTACGCACACTGCCATCTTGTAGTAGTTCATTAAATCCAGAACAGAATGTATGTAGCCTGGTGCCATTCAAACGCAACTTACAATCAAATTCAGGTCAGTGCAAATAATCTAGATAAAATTTGTACTTCAATTAGAATACATGTACATCTAAATACGAAAATATCCATTCTTTAAAGAAATTGAGTTTATCTTATTAGAAACATAATAACAAACCTTTTCCTAATAAAAATTTAAAAGAAATTAAAATAGATTTGTATAGAATTTAGAAATCAATTTTGTGAAGACAAGTAAAAATAGCAAATGATTTTTATAAAAAAATGTATGTATTCATAGGTTAACTTTTCTATAAATATATTCTATTACCAAATTTCAGTGTCTGTATTGGATTCAGATAATGGGAGGAATGCATTGTATGCAATGGATGATTTCAATCCTGAAGATTTCTTCTCAGATTTTGATTCACTGCCAGATGTGTTTGCACCAGCCCGAAATTCAATGATAACAAACCAAAGAGGTCAAGGAATTTTCAACAACTGCCATATGTCAGGAGTCACAATAAATTTCAATTTTGTACAAAAATAAACTGACAAACAACAGTTACTGATGTTAAAAAATAGTTGACAGACACTTAAAATTTCAATATTATTTCATGTTAACAGCAGTTTGTTTTAATATCTACAGTTGTCCTTATTGACCTATTATTGTTTACAAGTTTATGTAAACTTTATATGTAAGTTGATTACACAAACCATACTGTAGCTGAATAATTTGATTTTTTTTGGGGAGGGCGGCTTTTTTGTTTAATAAGTGTTACCATTATTTAATATGTTTGGTTTTCACATTTTTGTATTGTTCACCTGTTTATGAGTTTATATTTATAAAGTTATTGCGCATTAAAGTTGACAGGTTTGATCATCTGAGTGACTCACTAAGATATAAAACTTCTCCATAAATTCAGAAGATTGAGTCTGTTTCTTTTTCCAGTATCCTGAGCAAACTGTCATTTGTTAAATTGTTCTCTCTCAAAATCTGCAACAATAGAAAAGAAAAACAAGTTAGATCTACTATGTACACATGTATTTTTGCAATATGATGAAATAATAAATTAATAATTTTAAGAACTTACTGTACCTTAATAATTACATAGTTGCATGCCATCCACTCATCAGCTGAAACATTTTATTTTACCTTTCTTAGGAAATATATCTAACTGAATTTGTATTATTTTGTTTGGATAAAAGAATAAATTATGTAAACACTGGTAGGTTCTTTGAGCTATTAACTATTGAAAGAATTGTGAAAACAATTAATAAGATTTATTAGATGTTATACTGTAAAGTATAATTTAAAAGGCAACATTCATGTACATATATGCAAGAGGTTTATCAAGTACATTGAACCACCATCATTGTCATTGATTGAACTTGCCAATTTTCTTGCAAAATGTTGAAAAATAAAGACGTTTTAAAGTTGAAATTGTATTACAAAATTTACTTACTGCCCAAATTAAATGTTGATCAACATCAGTATACGCAGCAAATCTCCAAATATAATTATATTCCAATAATTAACGATTCCCGCTTCCAATTTTCCACGCCAATACACACTGAATCGTTTACATGTGACCTTTGAACTATGCTGGAAATTGATGCCGTCTTATTGGTTCGTCGAGGACTCGTGATCATATGACAGCGTAGAGTTCCGAAGGCGATTCGGGACATTCCGTTCTTATGAGGCTCTCAACGGGGAATATTACGACGCAAAAATAATAAATCGTAGAACAGTTTCCAGCGCGTTTTAAATAAAATTATTACATTTAAAGGTAAATTAACATATGTGCAGTATTATAAATTCGTTATAAAGATCATTGACAGGTTAATGGCCCTATATAAACGGGTGTTTGCAATATAACCCTCGCCTAGCGGCTCGGGTTATATTTACAAACAGCCGTTTATATAGGACAATATAACCTGTCAACGATCTTTATAACTAATAATATAAACAGGCTAGGAAGTTTTTAAAAAGTCAATGTGAAAAAAGTAAAACAAATTTTTATAATAAACAATTAGATGAACTTACTGAAAATGTTAAAGACTCTAAATCATTTTTGAAAAGATTTAAGAAAATGGCAAGGAAAAAACAACAAATTACAAATGCTATTTCTTATGATAATTGGGTACAACATTTTGAGGAATTGTTTAAGTCAAATAATTATGATATTGAATGTATTGATATAACAGAAGTAGTTGAAGGTTTAAATTCTGAAAGTCTTGATGAAATTAAGGAAGATATATTTAATGAAGAAATCTCATATAAAGAAATCTTGAAAACTGTTAAATCATTGAAAAAAGGGTCTAGTAGTGGGGAAGATCGTACTGTTCCTGAATTGTTTATTTTCTCAATTGACAAATTATTACCTATTTTGTATAACGATTAAAACAAAATTTATAATAAAGGTTTTTTTCCAGAATCATGGACAAAGTCCGTTATTGTTACAATCTATAAGAATGCTGATAGAAATAATCCAAATAATTATAGAGGAATATCTTTATCAAACATTTTGGGAAAAATATACACTGGAATACTCTCTAGAAGACTTAACTTTTTTGTAAATGTTTTATGGAATAATCAATGAGGGACAAGCAGGGTTTAGGGAAGGGTATTCTACTGTTGACAATGCTTTTATTTTGCAATCTATTGTAAGAAAACAGTTACAAAACAATCGTGGTAAATTGTATGTAGGCATGATTGATTTAAAGAAAGCCTTTGATATGGTTAATAGAGATAAGCTTTGGACAGTTCTGTGTAAAAATGGAATTGAAGGAAAATTATATAGGGCAATAAAATTTATTTATCATTCAGTTAAATCTTGTGTTAGAACTTCAGAAGGTATGACAAACTATTTTAATTGTGACAATGGACTTAAGCAAGGCTGTTTGATTTCTCCAACACTTTTTATTATCTATATAAATGAACTTTAATATCATAAATTTGAAAAATAGTGAAATAAAAGGAGTTCAGTTATTTCCGGAAAATACAGAAATTCTGTCTCTACTTTTTGCAGATGATTTAGCCCTTATAAATGAAACAGTTGTAGGTTTACAAAGATTGCTTAATAAACTTTTTGTGATGAAAGTGCCTTAGAGGTGAATATTGAAAAAAACCAAGATATTAGTATTTAAAAAGGGAGGTAGACTTTCTAATAAAGAGAAATGATATTATGATGGTAAACTATTGGAAACTGTCTCTAAATTTTCATATGTTGGTGTAACAATGTCAAGACAGATGTCAATATTTAAAATGGCTGATGAACAAGCCATTAAAGGAAAAAGAGTTCTTATTTCTATTTTATCAAATCTTTACAAATATGGTCAGCTTAAAAAACATGTATATTTTAATATATTTGATACTAAAAAAGTTCCAATATTATGCCATGGATCTGAATTGTGGGGGTCAATTGAACATAAAAGTATAGAAACCGTACATAATTATGCATGTAAAAGATACATGTGTGTTAAACAATCAACTGCAAATGCATCAGTTTTAGGAGATTGTGGCCGTTTTCCATTGTACATAACTACTGCATCAAGAGTGTTAGATTATTGGTTAAAGATATTAAGTTTACCTAATGATCGATATGTGTTATAATATGTTACTTATATATGATAGGAATGGAATGAAAAATTGGGCTACTAACATTAAACAACTACTATATACAAATGGTTTTGGATATGTTTGAAATAACCAGGGAGTTGATGATTAGAAATTGTTCCTAAAAATATTTACAAATAGAATGAGAGATCAATATAGGCAGAACTGGCAAGAAAAAAATTAATCAAAGTAAAAAGTTAGATTCATATCGTTTGTATAAATCTGAATTTATCCATGAGACATATTTATCTGTTGTTTTAATTCGTAAATTTAGAAATGCACTTGCAAAATTACGTACCTCATCACATGATTTAAATATTGAAAGAGATAGATATAGACAAGAAGAGAGATCTGAGCGTATATGTAATTTATGTAAAGTTTCAGTAGAACAAGAATATCATTTTGTAATGGTATGTACGACTTATGAAAATTTAAGATCAAAATACTTACCAAGCAAATATTTTGTTAATCATAATATTCATAAATTTAATATCTTAATGAGTTGTCAGGCTGAAAATATTATAGATAATTTGGCAAAGCTTGTGTTCCATGCCTTTGAAGAAAGAAAAAGATTATTATGTGTTAGAACATGAATAAATATGATAAACACCACTAGATAGTAAGAAGATTTTGTTTAACATAATGATATAATGTACTATATTCCATTGTATGAAATTGTATTGCTATCTATATGTTGTTTTGGGCTAGAGGCCTTGAATCAATAAACTCTTTGTCATTGTCATTGACATACTCTGATCTTTTATTGGATTAACAATAGATTTAACCACTAATCTGATAATAAGAATGAGATAGGTCAGGGATCTATGCATTATGACATTCTAAAATTTTATAGAAACAAAAAAATCTGTTCCTACGTAGTGTTGTATTAATGCGGTGGCATAGCAGTTTTCTCAAATGCAATCTTGTTTGTTTTGCAAACAACTTTTATAATGTTGGTACATGTATGCAGTTAAAATTTATTCCATACATTTCACTTTTATGCCGTCTAAGGAATTATTTTCTTTTATAAAATACATGCATGGCGAAGTGCGATTTGAAGAATCAACGCGGTTATTTTACATAAACAAAACGCTGCGCCGCTAATTTCTTTTCACAGACACTTGGTGTGTGGAGCTCAAAACGCCTTTAAAATCCAAATAAAATGTATATTTGTCAATCCCAGCACATGTACTGATCATATTTATCAAAATCTTAATGTAAGCCGTTTTGAAAATAAATTCATATTTAAACGTCTATAATAATACACAAGATAAAAATGTTAGTCAAAATAATGTTGGCCCATCGACAAAGGAGATATAATTCTTCACGATGATGGTCAATTTTAAACTTCAACGTCAATATAAATATCGCAACAGGCGGGCGAAATAAACATAGAGATTATCGCCGTTTTACTCCATTTACAAAATCTGTCGACAAATTCAAATGTGGCTCCCCAAGCTTTGACAAATATACATTTTATTTGGATTTTAAAGGCGTTTTGAGCGCCACACCCCGAGTGTCTGTGATTTCTTTGATTCTTGTCCAATCTTATAAGATTTAAGGGTTATGCAACACGTTTACTCATTTTAAACAATAATATGATACAGATTGTTACTGCCCCAAATGTAAAAAGGTATTGCTTTAGAAAACGAACTTATAAAATCGGTGAGAAATTATGGCATCTCTTCAGTTTTTTCCTTTTTGATATAGAACGAAAATTAAGATTTTAATCTTCTAGTGAATTTAGATAAAAAACCAGATAATAGTTTCTAAATATAAAATGTCACAACTCAAAACTTAAAAGTTGGATTATTATGCATAAATTCAGAGCAAGAAACAGGACTGCCATCAATTATTAATAGTGTCAACATTTCCGAAGTGTATATTGGCCAGCGTACCGGTGTCTGCGTTGTGGAATAATTGACACATTTTAAATATAAATATTAGGTTGAATATTATATTTTCTATACCGGGACAAAATCTTTTCTGGAACATCGCTTAAACAAAACCCAAATATCTAGGCCATTACGGCATGCTATGATGTTAGTCTTTTATTACACGGATAAATGGTTCATGTACACAGGTTCTTTCAGATACAGACAAACGAAAAACGGGAGCTCGGAGTAACGAGTTTTACTTTTCTGAAAACTGTTGAGGAATGGAAAATTAACGATAGAATTTACCATTTGAATTCAAAAAATCATAGCGTAATGCACGTTTGGAAAACGAAACTTTCCTAAGCAATGAGATGCTGTTTTAATACGCAGCAAGTTGTGACTAACATAATTATGCTTACATAGATAATACTACAGAGTGGTGACAATATAAATTTTAATGAAATACAGTATTTGCTTATCCTTAATAAACAATTTTATATAAAATAGGACTAAATTAAAAGTTTTTCCGCATCATTTTAAAGATTTCAATCAATTAAAAAATATTTAAAGATTATTTCCTGGCGATTTATTTTAATGTACTGTAGCAATAACTATAATTAATAATTTAAACATTAAAAAAATAATTAACACTGTTTAATAGTTTTTCATATTTTTTTAGCCACGCAAAAAAAAAAAGACAACATTCACGCACGGTACCGAACAATATCGATTTTTAGTGTACATGTTACATTATTGTAGCAACGGCGTTGGTACACAAATGGGACGGTGAAATGAAACTAACGTGGTTTACTTTCTTCTAAGTTGATAATCTGGCACTTTTTGTGCTGTTAATTCCTTAAAATTGTATTGTTGAATAAATTCTTAGTTTGAATTTTCACATTTACATCGTCACAATCTATACATAACTGTTGTTCTTTTGACCGTTAAAGAGAATACACCATTTACAAACTGTATCACTATAGATTACTAATTCTACTGTCTTATTTGATTGAGTATGGAAAAAAATTGCATACTTTTGAAAACAATGACACATATTCCATATTAAAGGTAGTATCATCTATACATATAAAACATAAATAAATATACAGAGGGAACAATTTTTAGCCATAAAATACTCATCATGTTCCAGATATTTTATTTTCGCAGACTTTAGATGACGAGTTTGCGTGTTTGTTTATACAAAAATGCTATTATGTGCGTGAGGCATTTAACTTCGTAATTAAATAACTTAAATATTTCGAGTAAAAAATGAAAGAATGGAGATGAGAAAAAAAACTGTTTAAGACAATGATTATTTCTTCATTCACATAATACACATTTAAAATATTTTTAAGGGACCTAAATGATCACGCCATATTACATTTTACATGTAAATACAATAAATTATTCTTACACTAAATTATTCAAGCTGTTCTGTTTATATTATCGTTATACAGATAATTTTAAGCAAGTTTTCTTTGATCATATCTCATGTTACGCTATGATGAAATAAAAGAAAAGAAACAAAGAAAAAAAGGAAATAAAGTCCATCTTGATTATAATAGAGACACCTGGCCATGTTTTTTTTCTAATAGTAAACTCTTTTGAACTATTCAAAACAGTGTACACGTGTAATTTCTCTAACATCCAATACATGTACTTGATGTTATTTTCATAACTATAGATGAAGACAATAGTAGTACAATTAAATGACATTCCATCGCTTAAACATCCCCTAAATCCCTGGTTATAGAACACATCTATGTTTGACATAAGTCTCTGGCGACCTTTCGGCCAAAACCTGAATTCGATGTATAGTCAAATTAAACTGAGGTACGCCCTTGGCTTGAGGTTAAGAATGGCGTACGCGATGTGACCTTGAAACTTACGTCTGCATTATAGTGTACACGGCTGTAAATATAAATACATGTATATCACGTTACAAATCATTGTGTGTGCATGATTTTATATTTAGTTTTACATCCGATTTGTAAGTATTTAAGATCTTTAACGTTAAGCTTTAAATAGACAAGTGTTTGTTCCCCCTGCCACTACCTGCCCAGCAGGAAATTAATTAACGCATATATGGTTGTTAAAACATTACAATTTCAGTTTTTAATTACAAATATTTGCAGGAAAGTGTTATTTTTTCTAGATCATTTATTAACTTGATTTTGATATTCTAATTTACTTTGACATTTATCTTATGTCAGAAATATGCGTTATATTTGCGATACAATAATGTTTCATACATTGTACTTTAAAACTTTCGCTAATTTTTATTTATTCGGAGCCAAAACAATTCATTACAGCAATCAAAACTTTGCAGCCCGTTCCGTCAGTCTTCGGATAAGGACCCCCAACACAATAGTAAGAATACACAGAAAGGATACGGTATATCAGTCTAACGTACGCACTCAGGATGATTACAAATAGTAATTTGATGCTAGTATAGTTGTTGACAGTTATGTCCAATACATAAAATAAAAGTCCACCTAAAATAAGTAAATTCATAGGTTTAAAAGAAAAACAGGTTACATTTATTCGCCATTTTTTCAATTTTGCTTATTCAGCCTTTTTATGGACAGATGACTTTTATATTTAGTAGGAATATTTCTTGCATTGTCTTCTTCTTTTGTATGGAGTTATGGGTCAGTGGGTCAAGATCAGGGGTGCCAAAAAAAGATTTATTCACATAAGCATACGCAGCCTTTATTTTTTGACTGATGGAATATGATTTACCCTTGATGGTTCAGTATTGGGAGTCTGTTTTATACAGGATTTGCTTTTTTACCAATGTCTCATATTTACAAGGAACAAAGTGGTCCTTAAAGTTTTTGGGGTCACTGGGTTCAAGGTCAAGGTCTTACATTTATAAATATTTAATAAAGTTTAATTGAATAGTTTTCAACTACATTGCATGGCAAAGCATTGACTTGCATAACAACTGTGCATAAAACGTGCTAAAAAAAAGGTTGTGTTTTTCCAGCTGGACATATTTTCAGGACGATATGAGGCTTGTAAACACGAATGTTTCGGTGTTATACAATTTTATTGTATCAACGCGCAAGCCTTGAATAAGATTACCGCAATTCTTGTCTGGTTCCCATCAAGACGTTAAAGATTGTACCTCAAGGTATATTATTTACTGCTTCAATTTATCCTTCATCAAATTTGAATATGGGTTACCTGGGGTTAAATTCTAGGTCACAGCCCAAATATAAAAAATCCTTGTGAACACTTAAGGGGCTACTGTTTTAGTCCAAATATCCAGGATTGGTCAAAATAGTTGTTTTGATGATTTCTAGGTCAAGATTGAATATGGGTCACTTGGGGTATATAAAAAAGGTCACACAGTCCTAATATGAAAAAAAAACAACATTTTTGATCACTTTAGAGGACATTGTTCCAATCCAAATATCCTGGAAATTTGGACTGAAACCTTATAATAAATAAGAGGCATCATGTCCCTCTAGTTTTTAATTGTAAAGTATTATTTGCGATGACATCAATATTTCACCTTCAATGATTTTGAATGTGACCATTAAAACAAATGTTTTACCTTTTTTAACAATTGATCTCAAATGAACGATATATTACGCGGATATGGTTTTCTTGTTGCTATACTTTTCTTTAGCGCATCGAGTGTTGCATCGAGTATTTTTCTAAAAGTTTTCTTAAGGTCATTGTGTTGTATCTTTTGTATTTGTATTTAATTTATCATTTCTGTTCTTAAGTTATTGACAATGGACAATTGTAATGTTGATTAATTGTATTAACACTCTCTCGCCAAATAGGAACATATTTGGGCTAAAAACGAGGTTTGTCGCGTCTACAACCAGGTTAAACTCACCAGTTTAGGTTTTTGCTTCTTATAGTTCCAATGCGTTTCCCTTATGCGTTCTTCTCAGTCACATGTATTTATGTCTTATCAATTGTGATAGGTTCTGTATGGTGACACGTTCTATGATGTCTTATGTTGTAAATTGTTTTCAGCGGTTTTAGCAGCATTAAATTTCAAATCTCATTCATATACCATTTGATGCTTACCAAATCCTTGTTTCGTTAGTCCTCAAGACAGACCTTTTGATTGATAACTGTCCCGGTTTTTGGTATGTCTCTTCCTTTCAATTTGCTGCCTTTGTCATCTCCAATGTTTTGGCTCGGTACCTTTCTGGGTACCGTTCAAGTGTGGTTTGGTTGCGTCGAGGCTTTGTTCTGTTTATGTCACCTTTCATTATTGATATTCTTCTCATTTTTTGAGTTATCATCGCTACTTGATAAATAAAATTCAGCCGTGAGCACTTAAAAATCAATAAATCCTCTCATGTTTTTTCTGCTTTTATTTGGTAGAACTACACCAAAGATATAATATTGTCTCTTGCAAAGACTTTTAAAGAGTATAATTTAAAAGAAAACTTAAAAATAGTTATAATACAGTTAGTGTGCATTTAAGTACCCTTATATGTTTAATATGATATTTGATAGTTCAATCTAGTTGACAAACTATTATCTCACGTGAATATGAATGTAATATTATACAAAACAAATACACGTGTAAGCTGGCATTGATACTATGAATCAGTAAAATAGGTCATTTATGTCTTTTCTTCTTTTGCATCTGTTTTATACATAAAAGAAATAATTTAAGCAACTAAATAGTGTTAGCTCACAACTAGTCACAAATCCCCAAAAACAACACTGCAGGGAGAATACACTTATAAACGTCATCTCAATTTCTTTTTGTGTGCATGTGTCCAATAATGAATCAGTTACGGAAGTGTGTAAGATAAAATGAAGAAATCGCTGCGATTTCACATGTAATGCTATGTCAGTCGCAGTACTTCAAATCATTAACTTAAATATCAATCTGTCTGCGCCCTTCAAATGAGTTGAATTGTATCATATTTCTTAGTCTCTCTTGTAATGAATGTAAAAAATAAACAATGTATTGACAGATTAATGAGCGTGTAAACATATTAAATACTGGCATAATGCGTTGTCAATCGAAAAAATCATCTGTAGGTACTTAAATTTGTTTCGCCTGATCAAGCCACTAATGTATGAATTGATTTCAGTAATTCCCTATTGGTAGTTAGAGGTTATAATTAGCTTTGTTAAAAAACGACTTTAGACTACCCACTTGCTAGTGCAACACTAAATTTATGGATATGATTTAGACATTTTTCCTGTAGTATTGCCCTGTTGACATCCACAATATTAATAATTTTTAATATTAATATTAATCAAATATTTGTATTGCTTTTGTGGTGCACTGTTTCTGGTCCTTGATTACTTAAAAAAAAATTGGTCCAATCATGTTTCTTGGATCAAACTAGCCTTGCCCTTGGGTCAGTTAAATGTATGAAAACAAAATGTAAAACAACTGTTTTCTCAATTTAAATAAAGGCTTGAAATGCAATTCTTAAATGTCAAGTATTCGTTATGTATCGTCATCGTCTAATAAGCCTCCATAGTTAAAGAACTCTGATAAGATATCAGTTTACCAAGATTGTTCTACCTGAATACCTATTTCTCCTTTTTGAAGCTTTTTTAATCATAACACAATAAAGTATAATGTACTGCAAATGTTTATACTTGAACAAAACGGATGTAATTGTTGTCCTAGACTACAATAAATGATATTCAATTTAGTTTTGAATTCTTTTACTATAAATTTATTTTTATTGATCACATAAAATGATTATTGAATCATTTTCTCTTTAAAAAAGGTTATTTTTGTATTAAATGAATTAGAATAATAAAGTCTTAATCTGAGTTATTTGACAGAAACACAATCTGTCAACATTTCTATTTTAAAGAATCGAAATCATTAACATAAATTGTTTATATAATGATAACGATTCTAAGCATAATTACATGTATAAGAAGTGTTTAAAGCAATTGTTTAATTTTTAAAATAACTTGTACGTTTCATCATTTACAGATGTGGCTATAACAGATGTAACAAATCAAAGAGTAAACAAAATGGCAACCGGAGGTCAGCCAAAGACGCTAGATAACCGTATATTTTTGTTTCGGTTACAAATACTAGTCATTGATGGTGGTCTCCTGGTATTGAGAAATATACTGGACCAGTCCTTGACATCTCAATGCATAACGTTCAGTGCGTGGTTGACTCAAGAAAAGTCAACAATAACACATTTGAAAAACCGCGGCATTATAACCCAGGTCCAATATGACCTATTGTTTCCAGCGGGTTGTAAAGTCCCAACTTCGGCAGATTTGGACATCACGCTGATTATTTGTCTTCTGAGAAACCTGAACTGTTTTGGATTAAATACAAAATTTAACTGGAGGGCAACACCAGCACATACCGATGTAACAATGGAAGCAGACATATGTCGGTTAAGGAATTTCCGAAATAAAGTAAGTATATTCGAAATGCAATTTGTAAATTCATGCCTTGGCAATACAGAAGAATAAAAGTAAATGTATATATTGGCAATATAAATATCTACGTATTTTAAAAGTAATGAAATTCTGCCAAACTTTAACTTAAATATAATTTAATCAATCATCATACTTAAACATATATAATAGTACAACTTTTAATATTGTCTAGACAAGAACTAATTCGGTGTATTGCAAATCTTTACAGTAGCTGTGTAGTCGTACTTTAAAGGTTAAAACATGAACATCTTAAACATGAATTGAATTTTTTATCCTACTTTTCCGATGCATTTTTTTTTCGAGCTATCATTACTTTCATGAAAAACTATGGACTTCTATTTTTGTCATGAAGTAATCCATCACGGCATTATCCGAGGTTATATTGCTTTCTTCAAATAGGCTACGATATTGATACTTTCATAAAATAATTCAGAATAAAACTGACGTCATGAAACAATCCGAGATATAACTGACGTTAAGAAACCATCCAAGATAAAACTGCCATCATAAAACAATCTGAGGTAATACTGCCCGCATGAAAAGAATACGAGACAATCCTGTCGTGGAGAAACGATCCCAGATATTACTGCTGTCGTGAAACAATCTGAGATAATACAGCATTCAGAAAAGAATCCGGAATATTACTGCAGTCAAGATACAATCCGAGATAATATTGCTGTCATTAATTAATCCGAGATAAAACTGCCGTCAAGAAAACATTCCGAGCTTATATTCCATCATGAAACAATCCGAAATATAACTGCAGTCATGAAATAATGCGAGCTTATACTGCCGTCATTAAAAACAATCCGAGATTATACATCCTTCATGAAACAATAAAATATAATACTTCTCTCATGAAACAATCAGAGATAATAATGTCACTTTGAAAGAATCCGAGATATTACTTCCCTACTGAAACAATCCGGGATAATACTTCCCTCATGAAACAATCCGAGATAACACTGCCATCATAAAAGAATCCTAGATAATATTGACGTCAAGAAAACACTGCGTTATAAAACTGACGTCATGAAAAATTTCGAGATGATACTGCCCCTATGAAACATTCCAAGTAAATACTTCACTCACGAAACAATCCGATAACACTGTGAACATAAAAGAATCAAAGGATAATAAAGCCGTTAGCATGAATATTTTTTAAATATTATCTGACATTTTGGATGAAATTTTTCGAGCTATCATTACTGTCATGAAAACCCCTAGGTGTTTTATTAATAACATGATAAAATCAATCACGACATAATACGAGGTGTTACTACTATCAGCAAATCTGCTAAGATATTACTACTATCATCAAAATAATCCAAGATAAAACTGCTATCATAAAAAATCGAGATAAAACTGCCTCCAATAAACCATCCTAGGTAATACTTCCGTCATGAAATAATCCGAGATAAAACAGCAGTCATAAAATAATCCGAGTTAAAACTGTCGCCAAGAAACAATCCGAGATAATACCGCGTCATGAAACAATCAAAGATAATACTGCTGCCAAGAAAGAATCCGGGATAATAATGCCGGTATGAAACAATCCAAGATAATACTGCCGCCAAGAATCAATTTGAGTTAATACTGCCGTCATAAAACAATAAATAAGATAATTATGCCGCCATGAAAAATGCGAGATATAAGTGCAGTTATTAATCAATCCGAGTTAATACTGCTGACAAAGAACAGTACGAGATATTACTACCGTAAAGAAACAATCCGAGATAATACTGCCGTCAGGAAATAATCAGAGATATTTCTACCGTCATGTAACAATCAGAGATAATACTTCAATCATGAAATAATCTGAGATATTGCTGCCGTCATGAAACAAACAGAGATATTTCTACCATCAAGAAACAATCCAAGATAATACAATCTTAGATAAAACGGGGCTAAAAAACAATTTGAGATAATACTGCAGTCATGAATTTAACCAAGATAATACTGTCATCATGAAATTATTCAAGATAATACTATCGTCAAGAAACAGTTCAAGATGTTATTGCTGTCATAAAACAATCAAAGATCATAAAATATGCAGTCATTAAATAATCCAAGATAACACTGCCGTCATGAATTAATCTAATATATTCCTTTTATCATAAAATAATCCGAGATATTACTGCCGTCATGAAAGAATCGGAGATTTTACTACTGTCATCAAATAATTCGGGATATAACTACAGAAATGAAATAATTCGATATATTACTGCCTACATTAAATAATCCGAGACATAAGTGCCGACATTAAAATAATCTAAGGTAATACAGCCATAAAGAAACAAGCCATGATAATAATTATTGCACTCATGTAATAATCTGAAAAATTACTGCGAACATGACAAAATCAAAGTTTATACTGCCGTTACGAAATAATCCGAGATATTTCTGCGTTATGAAACAGTCCGAGATAAAACGACCGCTTTAAAACAGTCTTAGATAATACTGCGTCATGAAACAGTCCGAGATAATACTGCCGTCAAGAAACAATCCGAGATAATATTGCACTCATGAAATAACCCGAGATAATACTGCAGTCATGAAATAATCCGAGATAATACTGACGTCATGAAATATGAGACATTTCGGATGAAATTTTTAGAGTTATCATAACTTTTATGAATAATTATGGGTTATACGAGTTAATATTATTACCATCAAAAAGGCTAATATATTACTACTATACAGTCATGAAACAAGCATATATAATACTGTTGTCATGAAATAATCCGAAATATTACTGCAGAAATCGAATCCGAGATATTTAAGCAGTAATTAAAAAAATCTGAGATAATACTGCAGTCATTAAAGAATCCTAGATTATACTTCCGTCAAGAAACCTTATCCGAAATGATAGTGCCATCATAAAAAAGTCTGAGATAATTCTGCAGTCATGAAACAATCAGGGATATTACTGCAATCAAAAAACAATCCGAGATAATACGTCCATTAAAAAAACAGTTCTAGATAAAACTGCTTCATGAAACAGTCCGAGTTAATACTGCCGTCATGAAATATTCCGGGATATTACTGCTGTTATGAAATAATCAAATATATAACTGTTGCAATGAAATAATCCAAGGCTTTACTGCCGTCGTGACACATACAGAGATTTTACTACCGTCATGAAATAAATCCGGGATATAACTACAGTCATGAAATAATCCGAGATATAACTGCAGTCATGAAATAATCCGCCATATTACTGTCGTCATTAAATAATCCTAGATATAATATCGTCATGAAAAAATCCGATATAGTACTGCAGTCATGAAACAGTCCGAGAAATTGCTGCCGTCATAAAACAGTACGAGATATTACTGCCATCCGTCATGAAATAAATCGAGGTGTAACTACAGTCATTACATTATCCGTGATATTACTGCCTACATAAAATAATGCAAGAAATTGCTGCCGTCATAAAACAGTACGAGATATTACTGCCATCATGTAATAAATCGAGGTATAACTACAATCATTACATAATCCGTGACATTACTGCTTACATGAAATAATCCGAGATATTACTACAGTTTTGAAATCATCCGAGATTTCACTTCCGTCATGTGACAATCAAAGTATTTACTGCCGTCATGAAACAAAGGGAGCTTTTACTGGCGTCATGAAACATCCGAGCTCTTATGCCGTTTTGAACTAATGTAAGGTTCTACTGCCACCATGAAACAATCGGAGCTTTGCTGCCGTCATGAAATAATCCGAGATACTACTGCAGTCTTGAAACAATCAGAGATATTTTGAGTGATTTGGTTCCTGGTAGTATGGACGTGCTAAACCGCAAACTTTAACATTTCTTTGAAATTTCTAAATGAATTTTCGTCATGCTGTAACACACTAGCCCTTTTGACAAAATCTTTAAGCATACCATATTTAACTAGATCTGGAGCAATCAATTACCTTGACCTTAAAGAACAAACGATGGGATTTAGCTAAGTTTTGTATAATTTTGTAGCATTTTCCTTTTGTACTTTTTCCATAAAATGTTTAACATTTTACTTAGTATGGGCTTATAAACTTCGTAAGGCATTATATCTTATTCATAATAAGTGAATTGTGATGTTTTCTGCATATCGCACTCTTTGGGTTTTATACCCCGCATTTTGTCGAAAGCAAAACCTGTATAACTAAATACACTTATAAACAAATTTGGCATAATTTGCATTCTATCGTTCTTATTACTGCGGACGTAAAAGGGGTCTTAAATCTATGTAAACAAAAAATCTACTTTACTTTCATATTCAAAATTATCAATGTCTCCCTTGACAAAATGGTCTGTGTTGTTGTTGGTTTGTTTTGGAAGGGGGGTAGTGGGTGGTCTGTAGAAGCAAAGAAAGAAGAGGGGGATTGTTTAACTCCAATTCGTTAATTTGAGCTCATATTTCAGGTGAAACATATTGTTTTTTTTATTTCAGATAAGTCATATACCAACAACGACTGCAATACAACAAAATGATTTCACAGTTTGGTTGAATGATATTGAACAGGTAAGCACATTTCGCTTTCATAGTATTATTATTATCTTTGTAACCTTTCAATCAACTTTTTAAATAAAGAAAGAGTTTTATATATGGTAAATGATGTATTCTTAAAGAATTGAAACATATTATAGGATATTCAAATTTAATAAATCATATAAAATCATAATCCATATAAGCATGTAGCGTTAAACATTTATAAGTATACATGTTGACGCTACATATACGTCAAAACAAGCAAAGAATTTCAAACGAGCCAATTTCCCCATGGATTCATTTGAGTATTGAAATTATTTACAGCACTTCTCGCTCTACCTAAGTGACACTATTGAGGCTTTTAGACATGACGGGACTGGAAGTGATTTTTCGGACTATTGTTCCGTTTGAAGTAGGTCTCCGTTGCTTCAAGAACAACTATTCTAACCGTGTAAATCGACTCGACTAGTTATTGAATAAAGCAACGCAAAAAAGCAAAATACAATTTTGAGCTTACCTCTCAGAGGTGATTTCTGTCAAAATGTCCAATTTGATCTACGTAGGAATTTCAAATTTTATAATTCAGACTTTACTTCCACAGTGAAGATCATTTGATTGGAAAATATTTTTTTGTAAATTTTGGAAATCTTTAACACTAACTGAATTATTTTGACTTACCTCTGCGAACGCTTGGTGTATTTAGACTTAAAAAAAACATTTACACTTTCAAGTATCAGTACTTTAAGAGCGTCACGATTTTCGGGTGTCAAGTGCATTCAGTGCTTCACAATTTTCAGGTGTCAAGAACTTTCTGTATTTCTCGATTTTCAGGTGTCAAGTACTTTCAGTGTGTCACATTTTTCAGGTGTCAAGTACTTTCAGTGTTTCACGATTTTCAGGTGTCAAGTACTTTCAATGTTTCGCAATTTTAAAGTATCAGTACTTTGAGTGAGTCACGATTATTAAATGTCAAGTGCTTTTAGTGTTTCACGATTTTCAGGTGTCAAGTACCTTTAGTGTTTCACGACTTTCAGGTGTCAAGTGCTTTCAGTGTTTCACGATTTCAGTGTTTGACTAAGTTTCGACGTACAGTTTTTTCAGTGCGTTACAATTTTCAAGTATCAGTAATATCAGTCCTTCAAAATTTTCAAGTACCAATTATTTCAGTACGTCACAATTTTCGGTTAATTTCATTGCTTTATAGTGTTTAACAATTTTCAGGTTTCCCGTTCATTCAGTGCTTCTCGATTTTCAGAATTCAAGTAATTAAAAAAATCACGATTTAAGGGTTTCATTTAGTATCTACAGTGCGTCACAGTTTTAAGGTTGTGCAATACTTTGAGTTCTTCACTATTTTCAGGTTTTAAGTTCTTTTAATGCTACGAAATTTTGATCTTTCTAGTTATTATAGTGCTTCAAAATTTCCAGGTTTTCCAGTACATTCAGTGATTAAATATTTCATGTTTCCAATACATTCAGTGCTTCAAAATTGTTAGGTAGTTTGAGTGCGTCAATTAGACAGCTTAGATATTTTACAGGGAACATAGTTTAGAGGACGTCCCTGGTGTTAAACTTGCCACACCTCGGGGGTCATAGATTTCCCTTACTGGGGCTTGAATTTAAAAGCATCCACATTTGAATCCACAATCGTTACTTTGCTGTCATTAATGACGATATCAGATGCAGATGTTACCTTTGTGAAAGTAAAAGATTAAGACGTATTTTTTCATTGATGGTAAACAGTGTTAATTGTCCCTTGTCATCAAGAGCCTTTATAATAAAGAGGATCGTCATGACTCTTGTGCAGTAAATTTTGACTTTCATGTCTAATACTTTTATTTACATATAAATTGTTGTGTCAACATCTTTGATAAACACAAGATTATCAAACATTGGAACTGAAATGATAAAGTTATTCATTTCCGGTTTTAGATACTTGTTCGTCTAAGTTCTCCAGCTTTGAATATTCAGCAAAAAATCGACGAATTCAAAACTTGCCCTCTTGATCTGGAAGAAGAGAAAAGGATACAGAAAGAAATAAAAAAGTGGAAGTATGAAGACGATGTTGACCGACTAAAACAGGAAATGACAGGCGTGAAAAAAAATGTAACTGACGTGAAGAAAGACCTTGAAGACATAAAGGAACATGTAACTGATGTGAAGAGAGATGTTGATGAGATCAAAAGACGGCAAACGACAGGTTTGTTATTTCTTAAGCTTAAATATTTTATTTTTTAATGAATACTTCATTATTGAGATATCTTTAGAAAGGCTGATAAAAGAATATACTAGAATACTAAAAAATGTACTTCTGTAGCGTTTTGATCCCGACGTTTCCAATTTTTGATAAGTATCAACTCGTTTATTTTTTCGTAAATTGCTTTGACAAACTTCATAAATCTCCGTTTGTCTGTTTGATATGGCAGATAATTGCGTTTCCAGACCATTGTCATTGCCAGAAACGTCAACAATAGAACAGTGTTTAAAAATGAAAATTGTCTCTTTCGGAGATTATAATCGATTTCTTCCACTTTGCAGATAAAACAAATTTAATATCTTGCGGTAAATATTTAATGTAAATCTACAATATTTCTAGGTTTTCAGTCACAATCAACTTCAAGAAAATCTTAAAATGTGCCGCAGTATCTATCAATGTAACCGAAAGTTCATAACTTTTGTGTGGAAATTGTCAAAAGATACATGCACATCAATCAATCCCGTGGATGAAACAAGTGATAAATAATTATTTAATAATCTTAAGATCCTTTTACTGATTTTATATGGTTTTATATCATAAATATAATGCTCAAATGAAGATTTATCAATATTGTATGTTCCAAAAATCATTATTTGTAAAGATATTACCAAATTTCTATTTCATGTTAATTTGAAATTTAGTTCCTATAAAGTCTAAGTCATTTCGTTCAATCAGATATGAATGCATATATTTTAATGATTACACATAATGAGGACAAATATTTTCAGTACATATTTTACATATTCTTCGTTGTTTGAAAATCGTTTAAGAAGCATAATTATATACATATATAAATTTCACTTAAGTGTGGTAACAACCTTATTTATGACATACAGGATCTTATATAATTACAACAAAACGGAACGGTTTCTTTCTGTCTTGTGTCTTAAACATGCTCGTTAAAAGCTTTGAAATGAACTGTCAACGTTTTACACTTTATAATTGACCATATAACCCCTTTCAATAGGAAATACTTATTCATTTATTATTTACATTACACGTTTTGTTATTTGAGAATTATGTACATAAATGAAAGATCACCAATGAGCGTACTTATATGATGTAATTTTATTGATAAACCCTGCACAACAAAAGTTGTTAGAGGACTTAGACGCCGGCATGAATAATCAGACGGTTTCAAGGCACTGTTGATTGCTAACTTTGACATAATGAATTATTTTCGTAAAAGAAAACCAACAGAAATGCATGTGTACCAAAAAAAGACAACAACAATGGCAACAAAAATTTATTTCGTAAGTGCTGTCCGCATGGATAATTTTATTTTTCGAGTTTTCTTCCTTTTGGTTAAAATTTACAATATTGCCCGTTCACAAAGCTGGATCCTTAATAACGCAGAAAGTACCAAAGAATATTTTATTAACTTAAAAAATATGGGTAGATGGCAGTCTTGAGATTAAAAAAAAAGGTTGTTGTGGCAACAAATAGACTCAAAATAGTGAAAATATTTTAATGAAACTTGAAATATAGATAAATGACAGTATAGAGAGTATGCACATAATTTTAGCTTGACTCTGGGGTGTATATGTAGATGGGTCCTACTTATCAAGTGTCTGCAACAGCGTCCTGATTTTGACAGATTTTATTTCATAAAATCTATGTTTCACTAAAACTTCTTTATTTCTAAAGGTATTAACTTTAAAATTGAAATTTATGTTTCTTATTATCAACATCATATGTGACAAGGATCATAAATTTAGCAGAATAACCCCCTTAAACTTACAACTTTCATTAAAAGCAATATTGTTCTTTGTGTAACTTCTTTATTTCTAAATGTTTCTTCTTCAAAATTCATTAATATCTGTCTTATCATCACCCACCTTTCTTTCTTTCTTTCTTTCTTTTTTCTTTCTTTCTTTCTTCCGTCCCTCCTTTCTTTCTTTCTTTCTTTCTTTCTTTCTTTCTTTCTTTCTTTCTTTCTTTCTTTCTTCTTCAACCTTCAAGTATATGTTACTTTCTGTAAAATTACTTGTTTTCACCGAGCATGCTGTTTAAAAGCAATGTCATTTAAAACCACAATAGTCACTAATTCCATGAAATCCTCCCTGGCCATTCGAAACTGTAGCTTCAATTAGTGTGGTGTGCTGCCTTTAGACTTAAGATATTCGTTCTTTGGCACCACTCACATCATGTTTGAAGAGGCTCAGAAGTGTAGCATCTTCATTATAAGAGTTATCTCCTCCTTGGTTTAATGATTATTCTTTTAAAAATATTATATACTGGTTTAAACCAGGGATGAATAAAGGTTTGCCCTCTGTTTACGCGTCCCTAAAAACTGTAAATCGTGATCACTTTTAACAACTATGTATGGGAAGCTGAGTTTCCTATAACATGACTGAAAAGTTGGTATTTTCTTTATATTATTTGGCGGTAAAACAAACAAGAGGTATCTTTAAAAAGATACTCGGATTTTACTTTCAAAGGTTGTTTCGGAGATTTTAAAATGAAGAAATGTTAACTCGTTTTTAAAAAAAAACCGTTTAGATTTAAATGTGCAAATTCTCAGTCGCTGAAGGCACTTTTTCAGACTTTGAAATTGGATTGACTTGAAACACAATACAAAAACGACAGCAGCTTTAAGAAAATAACAAAAAAGCAATATTTTCTACACAATTTCCATTTATATACCCCGTCTTTACACAGACTATCAGAGTTTTTAAAGTACGTTTTATATGATTTTAGTATGTTTATCTTTTTGTGAATGAAGTTAACAATAATTAGACTAAACTGAACACTTTATTAACCAATAAATGGTTTGAAATGTTAAAAACCCTGATCATTAGACGACGTGTGCACACGGCAGCTAGTAGATATGCATTCGCCCATTCAGCAATGGGGGAAATTTTAGTTATTTTTGTTTTAACAAAATTACACTGTGTTCAGATTCTCTAATACAATATTACGAACGGCACATTGTCCATGTCAATAATGGTCAAATTATCATTAACAAAAACACCCCTTGATCATCAACAACATAATTACTATCCAGCACCTGTTTACTATGTAAAGGAAAGAGCATCGAAACACGAGGTTATCTGATTTATACGAGGGGGCGTAGCTCCCGATTATTAATCAGATTGCCGAGTGTTTTGATGTTCTTTCTCTTTTGTATCATAGTCAAACATAAAAACACGCTCCTTGTTGTCACAATATGATACCCCAGAGAAAAATTACCAATGAACGAGCATCTTAATATGATATTTCTGTCGCTTTCACTTTCTATGCCGTCACAATAAGTAAACACCAGCAAAAATGAGCCAATAATGCTCTGGAGTGCGGGTTACTAATACCTGCACTCCAGTTAACGCACGGTGGATATGTATACGATTTAACTAAGACACATTTTCAACAGAAAAGAGCCCAAACTATGATACAAATAATACATATATACAAGGTATGTTACTCGACGTAGCTTATTCACCCGATACAGTAAACGTTTTCCTCTCGCTTTTTTAATATAAGACATATTCTCATACTTAAACGTGGAAACATAACACAATAGATATATATGTCGGTAACTGTTAAAAATATTAAGCCATCTATATTCATTGACGATAAATGATTTATCAAACGTGAAAAAATACGTTAAAATTGCGACGTCGACATGTTTTGTGCCACGGAAATTTCCAAAATACCACAAGTAAACATACATTTAGCTGTTTCTCATTCGTAAGAAAGTATTCCAAGCATGTTAACTAAAACATTGAATTCCAGTTATTATATAACGATTGTCACATATTTAATGTCACATGTAAGCACGTTTTAACTAAATTTAAAAAAACTCTTTTTTTTCTTTCAAAACTCCGCTGTCAAATGAAATGGTAAGTTTTCATTGGTTAATTTAATGTGTGTGACCTTATAGTAGCAATCATGAAAACAAAGAAGAAGTATATAAAACTGAGTTAAAATTGCATAATTTGGATATATAAATTGTTCACAAATAACATATTTCAACTTGAATTTAATGTTTGAACGTGTTTTTGGAGTTATTGCCCTCTGTTCATTTTGACACATTGAACTTTGTCTGGGACATTACTCTAAAACTGTAAGAGATATCAACATGAAACTTTGTAAGTAGATAGATCTCATTGTGTAAAAGTGCAATGCTAAAGAACCATAACACTTTCTTGTCTAATTTTGGAGTTATTGCCCTTTGTTTATTTACAGTTGAACACTTGAACATTGTCCGGGACATTACTCTAAAACAATAAGAGATATCAACATGAAACTGAAGAACCATTACTCTGTCTTACCTAATTTTAAAGTTATTGCCCTTTGTTCATTCTAACACTTTGAACTTTATCCGGGACATAACTCTAAAATTATAACATGAAACTTTATAGGTTAATAGATCTCATTAGGTAGATGTGCAATGCTAAAGAACCATAACTCTGCCTTGCCTTATTGTGAAGATACAGTTGACCCCACTTATAACGAACTCACTTATAACGAACTATCGTTAATAGCGAACTAAATCTGAAATCTGATTCCTTCTTTATTTTATATTAAATACCATCGCTTAATACGTACTGGCTTAAAACGAATTTTCGGCTATAGCGAACAACGTTTTCTAGTAAACACATAAATTCCCTCGGTTTAAACAATCTGTTATAATTGAAAGATCGGGATTCACTCGTTTAAAGACCAGTACATTGTTACTGCTATCCGATAATCAGTCAATTGAGTTATTGCACAGTTAAGTTATGGCTTCAGGAAATAAGAATTTTGATAAAATGTTCTCACAACATAATTTCCTACTTGTTTTTCGCACCCTTGTTAGAAAAGTAACCGTAAATACCCGATAATTACCAAATTATCGATTCTATGTATGAAAATTAACCAAATGATAACAAAACAAATAGCAAAATAGTTGAAATAGTAATCATTTTATAACAACAACAACAACAACAACACATCTTTTATTCACTCAAACATGCATACAACATGTAATATGAGGATAATGTCAAAATATTTAACGAGGCATTTATACAAATTGAGATCAGAATATAATTACTAAACAATATCAACATATCTATTACATATTATTAAAATTATATGCATATTTTGCTTAGGAAACAATTTTTAATTATTTTTAACTTATTAAGAAAAAAGCAAAACCTTGAATTTTACAAACATTTAAATACTGCTTGAACAGAATGTAAGATATTTATTACTAGGAGAATGTAGCTATAAATTGTGATATAATTTGTCATAAAAGTTTGTAAAATAAATTAAAGTAATATTTTAATTTCCATACAAAAATGCTTATTTACTATAACTTGTAACTTATTTCTAAAAAAGCAAATTTTGAAATGAAAAGATGATTCATGAAATAAACCAGTGATTAATCGTTTAATACTATAAAAGTACAGCAAAAACTTAGTCTTATGAGAAATGAAAAAAAGTATATGTGAGGTAAAAAGGACCTTTGCTGTATAGTAAAGAAAGTGGTAAGTGAATATCATTAAAAAAAAACTATATCTCAGAACATTACAAAATAACAACTGACTTTTAAAATGAAAAATAAATATTTGATTACATTCTTACATTTCTTTATAAAAATCATTAAGAATTTGCATAGTTTATAAAATGCAGGCGAATCTTTCATTGTAAAAAGTTGTTCTAATTTATACATATTAGGACGTCTATAAAAATATGGTTTTAATAAATTGTCTTCTTTCATTAGAAAAATCTATTACATTCGAAAAGATAATGAAACTCATCACCGATTATATTTCTACAATAAATGCACATTCTTTCATTGACAGGTATATTTGACCAATTTCCAGTTTCAACTGGTAATCTATGGTTTCTTGTTCTGAATTTGACATAATCAAAAATCATTGCATTTTGGGAGTACGAAAGCTAAGGTTCTATTCCAAAAGATTTTTTAAAAATTTTGTAAAAAGAACTATTGCTCGATTCATTTATCTTTGAATACCATTCATTTAAGAAAACATCTTTTAGCTTTTGTTTTACTGTTAATTTTAACCATTTGGTACCGGGAAAATTATGATCAATCCAAACATTGTTGATACCGCATTTTATTAGTATTGATTTTAAATTATAAATCCACGGATAATTACGTTCAAAATCATTATCATTAATATCTACTGTATTTCTTAGCATATGACGATACACAAAGTATGATAATTTATTTGGTATTAAACCATTTTCGTTCTGAAGGAGACGCGCCCAAAATGAAACTATTCTTTCTCCGATATCTATAGACAATGGCATGCATCCCGTTTCACCGTATATGAAATTACTGGCCGTCGAACGTTTAAGTTTAAGGATATGTTTTAAAAATTTGAGTTGTACGCGTTCAATAACGTCAAGATTACCGTATCCCCAGATTTCAGAACCATAAAGTAATATTGGTTTAACAGTTTTATTAAAAAGTTCAATTTGTAAGTCAATTGGTAAATTTAATCTATTTGAATTTCTTATCAGGCTGTACATCGATCTTGTAGCTTGTTCTGCAATATGTGTCTTAGTTTTTAGCGAAAGAACCACTTCTATGAAAAAAATATGCCGAGATATTTATATTCATTTACTATTTCGATTTGTTCATTTTTATAAGTGAAATGATAATTTCTTTGTCTCCCTTTTGAAAATACAACTATCTTGGTTTTAGAAATATTGACTGTAAGTTTCCAAATATCGCAATATCTTTCATATGTATTAAGCGCTTCTTTTAAGTCATTTTGCT
Organism: Ruditapes philippinarum; assembly: GCF_026571515.1. Taxonomy (NCBI): domain Eukaryota; kingdom Metazoa; phylum Mollusca; class Bivalvia; order Venerida; family Veneridae; genus Ruditapes; species Ruditapes philippinarum. The sequence continues at coordinate 297,081 of NW_026865440.1, read as the reverse complement.
GTCTCGGCCATAATAACAGTGTCATCTGCGTATAAACAGAATAAAGATTTGTAAAAAATTGTATATAGCTCGTTTATATTCTGATCATTATGAAGCAAAGTTCCACGTGTATTACTATTATTTTGAAAAATCTTTAAGATCATTCAAATACATCGAGAAGAGCAAGGGAGATAAATTTTCCCCTTGACGAACACCTATATTACATGAGAAAAAAGTTAGATAGTTGACAATTTACCTTCACACATGATTTAATTCCTTTGTACATATTTTGTATAACCTGCAGACATTTAACCTTGTATATTAGCATTAATTAATTTTTCCCATAGACCATTTCTCCACACAGTATCAAATGCCTGTTTTAAATCAATAAATGAGCAAAATAGTTTTTTCCGGTATTATTTGAATATTGAATGATATGGTGTAGAATGAATATATTATCTGAGGTTGAAAAACCTTTTCTTAATCCTGCTTGTGTGTTATTAACAATATCATTTGACTCTACATAACCAGTGATTCTTTTATTTAATATGCTTGTGAAAACTTTGCCTAGGCAACTAAATAATGTAATTGGTCTATAAGTTTCTGGTTTAACAGGATCACCCTTGTTTTTATAGATTGGATTGATGATTCCAACTGTCCAGTGTTCTGGGATGAAACCCATATCAAGCACTTAGTTGAATAATTTGACATAAACATGTTTCATCAAAGAGAGAGAGGCCTTAATCTGTTCATTTACTATGTTATCATAACCACTCGCTTTGTTATTTTTTAGATTATTAACTGCTTTAACGACTTCATTGATATCAATAGGCATATTAAGTAAGTAAGTTATTATTATTATTATTATTATTATAATTATTGCTATTATTATTATTATCATTATTATTATTATTATTATTATTCGCACCTACATTGCTTTCACCTGTACTATAGTTTACTCCTTTGAAATAATTGAATAAATCTGTTATATTTGCTTCAGTTTTATTTTCCTTTTTGCCTTTTAAAATTTTCCAGTATTTTCTAGAGTCATTGCCTTTTATTTTCCTTAACTTGTAAACATTAGAATATTTGTTTTTGTCATGGAATTTCTTCATTGTATTTTTGTATATATTTGCTTTTCTTCTAAGATTTTCTTTTGTTTCATTGTTTTTCCGAAGTTTATATAAGTATTTAGCAGTATGAAAATTTCTTCGAGCTTTCTTACATTTGGGTCCGAACCATGAGGGATTAGATTTATTGCTTTGTGTATCATTTGTATTATTATAATTTAATTCATAGCCAAACGCTGTACGTGATGAAAAGAGTTGATATTTCGTTAACTAACATATTTAGATCATTTTGACCGATGTCGTCACTTACTATAATGTTATCAAGACTGCTGTTTAACATTTGTATTTTATTTTGATCAATGATATTGATAAAGTTATCAGCCCTTTTTTGATCCCAAAGCTTCACAGTCGGAGCCTCGTCGCACTGTGTTTTGATTAGATTATTTAGCTTAAATGACAATTTCAGTTCAACCGAACTATGGACGTCTGAAAATAACGGGCAAAAATCACATACCTGTAGAGATGTGACATACTTGAATATTTTCGAGTTACAAATAAAATAATCAACTGTACTCAGGCCTTTACAAGTAACTTTTCCAGGCATGTCATTAGTAGTACGGCCATTTAGTATATATAAGTTATTAAGAAAGCTTACTTCCATATGTATTCAAAGTTTTGTCGCAATTTACCTGCAACTTATGTACGTATAAAGAACTATCAAATCTGCTCATTTCAAACTCATATTCGTCGGCGATATCATCTAAATGCTGACTTTCGAAAAGTTCGGTATCAAGCGTTATATAATCTTTTAGACTTTTAGTTCGAGAATTGAAATCTCCAAACAAGCATAATGAATCAGTATTTCTAGAGAAAACGTTTAGTTCATCTTGAATTTCTACATAAGGCTCATCTACAGCATAAATAGAATTATACTGCGCATAGTATGTCTGTTTCTAGATTACATAATTCTTTCGAAATGGTAAACCATAGTGCCAATTTACTTTCTGATTCTTTTATGTTAATATATTTAGAGATATCATTTCTTACAAGCAGAGCAATTCCTCCACTTTTTTATTCATGATAGACTTCCTATTTTTTCATAATAAACGTCAAAACCGGGAACGCTAACGTAACTCAAATCATCACATTTAGTTTTCCTGTACTGCCTACTAAACAATATTTATTAATATGGTCAATAAATTCTTTGATACTTTAGTCGAGACATTAATCCTCCCACGTTAATTGTAAGGATATTGAGACAGTTATCATTATTTTAACGTACGTTGGTCAGGCGTAACTTCCGAAAAATTATTCAATCGAAGTAATGGATTATCAAACTGAAAATTGCCGCTTCTAGTCATATCAAACGAATTAACATTTCGATACACTCTATTATAGTAGGGGTTGACCGTAATTTCATAATAATTTTTTATAGGTTAATATGAAAGAAATATAGTTGTACAATGCATAATTGTAGCTACATAAAAACATGTATCTCTGCAGGCTAAAAGGTATTAAACTACCATTAAACAGGTTTCGATAAGTATTCATGAAAAACGCTTGAAAATAAAGTAGAACGTACCATGATTTAATAAGTCCGATATACAAGTAAAAATAGTCCGTTTACCTATAGCCATTGTCATGCACAAACGAGTCATAGTTAATATTTAAAATCCAGTTATAATACACTAAGTGAAAGTTTTTAGTAACATATAACAGTATTCATACGGTACATTTACCGAATGTCTATTGAAATCATACGCATACAAATTGTCTTGTCTAGTAATATGGGTCATTGTCTACTGTCTGAGGCCCCGCATAGGGGTCACTGGTCTACTCTGTGATTCGTCTTGTTCGTCAGCACTGGATGTCGGCAATATGTTTGATTGGTAATTACACAAGTCCTAAGTTTCTAAATTCATGTACATAATAATTATATTGTTTAATAGAATGCATCGCATAAAATTACAACTGCCTTAAAAAACCTATTACAACGGTGACAGGTATGTCTTTTTCAAGGCGAATTTGCCCACTAAACAATTCACATGTTTTTGCTACTTCGATTTAAGCGAACTTCGGATATTACAAACGATATTTAAATGTCCCATTAAATTCGTAATAAGCGGAGCCTACAGTATTGCCCTTTGTTTGCTTTAACTTTTTAACTTTTGTCCGGGACATAAGTCTAAATCTGTAAGAGATACCAACATGAAACTTTGTAGGTAGATATATCTCATTGGATAGAACTGCAATGCTAGCAACCAAACATAGCCTTGTCTAATTTTGGAGTTATTTGTCTCATTGAATAGAAGTGCAGTGCAAAAGACCATTACTCTGTCTTGTCTAATTTTGGAGTTATTGTCCTTTGTTCACTTTTTAAACATTCCTGTGTCCAAAACCTTCTCGGGTAGCATCATATAGTAGCGTATGGATTTACAGCTTCATATATAAAGGCACATTGACGTCATCATAACTATGCAATTCATTCATAAAAGGTGCGCGGCAATGACGTCATTTAAAGCACGTGACTAGTCTTACATAGGGGAAGTAAAACAAGTTTTTTTAACCACCTGTATAAACGGTAGATACTCCTCTCTTATATATATTTTGTCACAAATGTCAATTCCACAAAATGTCTTTTTTATTAGCTCACCAGAGCCGAAGGCTCAGGGTGAGCTATCAGTATCAAAGGGGGATACTCCAGCGTCCGGCGTCAGTCGTCATGCGTCAACAATCATCTTCTTCTCTGAAACCGCTGAAACCATGAACAGGCTCAATCAAACCGAGCCTGCAACATTTTCAATTTTGCCGTGTTGGGCTTTCTTTAGGGATTCTGTATTTATCTATCTATTTTACTTCAAATTTGGTCTGTAGCATCCTTGTGACAGTCACACCTAACTTTGCTCATATGATTTCAATAGGCCCCTTTTAGGGGTCAAGAGAGCTAAAAATAGAAAAAACCTCTAGATATCTTCTTTTACGTAAATTGAACATAAGTGGTTACAGATTGTTGTCAGACATATTTTCAAGCATAAGAGTACCGAAACAGACATTAGATGTCAAATATATACATTCGTTTTACATTATCTCTGTTTCTGTTTACATCTGAAACCACGTGGTAGAACTACTTTCAATCCGTATTGTTTCCGAGGTTATTATAGATAATAGCCGAGGCAGTTCCGAATGTCTCCTGGATTAGACCCCCTAGTAAAACTTGTATTTAATACACTAAAGAAAACGGAATGAACCTAATATATACTCCTGGTTTAGACCCGGGGTCTAATCCAGGATATAGCTAATCAAGGTAACTGACAAAATTACTGAATAACTTACAATTTCTTCAAAATATTCTGGATGTCTGCAGTTGAAAACAGCTTGTTTACATCGAAGAAACATGGCTGACCTGTCACGTGATCGATTCAGTCGCGCATTCATATAATTTTTGTACACAACACAAATTTACTGTAATTTTCGATATCATGATACCCAGTACATTTCAAAATGTATGATAATCCTCCTGTAATGAATGAATGTACGGATTTTCTAAATTGTTACCGAACATACGGAACTATTTACTATGATCATGCATGTCTATTTTAGCCGAAAATTCGGTTGGTAGTAAGCGTGGTTGTGTAGTTATTACTTTGGCACGCGCAGCGACCCAATAAAGAAAATAATTGCCCTTTCTGGGGTTTAAACTCATCTCCCACAGTTTCAATGCAATTGACAGTAATTCTAGCCAATATGAATACTCTTTAAGGCGGAGGTAATGCATTATGGAGATCTTACCTTAATGTCGCAAAATCAACGCTAAATATCGTAATTAGTTTTTTTTATACATTTAACACTCCAGTAAACGTTGAAGTACTAACAAAATAGCATGACCACAGATGTCTGTTTCAAACTTTGTAATGTGCTCTAGCAACGCCTCTAAATGTCACAAGGATGGTCATAAATGTCACAATCGCCTTGATGGTAAATACTGAACTTTCAGAGCTGAATGTCACACACAAAAATTCAGGACCGTTAATTGTCGCAATGTTAACGCTAAATGTCAGTTTTTTTTATAAATATCACTCTCCTGTAAAAGTACTCCAAAAATGAGATTTCCTTTTTGAAATTGGTGCGACGGGATCCTTGCAAAGGTATGGCACCACTAAATTATCCGATTTCTAGTCATTTCGGCATCAAGACATTTTATCACCAATCAAATGAGCCATTTACTACATCGGCCCACTTAAACTTATTATAATGATGTCTATCATAACTGTACTCGTTAACTCTAAAAATAAGGGGATAGTGTCATAATACAATATGACAAATACATGATAATAACAAATCATAACTATTAACTTAATGGAAGATATATTTTGTATTATACAATAAAGATTGAACTGTTCGATGACTATGTTCGACTAATTATTTAAGAGTTATGTTATGTACTATAATTTATCTAAAGTTCCTTATCTATCTCAAAATTGTAATAATGGTATTGATTTCGAAATAATTAAATCGTACCTGTGCACCACATTATTGAATAGCACCTTAATTATTATGTTATTTTCATTATTGTTAGTTGATACATGTGTCAGTATATAAATAAAACATGGGCTTGTGGGTAACAGTAAAAATATCATCCCGAGGAAAAATACTGTTACCCTCGGCTACGCCTCGGGTAACAGTATTTTTACGAAGGATGATATTTTACTGTTACTCACAAACCCATGTGTTATTTATTTTATCACCCCGAACAAAAATACTGAGATGATCTAAAATTGTCAACTAAATCTAACTGTAACAAAAATAAACCAAGAGTAACAATAACTAAACTGTCCTTACCTTTTAAGTTTTAAGTGTACTTTACTGTAGGCCTACTTGAGAAGTTTTCTTTTTGTTTTATTCTTTAAGGAAGTGATGATATCATAAACATACAATAAGCTAGGTTTTATTTAGGAAACAAAACACTAACCCATTTACACGGTTATGATCTGTGAAATCTGAATCCAGAATATTCTTAGCATGGTTTTTGACAAATAACGATGATATCCTATGTCCAGTTTGACACATAATTATTTACATTGCAATTACTTCCGTTGAAAACGGATGTTCACTGTTTGACAATTCAACAAAAAGATATTTTATACGCGAAAAGCACACCAGGGTGCAAACAACTAAATTTTATGAGTGTCATAGTGACTCCAGAGTAGAAATTGATGTCCTATCGGGGTTTAACGTTGAATATAAGAATGAATCGAGAGAAAAAATGGCGGCCATTTTATTTCATTTTATTTAGGAAATAGACCATGTGACCTCTAAAAAAATACTGTTACCTATGTAACAGTACAAAATTCTTAGTCACGTGGTATACTTGCAATAACAGTAAAAATAACTCCCAGAGGCCTATGGGAAATTAGCATTACGGAAAAAGTGAAGGGTAATAATATATAAATAACACATGGGTTTGTGGGTAACAGTAAAAATATCATCATGAGGAAAATACTGTTACCCGAGGCGTAGCCGATATTTTTACTGTAACCCACAAACCCATGTGTTATTTATTTTATTACCCTGAACAAATACTGTGATGATCTGACTTTGTCTGTAACAAAAATAAACCAAGAGAAGCAATAACTAAACTGTCCTTACCTTAAAATTGCAAGTTTTAAGTGTACTGTAAGCCTACTTGAGAAGCTGTTTTTCTTTAATTCGTTAGGCAAGCGATGATATCTACCAGTCATAAACATAAAATAAGCGGTGTTTTATTTATAAAACAAAACACTAACCCATTTATAAGGTTATGCTCTGTGAAATCTGATCCTTCTGCTTCCAAAATATTCTTCGCATGCTTTTTGAGAAAATAACGATAATATCCTACAGATGTCTGTCCAACAACTCTATCTGTAACGTTTCACTGGTTAAAATTCTTAAATAATCCTTTTTGCATGCTTTAATCGTCTGCATGTTCCAGTTTGACACAAAATTATTCACTTTACAATTACTTCCGTTGAAAACGGATGTTTCCTTTTGACTATTCAACAAAAAAATATTTTTATACGCGAAAGGAACTCTAGGGTGCAGAGAACTAAATTTTATGAGAGTAATAGTTTCTTCGGCGATGCCCTATCGTCGAAAAAAAAGAATGAATCGAGAAAAAAATGGCGGCCATTTTATTTCATTTTATTTAGAAAATATACCACGTGACCAGATTTTATACTGTTAAAAAATACTGTTACCTATGTAACAGTACAAAATTCTTAGTCACGTGGTACACTTGCATTAACAGTAACATGCAATAACTCCCAGAGGCTTATGGGAAATTAACATTACGAAAAAAGTGAGGGGTAATAATGTCAAATACCACAGTGAGTGGTATGCATATCAAACTGATCTATATCAATCTATATCTATATCAAATTACCCACGCAGTTTTATTTTTTTTAATTATTTTATTGCATTTTTGTTTGAAATATGAAATCGCGTTATTTTCATTTTATAAATTAAGAAAAAAAAAAAACAGGTAAAAGGGTTAAGGGGTTAGATATTTTATGTTGCAATCTTTGACAATATCTCCTTCCAAATCTGGTTCCTTTTTAGGCAGGTGTTCTAGATATTACATGTGACAATCTTTGACAATGTCTCCATCCAAATCTGGTGCCTGTGGATATAGTCGTTCTATATATTTCATGAGCAATCTATGATAAGATATCATTCTAGATATTAAATGTGGCAATCTTTGATAATGTCTCCAGTCAAATCTAGTGCCGTTGGAGATAGGCGTTCTCGATATTTCATGTCGCAATTGCTGAAAATGTCTGCAGCCAAATCTGGTTCCTTTTTAGGCAGGCGTTCTAGATTTATCTAAAACGCTAACTTCAAAAGGTACCAGATTTTGCTAGATACATTGTCAAAGATTGCCATATGAAAAATCTACAACGCCAATCTCTACAAGTCCCAGAATAGGCTGTGGACATTGTCGAAGATTGCCACATGAAATATCTTTAACGCATACATTTACAGGTACCAGATTTGGATGGAGACATTGTCGTAGATTACCAAATAAAATAACTGAAACATCAATTTCTACATGCATCAAATGTAACAGATTTGAAAGGAGACATTGTCAAAGATTGCCTAATGAACTATCTACAACTCCAATTTCGACATGTACCAGATTTGGCTGTAGACATTGTCAAAGATTGCCAAATGAAACATCAATAACGCATAACTCTAAATCAAACAGATTTGACTGGAGATAGTGTCAAAGATTGCTACGTGAAATATCTAGACGCATATCTCTTAAGGCACATGGTTTGACTAGTGAAATTGTCATAGATTGCTACATGAAATGTCATGAACGCATATCTTTATATGTACCAGATTTGGTTGGAGACATTATCAAAGATTGCCACATTAAATATATACAGCTGATTTGTCTACAGATATTGTCAAAGATTGCTACGTGAAATGTCAGAAATGCTTGTCTGTAAATGTACCAGATCGGACTGGAGACATTGTCGAAGATTGTCACAAATTATGTTTAAAACAATAGTTCATACAGGTACCAGATTTGTCTGAAGACATTGTCAAACATTGCAATATAAAATATCAGAAAAGCTTGTCTGTAAATGTACCAGATCGGACTAGAAACATTGTCAAAGATTGCCACAAGTTATGTTTAAAACAATAGTTCATACAGGTACCAGATTTGTCTGGAGACATTGTCAAAGATTGCTGCATGAAATATCTAATATGCATTTTTCGAAAGTCAACATATTTGACTGGAGACACTGTCAAAGATTGCGACATAAAATATCAGAAAGGTATATCTGTAAATTACCAGACCGGACTGGAGACATTGTCATAGATTGCCACAAGTGATGTCTAAAACAATAGTCCATATAGGTACCAGATTTGGCTGGGGACATTGTCACAAAATGCCACATAAAATATCTAGAACGTCTTTCTGTAAAGGCACCAAGTTTTAACTGGAGATATCGTCAAATGTTGCAACATGAAATATCAAGAAAGCATATTTCAAAATGTACCAGATTTGGCTGGATATTTGCACTATTGATATTTCATCTGGCAATCTTTCACAATGCCTCTAGCCAAATCTGGTACGTATATCGATGGCGTTCTAGATATTTCATGTGGCAATCTTTGATAGTGTCTCAAGCCAAATCTGGTACGTATAGATATATGCGTTCTTGATAATTCACGTGGCAATCATTGACAATGTCTCTAGTCAAACATGATGCCTTTAGAGAGATAGGCGTTCTAGATATTTCATGTGGCAATCTTTGGCATTGTCTCCTATCAAATCTGGTACATATAGAGATATGCGTTCATGATATTTTTAATGTAGCAATCTTTGACAATGTCTCCAGCCAAATCTGGTACATATAGAGATTTGCGTTCATGATATTTTTAATGTAGCAATCTTTGACAATGTCTCCAGCCAAATCTGGAACATATAGAGATTTGCGTTCTAGATATTTCATGTGGCAATCATTGACAATGTTTCTAGTCAAACATGATGCCTTTAGAGATAGGCGTTCTAGATATTTCACGTTGCAATATTTGACAATGTTTCCAGCAAAATCTGGTACATATAGAGATATGCGTTCATGATATTTCATGTAGCATTCTTTGACAATGTCTCCAGCCAAATCTGGTAAATATAGAGATATGCGTTCTAGATATTTCATGTGGCAATCTTTAACAATGTCTCCTATCAAACCTGGTACATATAGAGATTTGCGTTCTTGATATTTCATGTAGCAATGTTTGACAATGTCTCCAGCCAAATCTGGTACATATACAGATAGGCGTTCTAGATATTTTATGTTGAAATCTTTGGCAATGTCTTTTGTCAAATGTGGTACATGTATGGACTATTGTTTTAGACATAAATTGTGACAATCTTTCTTTGAAATTAGGAGACATTGTCAACGAATGCCACATTTTATGTCTAAAACAAAAGCCTATACAGGTACCAGATTTGACATATGAAATATCTAGAACGCTGCCCCTAAAAAAGAACCAGATTTGGCTGGAGATATTGTGGAAGATTGCCACATGGAATACCTGGAACTTCAACATCTATATGTACCAAATTTCACTAGCGACACTGTCAAATAATGTCAAATGAAACATCTAGGACTCCAATGCGTAAGGGAACCAGATTTGGTTGGGAGCATAGACAACCATTGCCACATAGAAATATCAAGAACACATACCTCTCCGTGTACCTGATTAGGCTTGAGGCATTATCTACATGGCTATATGTTATATCTAAAACATCAGTCTTTACAGGTTCCAGTCTTGGCTCGAAACATTGTCAAAGATTGCTTCGTGAAATATCAAGACCGCCTATCTCTATTTGCACCAGATTTGAAAGAAGACATTGTCAAAGATTGCCACATGAAATATCTAGAATGCATATCCCTATATTACCAGATTCGATAGGAGACATTGTCAAATATTGCTACATGAAATATCTAGAACTCCTATCTCCATATATACCAGATTTGGCTGGATACACTATCAAAGAATGCCACATGAAATATCTAGAACGTCTATCGATATATGTACCAGATTTGGCTGGGGACATTGTCAAAGATTGCTACATGGAATACCTAGAACACCTATCTCTAAAGGCATTATGTTTGACTAGTGACATTGTCAAAGGTTGCTACATGAAATGTTAAGAGCGCATATATCTATATGTACCAGATTTAAAAGGATTGCCACATGAAATGTATAGAACGCCTATCTCTGTATGTACGAAATTTGGCTGGAGACATTGTCAAAGATTGCTACATGATATATCTAGAATGCATATTACAAAAGGCAACATATGTGACTGGAGACACTGTCAAAGATTGCCACATACAATACAAGAAACGCATATCTAAAAATGTACCAGATTGGAAAGGAAAACATTGTCAAAAAATTGCACAAGTTATGTTTTAAAAAAAATATTCAAAACAGGTACCAAAATTTGCCCTTTGAAAAAATTGTTTAAAAATTGCCCAAAATGAAAAAATTTGGAAACTTCAATCTCTTTTATGTGCCCCAAATTTTTTACTTTGCGATAAACTGTTCAAAGAATACCTAATGAAATATGTACAACTCTAATCTGTACGGGAAACAAATTTTGCTTGAAACATAGCCAAACATTGCCTCAAGAACACATTCCTCCACATGCACCGGCATTGTCTTGAGACATTTTTCTAGATGGCTACATGTTATATCTAATGCGCCAGTCTTTACAGGTACCAGATTTGGCTCAAAACTTTGTCAAAGATTATTACATGAAATAGCAAGACCGCCTATCACTATATGCACCAGGTTTGAAAGGAAACATTGTCAAAGGTTGCAACATGGAATATCTTGAACGAATATCTCTATATGTACCAGATTTGGCTGGATACATTGTCAAAGTTTGCCACATAAAATATCAAGAAAACATATCTCTATATGTACCAGATTTGGAAGGAGACTTTGTCAAAGATTGCCACATGAAATATCATCAACGCATATCTCTGTATGTACCAGGATTTGGCTGGAGACATTGTCAAAGATTGCGACATGAAATATATAGAATGCATTTTTCAAAAGGCATATTATTTGACTCTAGACACTGTCAAAGATATTAGATATCAGAAAGGCATATCTGTAAATGTACCACATTGTACTGGGGACATTTTTAAAAGTTTCCACAAGTTATGTCTAAAACAATAGTCCATACAAGTACCAGATTTGACTGAAGACATTGTCATAGATTGCCACATGAAAAAACTAAAACACCTATCTCTTAAGGCATCAGGTTTGACTAGAGACATTGTCAAAGATTGCCACAAGAAATATCTAGAACGCCTATCTCTAAAGGCATCATGTTTGACTAGAGACCTTATAAAAGATTGCTTCATGAAATATCTGGAACGCATATGTGTACCTGATTTGAAAGGAGACATTGTCAAAGATTACTACATGAAATATTTATAACGCTTATCTCTAAAGGCATCATGCTTGACTAGAGACATTGTCAAAGATTGCTACATGAAATATCAAGAACGCAATTCTCTATATGAACCAGATTTGATTAAGAGATCATTGTCAAAAGATTGCCACATGAAAATATCAAGAAAAACGCAAATCTCTAAAGGCACCAAGTTTTACTGGAGTCATCGTCAAAGATTGCCACATGAAATATCAAGAACGCATATCTCAATATGTACCCGATTTGGTTAGAGAGATTGCCAAAGATTGCCACATCAAATATTATACAAGTGCTATCTTTACAGGTACCTGATTTGTCTAGATACATAATGTATATTGTCAAAGATTGAAACATTAAATATCAAGACTGTATATCTCTACATATTCTAGATTTCACTTGAGATATTTCAAAGATTGCCACATTCATTATCGGGAACGCCTGCCTCAAAAGGTTGCTGATTTGCCTGGAGATATTGGCAAAGATTGCCACATTTAATCTATACAACTGCTATCTTTACAGGTACCTGATTTGTCTAGATATATTGTCAAAGATTGACACATTAAATATCAAGACTGCATATCTCTACATGTTTTAGATTTCACAGGAGATATTGCAAAGACTGCCACATTTATTATCGGAAACGCCTACCTGAAAAGATGTCAGATGTGCCCGGAGACATTGTCAAAGATTGCCACACTAAATATCTGGAAAGTCAATCTCTATATGTACCACATTTCACATTAGATTTGAAAGGAGACTTTGTCAAAGATTGCCACATAAAAACATCAAGAAAACATACTTCTACCCTTATCGGATTTCGCTTGAGACATTATCTAGAATGTCACATGTTATATTTATAATGCCAGTCTCAAAAATATACCCAGAATTTGGCTGGAGACATTGTCAAAGACTAACACATAAAATATCTAGAAGGCCTGTCTAAAAGGAAAATCAGATTTGGCTGGAATTACTGTCAGAAATTGCCACATGAAATATATGCAACACTATCTATCTAAAGGCACAAGGTTTGACTGGAAACATTGCCAAAGATTGCCACATCAAATTACTAGATCACCTATTTCTACATGTACTAGATTTGGCTTGAGAACTGATTGCAACAATAAAAAAAATAGAATGCATGTTTTTTAAAGAAACCAAATTTCACTGGGAGACAGCTTCAAAGATTGCCCACATCAAATTCAAGAAGGCGTATCTCTAAATATACCAGTCTTAACTGCACAGTCATTGACCAAAGATAGCCCACATTGAAATATCTAGAAACGCCTTTCTATTTAGGCACAAGGTTTGACTGGAAGACATTGTCAAAGATTTCCACATGAAAATATCTGATCGACTCTCTCTACACGTAACTTGATTTGGTCTGAGAATATCGTCAAATATTGTCAAATTGAAATAACGCATATCTCTACATGTTCCTAGATTTCTTTGGAAGATATTTAAACACAATTTGCCGCATGAAATATCTAGAACATTGCTCAAAAAGTGCGAGATTTGCCTGAAGACATTTTGTCAAAAGATTGCCACATGAAATACCTGGAGCGTTTAATGTCCATAATTATGTACAACATTTCAGTGACGATAAAATCCAAAATATTGCCACATGAAATATCTAGATCGCCTATTTCTACATGTATTAAGATTTGGCTTGGTGATATTGTCAATGGTTGAACATAAGATATCTAGAAATGCATTGTTTTTAAAAAGAAACCCATATTTGAAGAGGAGACACTGTCAATTTGATTTGCCAAAATAAAATATCAAGAAGGCGTATTCTCTAAATTTAAACCAGGAGTTATTGCCAACGATTGTCACATTTGTTATATCTTTAAAACTCAAAGGTTTAGCATATTTAGGCTGGAAATACATTTCCCTAAGACACATAAAACATAAAGAACGCATAATCTTTTTACACATAACTAGATTTTTTTGCTTTGAGACATTAAATCAAAATTGGGCTCATAAAAAATAAATAGAGAACGTCTTATCCCTAACAGGTTCACGTCAAAGATATTGGGGCATGGAAGAATTTTTGTCAAATTTTTGCCATATGAAATATTTTAGAACTATTATCTCTACAGGTTTTGTAACCAGATTTGACAAGAAGATATTGTCAAAAGATTGCCACTTTAAATATTGAGAACGCAAAATCTCTACATATTTTTAAATTTTTCGATTGAGATATTCCAAAGATTGCCGCAATAAAATATCTAGAAACCTTACCTGAAGACATTGTCAAAGATTGGGTCACGTTGAAATAAAAGAAGAGCCCCATATTCTTTATAATGTGCCGAGAAGTTTTTGCTGGAGAACATTGTCAAAAATTGCAAGACGTGAAAATATCTAGAACGGCCTATCTCTAAAGGCATAATGGTTTGACTAGAGACATTGTCAATGAAATTTGGCCACGTGAATATCAAGAACCCGGTATATCCTCTATAATTGTACCGAGAAATTTGGCTTGCAGAAATTTGTCCATAAGATGATTGCTAATTGTGAATATTTATGAATGCTATATCTCTATATGTACCAGATTTTGAAAAGGGGAGACAGTGTCTAATATGCTAAATGAAATATCAAAGATTGCACATTAAAATATCTAGAACATCTATCTCTTAAGGGGGCACCGAGGTTTGCCTGGAGACTATAGTCTAACATTGTCACATAAAATATTCAAGAAAATACATATCTGTACATGTACAGATTTGGCTGGCAGATATTTTTCAAAGATTGCCAAATAAAAGTATCTCTAAATTTCTAATATTTTCAGGCACATATTTGAACTGGAGAACCTTTGTAAAAGATTGCCACATATAAACAACAAGCAACGCATATTCTCCTCTAACATGTAACCAGATCTGGCATGAGATATTATCAATGGAAATTGCCAAAATGAAATATACTGAACGTCTATCTCAACAGGTACTGTTGATTGCACTGGAGATAATTTGTTTAAAGTTTGCCACATGAAACATATAGAACGTTCTATTTCTTCGGGCACCAGATTTGACTGGATACATTGTCAAAGAAATGCCACAATGAAATATCTAAAAAACGCCTGTCTCAAAAGGTACCAATGATTAGCCAATTTCCACTGAAAATCAAGGGGGAGGGGGCAATAACTCTGTCAATTACTGACTATTTTTATTTTATTTTTGTTTAAAATATGATATTATAATCAATGCTGCGTGAACACAATTGTATTATTCGTAATGAAAAGAATGATAAGTTTAAAAAATAAATTTTATTAAGCTTATTTCAGTCTTATTTTATGAACATACAAGAAATACATTTACATATCAATATTCAACATTAAAAATGTAAAAGTACTTGATCAATCTATAACAAATTTTATAGGTGATGTATTTTTATTTTAACAAATCATAATGAACCTTCCAACCTCTTACATCTAACCTATCTATACACATTCATAGTCTATTTCCTTCTTTCTTTAGCACTTTATTTAATCTTTTTAGCACTAACAACACAATCTTCTTTTGTACATTACAATGTAATAACGTTTAAGCCGGCAATAGATGTGCCTTTAAATGTAAATAGAACTGTTATTTAATGTGACTTTATTACCCCTGCCAACAAATTGATAGTTAACACTATGACCAACTTACATGGAGTTGACTAAATCGCAAAGAAAATTACAAACAGACCGACAAAACAATGTGTCTTGTACATCTTGAAACCATCTAAACGGAATACAATTTAATTTGAAAATGTTTTCTCAAAACATGAAAAAAAAAATTGCGAAACAAACTTACACAGCATCTATATTATTTTATATAGTGACGGAAATACCAGAAAATATGTTCGAAACAGGTCGACGAAAATATATGTGTCTTGCACATCTTTACGTACAAATTAAATTTTAAAATGAGTGATGAAAACCTGTATGGGTAGTTGGCGACACAAACTTACACAGCAATTTTATTATGTTATATGGTAACGGAAATGGCGTAATGTAAATTACAAAACAGAGTGAAAATAAATGAGTCTTGTACATCTTCATCCCATTTGCAAGACATATTCCAAATCTGAATATGTTTGCTCAAAAACTGTGGGAGAAGTTTGTGACACAAACTTGTAGCGAAAATGTAATATGTTGTTCGATAACAAAAAAGAGAGTAACGTAATAACAAATTAAGCAGTAAATATATGGTATGCACACCTTCAACCCACCTGAAAGACATATACAACAAAATGAACATTTCAATAATTTGACCTTCAAAGTCAAGGTCATTTATGATTGAAGGTCAAGGTCTGTCTGGTTATTTTTCAGGGATATCCTTGAAGATTATTATGTTCAAGTTTTAAGACAATCCATTCAAAAATAATAAAGTTACAGCAAATAACAGCATGAACAAGCAAAATTTGGACTTTTAACCTTGAAGGTCAAGGTCATTTATGGATGAAGGTCAAGGTTAGTGTGGTCTACTGAAAGGTCTTGTTGTTGTGGCCAAGTATGAAGACAATACACCAAAAAATCAAAAAGGTATGATCCAGGTACAAGTTTGCGACTGCAACGCCGCCGCGATTATAGCAATACCTCTACTTTTTTTTAAAAAGTCGAGCTAAAATGAACTTTTATTTGTTTGTAAATTAACCAATGAACTTTAAAAAGCCATTTTCATTTATGTTTTGAAATTAACCGAATTCATAAAATGAATTTCACAAATGATTTTATTTTCAAAACTTATTTAATTCTAGTCATTATTATTATAACAATATATAAATTTAAAAAATAATATAGATGCCCGAATAAAAAAAAAATCCAACTTTTTTTAAAATATCAATTTATATCTATGCTTATCACACAATTTACGCAAGCACAATGCACGTTCAAACACAAATGAATACCAGTTTATATGAGAGAATAACGCTATAAAACTATCTGATAATTTAGTGGTAGCACACCTTCACAACGATCCCTTCTTTGCAAAAAGTGACACCCCAAAAAATGACTAGTGTGACGTCATGCTATCATCATTTTGAAAAGCTACACGTCATCGTGCAAGTAGCTTCCGGTGAATTCACTCCTGATAAATGCTTATACATGTACGAAATGTACGAAAACTGTTCTGAAACTGAACATCATGTTTAAAATAATACAGGGCTCACTCTGTCTTAACCTGAAATGTTGCTCATTGACAACAATGTTTTCAAGTTGCTAACAGAATTTTGCTAATTTGTAACCACTTTTGTTATATAGGGTGCAAGAAGTAAATTTGGCTACACAAAAATTCTGGTCAGTGCAGGCCCTCTCGTGTTTTTCCTTTACCTTGTCATCATTAACATCATCATCTACATCATCATCGTCATTATCGCCATTATCTTCGACATTATCAGAATCATCCATGATCATCATAATCAGCAGGAGCATCAGCGACATCCTCATCATGATCATATTCATCTAAGTGCACATTTGACATTTCATGATTTTGTTTAACGACTTTAAGGGGCTACCTGTGTAATTTATGGTGGCTGATTGGTGTCATTCATGTTTTCGCCGCGCGACCCTGACAAGCGACAAGTCGAAAATTAACAAGTTATAATGTCCAGGGCGCGGAGCGAAAACACGCTTATTAGCAGGGGCGCGGGGCGACGTTTCATTTATTAAACTAATTAGCTAATGAGCGCACCCCGCCGTTCTATACACCTCGTTTCGCGCACCTGCTAATGAGCTTGGTTTCGCTGAGCGCTCCTGTCGTTTAATTTTTGCATCTCGTTCCGCGCCACTGCGGGGCGACCATTTATTAATTAATTATTTGATTTGTATTATAAATGCGCTTTAATTCTTAGTAAAAATGATATAATAAAAAGAAACAAATATAATTGTGAATAAAAAACCTAAAAGGATTCTTTAAACCACATGTAGTAAAACGGTTTCAAATTAATTATTGTCCGCTTCAAAAAGGGGAAAAAGAAACTTCATATCGTGGTGTTGGTAACGAATAGAACCAGATAACTTCAGATCTATACCAACACACCACACCGCACTGATGTGTGAAGCTTACAAGTATATCAATATATTCGTTAGATACCAGTGTTTATCCAATGATATTTACGAAAGTTAATGAAGTGCCAGATCAATATTGTTGGACAGTACCAGTATACAAACTGTCTATATTTCCTTCAATATCCAAAAAGGAAATTACACAATTATACTAATGTAGATGGCGATTGAGTACCTTCTTATGTACATGTACAATATTTGACAAGTACTGTCTAATGTTAAAGTGCCGTATCATTTTACGTGAACACAAGTCAAAGTTCCATAAATTGTCTTTATTTATTTATTTTATTTATTTATTTTTATTTATTTATTTATTTATTTATTTATTTATTTATTTATTATTTATTTGTTTATTTATTTATTTATTTATTCATTTATTTATTTATTTATTCATCTATGTCACCTATGGAGGTGAATTAATTTTGTTGTTATATCTTTGTTAAAGCCGATGTTTTAACAAAAAGATAACACTATTTTTTTCTGAACAACTGATTTTTTATTTAACCTTTTCCCTCATATAGACGTGTTTTGATGGTTTTTGCCAGGCCTCAAACAGTGACAAAATACCCTATTTAGGTCCAAACAATGTTTTTCGTTGTTAAGAAAAGTGACCATCTCTCCTATCCTATCCTATCTAAACTGGTAATACTGCGTAGTGCAGTTCGACAACTAATCAAAGTGTTGACTTTTAGTGGCTACTTCTATTATATAGCACAGATTCAATTACAATGGTTCAAGCCTTGGAAAGTAGGTATCATAATTCTTATAACTGATTTTATTGAATTGTTAATGTTTCAATTATTCTTCAGATGAAACAAGGCAAAACAGACAGAATGAAGGAAACATTTTTCAGAGATTTTTAGAGAGGAGACGTTATAACCGGATGAAAACAAGTAAGATTTTATTTAAATACGCTATGCATGTGACTTTCTAGCTTAAGGTCTTCAGCGTACCCGTTTATATACTATGACATGAGACAACCCCGTAGGGAAAGTCGACCAATAATCGTTGCCAGGAATCTGACACGCTCGTATTCATTCATCGAACATGCCATGAAGTAAAGTGAAGTATACCTTGATAACACTATATATAATATGTTGATAAGCCAAGGATGGACAAATAAAAATCTTATTATGAACATAAACTTCCTAATAGTTTCCGACAGGTAAAAATTTCGGCACTTGGCCGCCATATTGCCAAAATGTTTGACCACGTGATTACGAGATTGACCTTTACGAACCCATGTGCTTCCAATATTTTTATAAATTACTTTTTTTAAAGATATTGAAAAAGGTGATTTAGTGACTTTTATATTCAATAAAATCATATGTAAGTACTAAAAATTAATGAAAATAAATAAAAACATCATTTGAATAAAAATATCGAAATCATGTCAACAAAATGTTCTAAATATAGTACACGACTCTATTCAAATCGGTTCCCGCGAATGACGTCATACGAGGTCTCGCGTGGCATCTGAATGTCATGGCTGGCTGTAATCGGCGTAAATTGATGTTTTACAGTTAAATAGACAATTTTAATGACGGTATTAATATTTTGATACTTTACTTGGTATAGAACGATATAAAAATAATTGTTCTATCGTAAAATGCACAAGAATTGATTGGGTGAAGTGTATTTGCAAGTGAAAAATAAGAATAAATCAACTTATGTTATTCTGGTTAGGTTTTGTTACGGGTCTAATCCAAAACTTTAATGCCGCATCAGATGAAAAAAAAAGTTAAATAGCGGCTTATAAAATTTTGGAAGCCAGAACTAGTGACTTTCAATAATTGATACACAGTCAAACCTTGATTAGAGACAAACTCCGATTTAAGACCACCTTGTAGTTAAAGACCACTTTTTTGAGAAACCTGCATTGAAAAATGGACATTCCTAATAAATACCTTTTGTCATTTAAGGCCATGCATGTTCTCTCTTTGGATGGTCCTTATTTACCAGTTTGACTGTACTGTGTTATAAGCTTAACTTTTTGCGAGAAAAATCATGTTTTCCGTTCCCGTTCCAGTCCATAATAATACATTGTTGTTAATGTTTTGTTGGAGTATTCCTTACTTTGTGTCATCCGATGAGTCAGAACATTTCGAGTATGACTCCCGCTAGGCGGTGTTTATTATTATTTTTATTATTGTATTTTTTTTATGTACACACGATTTCATCACCTGCCGAAACATAATAACTGAAGACGTGGGATTATTTTAATAGAATTTAACTTGATAAACAACTTTGCTAATGTCTTGTATCAATAAAGTACAGGAAAATTCAACAGCATCCTTCCTAGAATAGAATGAGCCGCGTCATGACAAAACCAACATAATGGGTTTGCGACCAGCATTGATCCAGGCCAGCCTACGCATCCGTTGAGTCTGATCAGGATACATGCTGTTCGCTATCGGTTGCTCTGCTTGAACGAACAACATGTATCTTGATCAGACTGCACGAATGCGCAGGCTGGTCTGGATTCATGCTGGTCGCAACCCAATATGTTGGTTTTGTCATGGCACGGCTCAAATGACCTTCCAATAAATGAAAACATGTAATGCTAAATTGTTTAACGAGAAATAGTTGGAGTTAAAAGGATATAACATCAATATAAAATGTTTGTTCTTAGAAAGATTGGAATTGTACAAATTATTCAGAACAGTAGTATAGGGGTCGGTTTGGCGTCACGTCTGCGCATGCGCGGCGGCCATATTGGATTTTTTATTTAGAATGACATCATTGTTCTATTTTGAGAATGTGATCATCCGTCTATTTTTAGAAATCTATTTTTAATCTCCCGGAAGTATACGGAGCTGACTCGTATACACGATTTAGGGCTTGAATCGCGGACATTGAGGGTCAGGTCCTCGGCCCTAGACGGAGAGATAATTACCATTATGACAGATAAAAGAAATGTTTGTAAATAGATACGTACTTAACATTTTAATTTATAAAAAATAGTTTTTTAATAGGTTCAAAATAATATTGATACAAATATAACTCGTTTACTTACCTACATTTAGTAAGGAAATGACTGTCATAGCGTAACGTTCTTGTAGACTGCGCATGATCTATTTTTAGTCGCGGTATTTCACAACCACCAGGAGCTATTTCATCAGCCCCACGCGGGTGTCAATGAAAGAAAAAGGCATTAAGTACAGTCGCCGCTCAGTCTAGATTCACAATACCTAGCGGCACTATGTTGAACAAAAACCCTTTATCCTTCGTTACTAAATATAACTTTTTATTAATCACAAAAGAATCTATTATCCTTTCAAACGCAGCGACCGTCGTACCCCCTTAATTAGGTTCCTTTCAAGTGCATACTACGGTCAACTGATTGCATATTTTAAACACGGTTGCCCTTAACAACTTGTCAAATTTTGTGATTTTTATGAACACTTCAAATTCCCGTTTTTTTTTTACGAAAATTGATTTTGAATGAATACACTTATGTATACGAAAGTTGTAAACTGATTTTGAATGAATAACTTATGTATAAGAAAGTTGTAAACTGATTTTAAATGAAATTTATAATACATTTAAGCTATAAACCGGTTTTTTATCGTTTGGGCAACCGTTTACGCTCAAAATTTTCGAGATAAAGTCGTTATAAGATAGAATAAACCGAAAGCTAGAATAAACCGAAAGCTTTCGTTTTGACCCGGGGTTCTCGATTCGATTTTCAGCCGTTTTTGAGTTATGACGCAAGAGCGATTTTAAACCCTAAATTGCGAAAGTCAATAAAAACGTTAGAACTGTTTACCAATCGATTCGTCTCGTCGCGCTAATTAAGAAAATATATAGTTTTATGGGTTTATCTTTTACCGTTTTCGAGTAATTCGAGTTTAAAGTCACCGGAAGTGACGTCACGGAAATTTCAAAATCGATTTTTTCCGTTATTTCTTGACCGAATATACTCTTGTTTGGTATCGTTGGAAAGCATTTTACCACACCTGTTACCGGACCCTATTCAAAAAGCCATTGGACCGGAACTGAAATCACTGAAGCGTAAAAACGTGTTTTCTGTACCACGTCCGGACCGAACTAAGGCGTGTTTGGTATCAAACGAAATGTCTTAAGCCGCTCTTTATGAATACGGACTAAAATCGAAATTAAAATCACTCATACATAAACGCTTTTTCTTTTTAACATTTTTCACAGAAACTAAGATATGTACTTAAAATAAAACTTAACTTACTACATCATGATGTTTACTCTATGACGTACAATCACTAAATGGCTAAAGTCATATTTACGATGCATCTTACGCATGCGCTGATCTAAATTTAGAATTGACATTGTCCAATCTAACAGCAGTTTCTCTTTTATTACAGGCTGAAGGTAACCAATCAAATGCTCGGAAAAAAAATGACCAATCAGAAGAGACTTTGATCTATAAAAGACGGTGTAACGATCACCTATGTCATTAGAGTTCTGACACTCGACGAGCAAACATGGCAAACAATTCAAGATGCAAGTACAGTCTTGGAAACCAAAGATATGTGCAAGTGAATGAATGGAAAGGTGAGCTTAGAGTTGACATCAGAGAATGGCAGGACGACAAACCCACAAAAAAGGGTATTTGGTTAACATTAATGCGATGGAAAAACTTAACAGATGCGATAGAATACGTTGACCAGACACTTCAAAACAGTCAGACCTATAACACTCATCTTGGAGGTAACGTGTTCTGTAATGTGGGTGAAGGCAGTGTATGTGTGGACATCAGACAGTTTTGGAAACCTGAAAATGACGTAGTACCGACTAGGAAGGGGATATGTTTGAGACCCGCCGAGTACAGTCGGTTGAAAGAGTTGATGCCAGAGATTGGCAGGAATTTACCAGAATTAGACGCAGTGGTGCCCTGTTATTTACAAAGCGACCACATGAATCAGTTAGGAGCCCTACAATGTTCAGAGTGTAACCCCAATGATTGCAGAAACTGGTAAAATCGTGTGACTATAAATAGCAATGACAAAAGTTCTATAAATAGATCGATAACCTCATTCTAAAAATAACATCCAATCAGAAATCAAACCGTGTGTATATAAATGAAAACACCACGAAGCTTTGGCATAAACAAGATGAACGTCACTGACTGCAAACCCCTCAACAAAAATATGGAATATTATGATAACAGACTGAAGACGTTTGAAACCTATCCGAAACAAATGTTACCAGATAAATACCAGTTGGCAAGTGCAGGATTGTATTACAGCGGCAAAGCTGACGTGTGTGCGTGTTTTCGATGTCACGTGAAATTGAGTGCTTGGGAAAGGTCGGACTGTGCATTGAGAGAACATTACAAGTGGTCTCCAAACTGCGAATATATAAGAATAGTAGGCGCTCCTCAACAAAAACCGACCCCAATAGGCGGATTTGGCGCGTTTGTATCAACAACTAGACCAACACCTTGCGGTTTTGGAGGATTCAGTTCAACTACAACTGCAGCAAATTTGTTTGTCAATAATAAGGCTATCACGACCCATCAAAGGCATTGAATATGTTAACACTTGTCTGTATGGTTTGGATATGGCTTAGACACTATCAAGTGAGACGAGAATATCGCGAAGCTACAGAACATTTACTTGACATTTTGGAACGTTATATAGAAGACACCAGAACACATACTTTATACTCCACTGTATTGTAATATCTTGTGGATACATTTGTTATAATTTTGTAAGAATGTGTATTTGTATTTGTTGTCAATAAACATGTCTAACTGGAAACAATATTTGTCTTCTTTGTATTTTGACACATCCAACCCAGCAAGCTATTCAGGTGTAGAAAAATTGTACCAATATATCAAGTCTGAGGGAAAATTTAAAATCGGGAGGCATAAAATCCGAAAATGGCTTCAAAGTCAGCAGGCTTATTCCCTGACTAGAGGAGCCAGAAGGAAGTTTCCTCGATCACGCGTCATTGTAGAAGGGATAGATAGTCAATGGGACATGGACTTGATGGATATGGTTGACTTGGCCAAACACAATGACGGTTATAAATACGTTTTAATGGTAATAGACATTTTCTCCCGCTTTGCCTATTGTGAACCTATCAAAACCAAGAAAGGGGGCGATGTTGTTAATGCATTAGAGCGAATTTTATCCGGGTCTAGAAAACCAAAGACGGTGAGAACAGACAGAGGCATGGAGTTTAGAAGCAAAGAGGTCAATAAGTATCTTCAGGACATGGACATTCATCATTTCTACGCTTTAAATACGGAGACAAAGGCGAACTTTGCGGAGATATGTATCAAGACGCTAAAGCATAAACTGTTTAGATATATGATAAAAAACAGAACCCAACGTTATGTTGACGTGCTCAGGAATATTGTACTTTCGTATAACTCAACTATACATAGAAGTCTCGGCGATAAACCAATAAACATTACCAAAGAGTCAGAAGGAGAAAGCAGACTTCAGCAGTACTTACTTAGGACCAAAGGCAGGCCAACCAACAACAGGATCAGACATTACAAGTTCAAAGTAGGTCAGACAGTACGAGTATCGCACGTGAAAAGCGTGTTTGACAGAGAGTACTCTCAGAAGTGGACTGGCGAAATATTCAAAATCAAAAGCCGTTTCAAACGAGACAATGTATGCGTATATACCTTAATAGACTGGGCCAATGAAGAGAAAATTGATGGCACGTTTTACGAACAAGAATTACAGGCAGTTAGTGTGGACGAAAATACAGAATACCACGTTGAAAAAATATTAAAGAAAAGGACGCGAAACAAACGAAAGGAAGTACTAGTACGTTGGTTGCATTGGCCTAAGAAATTTGATAGCTGGATCCCAGAAAAGGACCTGACACAGTACTCTTAAGTCACGTGATCATTTTTGTATATAAAACAGATATACCCCCCTAGAAATCGTCAGTATTGATATTGAGATTCGAGACTTCACATCATGATAATTACCAACGTCGTGTGCAGCGCTAACTTGAGCTGTTCCATTGACTTGAAGCAGTTATGCTATCGTATAGCAAACGCTCGTTATGATCCAAAAACATTTCCCGGATTGATTTGGCAGCACAAAACCATTGGCGGGAATTGTTTAGTTTTCTCCAATGGTGTAATCAATTGCAACGGAAAAGCACTCAGTGTTACAGAGGGGCGCCAGAGACTACGCCAATATGCAAGACGTATACAGCGTCTCGGATTTACTGTGCGGCTGAAAGAGATCAAATTGATAACAATATCGGCTAGTCACACCCTAAGTAACGCGTTAGATTTGCAGTTGTTGGCGAAAGAAAGACAGGTCGTATATGAACCCGAACTGTTTCCATCCCTTAATTTTAAAAGAGAAGGAGCCCATTTTTGTTGTTTTCACAGCGGCAAAGTGGTAATCACTGGTATCAAAAACCTGTCACAAATAGATGACGTAGTCTACCCTGTACTCATCGAACTGGAACTCTACACACGTAAGAAAGAGTGAACGTCAAGAGAAATCAACCATGAACCAGTCTCAAGTGTACCGTAAACTCAACTTTCTTCTCCAGTTAAAAGATGCCACTGTAGCTGTCAGAAAGAATATGATCACTAATATGACAGGGGGTCAAATGAAGGCTATAGCGCAAGTGGCCAAAAGATTGGTAAATGGAACCATTAATCCCCCGAGAAGAGATGTTCAATTACTTGAAAGAAGACGAAATTTGCTACGATCCCTAGCTTCTGAAAATGTGTCACTGACTAGAAAGAAATCGCTGTTAAGACGTCATCACTCGCTCGTACCCGTATTGTTAAGACCGCCGTATCTCTTTGACACTATTATGGACGAAATCCGGACAACTAGAGAAGCGTAAGAAGACCGTGGTCATATGTATTTGTGAAAGCAAACAAACATGTCAGACTTTTACCTTTATCTCAGTAGTAGAGATTCTCAGGACATACGTAAGAACAACGACCCCGCAGACTTTTATATTCAGTTTCCCAAATCGTACACCTTTGATGGAAATTGGATTTGCGCTGTCACAGAAACTTCTCTCACCTGTGACTTTACGCCGAGAAGCAAAAGACTGTATTTATGCTGCAACCTGATACAACAAACTTACGTAAGAAACACGCAAGTACCCGTACTTAGAAACGTTGAAGTCGGTTCGAGATACAAGAAACTTCAATTTGTAGAATATAGCCACCCGGTATACGTACCTGTGACTGTGAATCATTTCAACTCCTTACATTTGTATTTGAGAGACGAAGATTTAAACTCAGTTGAGTTCAAATCCAACGATCTTCATTGTGTATTACATTTCAAAAAAGTATGGGCTCCATAGAAGTCTACGATCATAAACAACAGAAATGGGTTCCCTATACACCCGACCCTGAGAAATGGTATCAACATTTCAAGGACTTGAGGGACGGGTACGTTAAAGCCGATCATAAAGGCCGTTACATCGTAGGTAGCGGAAATCATCTCAGAAAAATGGCCGAAATGAAACAGTCACCTCCAGTAAAACTGGTCTCACCCGTCGCACAAGCGATAGAAATAGCCAAGTCAGAGGTCAATCGTATGAAGGTTGAAGAGGGCGAAGAGCGTAAGAAGGGGCCCCAAAAGCGTAAGAAGGCACCGACACCCGCCTACAAACCATCTAAACGAAAGAGACTAAATCCAGAATTTCAATTCTAAACATGGAAGATTTTCATCAGGAAGAACTGTCTTTGTTCGTTACACCCCCTACAGACACGTCATTACAATCGAGAGAATGGATTACATACCGTCCAGTAAATCAAGTGACGAATGCATCAGCTCTCGAATTTAATATACCGGGCCATACATCGGCGTACTTGGATCTAAAAAGAAGCGTGCTCAACCTAAAGCTGCAAATTGTCCACGGGGACGGTAGTGCAGTAGACCCGGACGAAATAGTTGGACCAATCAATTTACCATTACACACCATATTCGGTCAAGTCGATGTATCTCTTCAACAAACGCCTTTATCTCACACGGGAATCAATTATCCCTACAAAGCGTACATCGACACGATATTACAGTCCAACGAAAATATGCAAAGTAACCTACTGACCAGCCAACTCTTCCATAAAGATACGGGAGACGTTGGTACCAATAATGGTAAAGGAAGTAATAACGGACTATATATCAGATACAGCCTCACTAAAGGTAGCAAAATTGTAGAAATGGAAGGACCATTACACGTTGATTTGTTTCAACAGTCGAAGCTACTCATTAACGGAGTCTCTGTCTGTATAAAACTCCATCCTACCCGGGACCCATTTAGACTCATCACAGACACCACCAATCCCGATTATCGAGTAAAAATAGTGGACGCTTATTTTAAACTATGTATTCAGCGACTCACTAGTAGCGTACTTATAGCGCACGAAAAACTCATTCAAGACATACCAGCCATATACCCTTACTTACGCACAGAGATCAAAACGACAGCCATTGCTACGGGTCAATTCAGTTACAGCGCGGACGATATCTTTCAAGGATTAGTGCCTAGTAAACTGATTGTAGGTCTAGTCCCGAGTGCCGCGTTTAATGGCGATTACTCGAAGAATCCATTCAACTTTAAAGGGATACTCAGGCAAAATAATGACAAAAATATAAAAAATGATTTTCTGTACTCAAATCACCCTAAAATGACATTTCTTAAAGTCCCAGCATGAATTTCTGTATAAATTCTATATATTTTGGGTTTGAAGTTTAAATATATCTATATATGTTGAACGAAAATTTGACGCCAACAGAATCACCAAATAGTTTAAAAACAAGTCCTGCGATTTAAACAAACCCTGGAAGTTACAATAACAGGTATTGTGGATATTGTATGATTGAAACAAGTCTAAGTAATTGATTTGACATGTTTTTTAACGTTTCCAGAGTACACAGTGACAACTATTGTGAAATTTTAGCGCTCTAACCTGACCCACGCGGGTCAAGTTAGGAAAACACCATTTTATTCTTTATATGGAGAAACGTTTTGTTCCTTTGACTGTTTAGTGTATTCATTTTGAGGACATTTACAGAATAATGAATGAAAATTTCAAAACTAAGAAATGAAAATTTTGCCTGTGTCTCCCTTTAAACATTACAACTGCAGTTTTGTAGGACTCTATGTGGATGGACAGTCTTTACCTAGCCAGCCGATGCAACCTAATTATGCGGCGGATCAGTATGTGGAATGTTACAGAACATTAGCTCTCTACAGAAGCGATTTGAACATTTCAAAACAAGATTATAAGAAAGGGTACTGCTTATATGCCCTAGATATTGACCCCTACTATTCATTCAACACGAAAAGGAAGGGCCACTGTCGGCTAGAACTTAAATTTTCGGAGGCTTTACCAGAGAGTGTCACACTGATTATGTACGCCACCTTCCCAGAAGTACTCAATATTGACAAAGCCAGGGCGGTTTACGTGAAATGAATAATCTAGAACTGGAACGTTTACTCGAAGGGTACCCCGTAAAAGTGTGCGCTGCTGATCAAATCCGTAAACAAATAGGACAATTCGTGATCTCGAACACAGACACGAGCGATGGGCCAGGGAAACATTGGGTTACTTTTTATTTTCCGAGACAAGGGCCGTACGAGTTCTTTGATTCTCTCGGAAAAATACCGAGTGACTACAATGTGGGCTTAGAAACCGTATTAACGAACAAGTATTGGACGGTGTGTGATCCTATTCAGGACACTAAATGAGATACCTGCGGACTGTATTGTGTATATTATATCACGGCCAGATGTACAGGAAGGACTATGAAAGACATTGTCAAACCTTTTGATGTGTATAATAGACAATGGAATGATATATATGTTAGAAATACTGTAAATAAAAACAAACTCTGAAATGTATTTTTTGTATTCATTTATTTTGTATATAGCAATAAAAATATATGAAAAAAAACATTGTCTTTGTTTTCTAAAATGATATTCAGTCTATTGCAGTTTTTTGAGATTTTCCCGCCTTTTTCCCGCCTTTTTCCGTTCTCCCGGAGGTGGTAATGACAGTTTGGTAGGCTTATATTCCGTTACTTCTCCGAACCCTTTGGTTTTCAGTTGCAGCATACGTTGATATTTTTCGTAAGGTACCAAAATAAACTTTTCCATTATGCCAATACCGGTTCCAAATACGCGAAAGCAATTTTCACCAGGGTGTAGATCACTCTAGGCTTATGTCGAATGGCCTCCCTCTTTTGTTTGAAACCTATTGATCTGTTTCCAATTAGATGAATGACACGTCTTTGACGTTTAAGTTGAGCTTTCTCCGAAGGTGTAAGGCGTATTTTAAAGCGCAGAATATTATAGGCAATTTGAGTAAGAGCTTTCAATTGCTGTTTAGTAATTTTACTCAACAATGCCTTCCTTTGTGTCGTTGTAGTACTTTTAAGGAGATGTAAGAAGTGACGACCATGGTTACTCTTAGAAGTTTCACACTGCTTCTTACGTTAGTTTATAAACTAAAGGGTCCTCGCCGGGAAAAACATGCGTTCTTAGACGGTATTTATCCTCAGCATGTGGACTCATGTCTACCAAAAAATAACCGTGTTTTGTACTTAAGGCGTCCTCATAGGCTTTCACAAATCCTTTCGATTTACCGGGATAGAGCTGACGTCCCAATATTCCCACCTGAGACACATCTCTTAAATTTTTCATCAATACCATATACCAAGTATTTAAGGCAATTGTCCTGGCATGTTTACCTCCTGGATACAGGTTTTGCGTGATAAGTATGACAGATACTCTCCTGTGGTGGCAACCTTGCGTGAAGAGTAGCTCCATATCTTTGTTTTTCATCACTTCATGCATGAGATCATCAATGATAATCAGCTTATGTCTTTTGTCTTTGGTAAAGTCATCCATTTCTTCCGCTGTTGGTAGACCTCGTTTACTGTAAAAATTTGGAATGGACCGTTCCATTTCATCAAATAAGTCCTGATGAATACCATAAGAATATAAGATGTGTGATGGTGGGTCTTTAGAATACATATCTCTCAAGTTAAGCAAAAACTTGTACACCCATTGCGTTTTTCCGCTTCCCGTCTGTCCACTTATACACATACTGGAGCATG
Organism: Ruditapes philippinarum; assembly: GCF_026571515.1. Classification (NCBI taxonomy): domain Eukaryota; kingdom Metazoa; phylum Mollusca; class Bivalvia; order Venerida; family Veneridae; genus Ruditapes; species Ruditapes philippinarum. The sequence goes on along the minus strand of NW_026865440.1, from coordinate 266,934 downwards.
GTTCGAAAGGTAGAGATGCCTTCATTATTATTTCTTCAGCTTAGGACTAGGTAAGGCGTATCCTATACAACTGCTTAGCAAACTTATCCACAATTCGCTAGTACCGTTTTGAAGGGATAGATTTATAATTGAGACGATGATAATAATGTAGACAATAATCATTTGGCAAAAGTAGACAATTTCAGCCTGGGGTACTCGTGTACCTAATAAATGCCACTTGTCTCCGTTAGAACGTATTTCTTCATCCGCTTTTGAAAAGTGAATAAACGTGTCCCTTTCGGGTTCATGGGACTCGGTATCGTTCATATTCTTACGAAAGATAGAATGAAATAAGCAAGACTGCATATTCTTACATACTTTTATTCAATAATATACATTTTTAATACACATGTGACAAAAAACAGAATCATACGTGACAAATATTGAAAAAAGTAGTTACACTTTTTGAAACAGCAATGACACTTTTTGACACATTAGTGACACTTTTTGAATAAGCAGTGACACTTTTTGACACAGCAGTGACACTTTTTGAAACATACCCTATGGAAAATTACATGTAAACGTGCAAAAACTGAAATATGCGTAACACTTTTTGAATCAGTAGTGACAAAAATTGAAAAAGCAGTTACACTTTTTTAACGCATGTGACAGAAAACGAAACAATAAGAACAAATATTTACAACAGCAATAATTTATTCTAATATCCATATGGTACTGTATCATAATTGTCCAGTTTTCTACGCTTGGTATACACCATCTGATAACTTTTCTTTTCTTCCCTATTGTACAATTTTCTTTTTCTTTTATCTCTACAAATTTTACTAGGGTTTGTTACTACGATATTTGAATTCTTTTGTGGGTCTGTTACTATATCTTTCACACTTTCAAAGTTGATGAGTTGGCTATTTGTATAATTTAATGTGAAACCCCTGACTTTACAAGTTTCGTTGTTTTTATTGGTTCTATAGGCATAATTTTTAGGACCACCCGACACAAATTCTACAATATGCTCCCCTCCACTCAGCTCATCCGTGAGTTCACCCAAGTAATCTCCTAATGGCGGATCATACTGTCCAGGGCGACTCACATAGATGACGCTGTCCGTATCGTAATACAGCACTCGTCTATCGAGCTTTTCGAGCACACTGTAGAGTTTGAGTCTTGCCCAGCATGTAGTAAACGTAGCTAAGTAGATGTTCGTTTTATTATCTTCGGGTTGGCAGTCTTGTTTATATTGCCATTCTATTTGTATCATGTCATTGGTAAGTATATGAAAATTTAAAGGTTCTTTCGTCGGATCGGCAAACAACTGGAAAAAGAGGTTGACCTGTTGTTCGTGAAAGAACTCTGTCTGGCGCATATTGAGTCTCTGACCAAACTTACCCCAAAAACTGTTGAGACATAATTTAGCCAGAGCTCTCAAACCTGGGTTCTTCGAGATGTTTGCCCGATCCAACGAAACTCCCTCTTTCTGTAAGTATTGAGACACATAATTGTCATATCTTGCTGACTGTGTATCCAGTCAGGAGAACCGCTTGCCTCTTGCTTAAACTTTAAAAACGTGTTTATGTAATTGGCAAACAGTCCCCCTGATCTGGTCTTTGGGTCATATTGTGTGGATTCCTCCCAGTGGTATACTTCGTAAATCTTTTTAAGTTGATATCCTAACTGAATGGCCGTTTGAATCTCCGGAGTACACCACGTACCAGTCAACTCTCTTTCTTGTTCAGAACATGCGCATGGGTTTTGATTTTCATATCGGCGCAGGTCCTACATAGGGGAAATTTCAACTTGTTATTTGAGCGATACGGTAGCACGGGATGGTATAATCCTCTAGGTGGAAGTATTTTGACCTTAGCTATACCGAAATAGTCCTTAATGTCTTTTAAATCTTTGGTTATGATGGTAGGATGTCCTACGGGATATTGATAATACTTATTCACCCATGGATACAAGCTCGTAAAATCCACGTACTTAGTTTTTTCCTGTTCTTCCGCTTTGTAATAAAGTTGACTGGCATTGGTGCGACCCCCAAAGAAACTTTCCCTCGGGTCTAACCTATCAATTATATCTAAGCTTTCTACGAATTGTTTCAGTTCAGTATTTTGAATCTTTTGTTTTTTGAATTCGTGGTCCCAAATGCAAACGTATTTCATGCCTAACTGTTGGATGTAAGCTTTCTTTTTCATCGTTAACGCGTACAATTCATCTAATGATTGGTTGGTGAGTGGGTGACGCGTTTCTTCTCGGTTATCTGCGAAACAATCAGGGCATCCATGAAAGATACAACCATGGAACTCATAGGCCGTGTTTGTTTCCTCGCAGTAACCGTCTAATTTGTAACGTGTTCCCAGTAAAGATTTCTTTCCCTTATTTAAAGCGTGCTGAATTTTGACGTTTTTTGTACACGCCACCCATTCTAACCATTGTATGGACGCTTCGCTATATTGATCATTATAACCATTAGGAGAAATTTTCGCTATGGGTGTCCTTACAAATTCTGTCTCACTTACTTTCTCACCCGTGAGTTTGGTTTCGAGGATCCATTCGTTTTCGCGCAACACATAAAGCTTTCCGTCTATTAATTTTGAAGGTATCCAATCATCCCTGCCCTCTAATTTTACTTTCCATTCTTCTTCTAAAAATTTGGTTCTAAAGACATTCATGCAGACGGAAGCTATGGTCACGGAATCGAATGGATCCACGGCTCCGACCCACGTTTTTTCTTTCTTTCCTTTTTCATTCACCACCTCTATTCTTTCACCCGTAGCACTCATTAACAACTCTCTAAATTTCAAACACGCTTGTCTTAAAATATCTACATCACTTCTACAATAATCCAACATTTCTTTTCTAAAATCAAACACGTCGTCCTTTCTCTCACTCAACCACACTAACAATTCAGCTCTCTCTTTCTCACTCATAAAATCATGACCATAACACTGAGCATCTGGGTACGGGCCTACATAATTCTGATTCTCGCTAGTATTGAAGTAATGAGGAAACCAACCTTTCTTTAATTCAGTCAATCCAAACGCTTTAGGGAGGGCGGACAATTTCATAGGTAAAAAGTTGAGACTGTCAATCACTTTGATATGTAAATCCGACTCTATTGTCATATACATAATTTTGGAGCCACTGTAAATAATCTTGTCCGGTCTCATGGATTGGTCTATTAAGTACTCTAACAGAAAATAGCCGTCGTAACCTTTCATATTATGAGCAAATACTTTGAAATATTCGTGATGAGGGGAAAACAACCATTCACCAAATTTTTCTGCAGTGTCGGCTCCTTCGAACGTGACTTCTCTGAATCCACATTTACCCGGACACGGTCCTGGGTCTTCATTATCATGTAGCTCAGAGTTGTCACATTCGTCGCACCGCGTACCGCATTTTTTACATATAGATTCGGGGGTCAATGGTTTATCGATACATTTTGGACATACAGTATGTGCTACTACGAAATTGGGACGATGAGTGGCTTTTCCGCACCAAGATGATTTACAGTGTTGACATTTAGAGCAAGATTTACATACCTCATGTGATTGACAGTCTTTACAATCTCTTTTTCTACTCGCTACATATCCATTTTCACACTCTGACACTTCATCCTGACAACATTCAAAATCAAAAAATATAAATTTAGAATTATAATGTTCCTTGGCTGGTATTGATCTGAGATAACATAAATGTCCTTCCATTACATATTGTTCGCACGAGTTACACAAATATTCTCCGCACTCATGGTCTTCTTTTTTCCTTTTGTCGGTCCTTATGACTTTGTAGCATGTTGGGCATTTCCAGTATTTTTGACATTGGGATAGTCCATTGGGTTTTCCTTTACATTTTCCTTTTTTGTGTACCGGTACTGTCTTGTGTTGATTATAGCACTTTTCTGATCTGCATGTCATATTGCAGTTATCACATTTGACTGTATTTTCTGTTTCCGGGCAATTATCCGTCTTACATACTATACACGAGGTCTCACACTGATGTCTTTCTCTATGGTCGTAGTGTTTGAGGCATTGGTCGCAGAAATACATCGCGCTGAAGAATCCCGTGATGCTGGTAATGGCATGAAAGTGGTCGTCGTCCACGAGATACAGGTAAATACATGGACGCTTGTCCTTACTAGGGCTAGTTATGAACTTGTTACCTAGTCTAGCACTGACCACCATCACGCGCACTCCCAACACTTCTTCAAACGCCTCTACATCGTTTAAACTAGCGGACCGATCTAAGGGCACTCCGGCTAATTGGCTGATGGCTACCGCTAGTTGTCTCTGTTCATCGCGAGATTTTGAACGTAGATGTTTATAGTAACTCTCTGGCACTTGCTGATGTTCTAGTATAAGCTGTATATTAGACTTCTTTTGGCGGTTTTTAGCAATTTCTTTCCATTCGTCTTGGCTACATCTGTTTAACTTGGCCCAGCTCACCCCGATCGCCCTGGCCATACACATTTGGTCATCATTTTCGATGGTCACTATAGAGGTTTTCAACTTTAACGAATTATTTTTTCCTTTTAGTTTAGTGATTCTTCGTCGTGGACCACCGCTTCCTTTTGGTAATTCGATGGAGCCTATAGAAATATAGAAGCTTTCATCGATGGACAAGTTTTGGTTGCTATTCAGTACCTTTTCGATGATTTCCATCACTTTATTGGCGGTCAACTGGTCCCAGGGCTGGAGGGGCACAATGATGGGGTCGTGTAATCCTTGATGATGAATAACGACACGACCCAAATCGTTCCCCGCCAAATTGCCCCGGGCTTCTTCGAGCACGTCTTCAAACATTTGGTGAAGTCCTTGTCTCACATCTTGCAGTCTCTGTCCATTATACTGTTCATCAATTTTCACTTGATATGTACGATCCACCGCTGCTTTTGTTGCGTATGTCCTTTCTGATTTTTTACTTATCGTATACTGAAGCTCCCGTGGGGCGTCGGGCCTATGAGAGGGTCCCGCTTGAGGCTCATCCCCACTCCCTACTTGTAGCCCTGGTGATTGAGGGCTCCACTCCCCGTCTTCCACACAAGCAGTCGCCATCTTATCCATTTCTTCGTCAAATAATAGTGCTCTTACTGCACCCTCGATTTCCTCTTGCTCTCTTACGTACTCTAGCGCCAAATCAAAATTTTCCGTGTCTTCTCGGTTCTGCATTGTGTCGTTTAAACTGTCGAGTAATCTTTCCATTTGTTCATTCACAAAGTCATCTCCATATTGTGGGTTCCTTAACTGAAATAGTCGAAACCGCACCCCGGGGGAATCCTGTATCCCCCATGTCGCAGCAAAATTCATTAATTCTTCAGCGTCGGTGAAAGAATTCACCATCATTTCGAAAGTAGCTGCTATGTTTTCCATGTTGTCGGTTAGAGTTCTGAAGTCAGAATGACGGAGGGGGCTAAAGCGCTCTCTTATATACTCTCCGTTGCGCGAGTCATATCTATTTTTGGTAAGAACGTCATCGTTCTCCATTTTGATTGGTTAATGAAAAAGAGTGGGTTCAAAACGAGGCTGTCTATTTTTAAACGTCATCGTTCTCCATTTTGATTGGTTAATGAAAAAGAGTGGGTTCAAAACGAGGCTGTCTATTTTTAAACGTCACCGTTCTTCAATTTCATTGGCTAATCAAAAATAGCAATACCGGTTTAAACCTGTCGTAACTGGACCGTTTAACGATAGGCTATAGTAACTTGTCATAAATAGTTTGATAGGCAAGGAGTAAAGACTGGGGGTAAGCTTATTTTAGTTATTTTAATGATTTTTACGCATGAGTGATTTTAATTTCGATTTTAGTCCGTATTCATAAAGAGCGGCTTAAGACATTTCGTTTGATACCAAACACGCCTTAGTTCGGTCCGGACGTGGTACAGAAAACACGTTTTTACGCTTCAGTGATTTCAGTTCCGGTCCAATGGCTTTTTGAATAGCGTCAGGTAACAGGTGTGGTAAAATGCTTTCCAACGATACCAAACACGAGTATATTCGGTCAAGTAATAACGGAAAAAATCGATTTTGAAATTTCTGTGACGTCACTTCCGGTGACTTTAAACTCGAATTACTCGAAAACGGTAAAAGATAAACCCATAAAACTATATATTTTCTTAATCAGCGCGACGAGACGAATCGATTGGTAAAAAGTTCTAACGTTTTTATTGACTTTCGCAATTTAGGGTTTAAAATCGCTCTTGCGTCATAACTCAAAAACGGCTGAAAATCGAATCGAGAACCCCGGGTCAAAACGAAAGCTTTCGGTTTATTCTATCTTATAACGACTTTATCTCGAAAATTTTGAGCGTAAACGGTTGCCCAAACGATAAAAAACCGGTTTATAGCTTAAATGTATTATAAATTTCATTTAAAATCAGTTTACAACTTTCTTATACATAAGTTATTCATTCAAAATCAGTTTACAACTTTCGTATACATAAGTGTATTCATTCAAAATCAATTTTCGTAAAAAAAAAAACGGGAATTTAAAGTGTTCATAAAAATCACAAAATTTGACCAGTTGTTAAGGGCAACCGTGTTTAAAATATGCAATCAGTTGACCGTAGTATGCACTTGAAAGGAACCTAATTAAGGGGTACGATATATAAAGCGTAAATTTGTGAATGCATGCGAAGAGAAAAGGTCCGTCAATTCTATTAATCTTTTGTGATTAATGAAAAGCTATATTTAGTAACGAAGGATAAAGGGTTTTTGTTCAACATAGTTCCGCTAGGTATTGTAAATCTAGACTAAGTGGCGACTGTACTTGACGGTCGCTGCGTTTGAAAGGATAATAGATTCTTTTGTGATTAATAAAAAGTTATATTTAGTAACGAAGGATAAAGGGTTTTTGTTCAACATAGTGCCGCTAGGTATTGTGAATCTAGACTGAGCGGCGACTGTACTTAATGCCTTTTTCTTTCATTGACACCCGCGTGGGGCTGATGAAATAGCTCCTGGTGGTTGTGAAATACCGCGACTAAAAATAGATCATGCGCAGTCTACAAGAACGTTACGCTATGACAGTCATTTCCTTACTAAATGTAGGTAAGTAAACGAGTTATATTTGTATCAATATTATTTTGAACCTATTAAAAAACTATTTTTTATAAATTAAAATGTTAAGTACGTATCTATTTACAAACATTTCTTTTATCTGTCATAATGGTAATTATCTCTCCGTCTAGGGCCGAGGACCTGACCCTCAATGTCCGCGATTCAAGCCCTAAATCGTGTATACGAGTCAGCTCCGTATACTTCCGGGAGATTAAAAATAGATTTCTAAAAATAGACGGATGATCACATTCTCAAAATAGAACGATGATGTCATTCCAAATAAAAAATCCAATATGGCCGCCGCGCATGCGCAGAAGTGACGCCAAACCGACCCCTATACTACTCAGAACAATGCATTTTGAAGATCATTAAGTGTTTTGAACTGCCGTCCCTTCAGCTCTCCTTTGATGTGTAGAAAAGTATAGTGTACCAAACTAAATTATTCTTTATATAAAGTTACGGCGTCATTTAATAGATTAATTGATTTTAAAAAAATGATTACAAAAAATACGATACCTTAATAACTATCTATCAACTCTTTGACGACCACACGAAAACGTTACAATAGGGCAAATGACGTCATATTTTCTAGTGACGTCAGGAATACGTACACACACTTTTCCCGGAATTTTGACGCTTATATGTGATGCATCAAAGGAATGAACTAAGCCATTTTCGTCGTGTGCCGGTTTAACGTTACTAAGGTAACTGTATGATGAGACGTTTTCACGACACGCTGGATACCGGGCTTTTTCTTTTGGTTTCTTATTTGAGACATACATGTATTTCACCTTCAAGTGATATATAATTCATGTTTTTTTTTATCAATTACTCTCACGACAATAACTGCAGTGCACGAAAACTGTACGGGACCGGGCAATACAGAATTACAATCGAAAATCTGTGAAAAATATGTTAAAAGCATATCGACCTAACGGAGGCAGGTAGGCAGTCAGGTAGGCAGGCAGGTAGGTATGCAGGTAGGTAGTAAGTAGGTAGTCAGGCATGTAGGCAGTCAGGTAGGTAGCTTGGCAGGTAGGTAGGTAGGCAGGTAGGTAGGCAGGTAATCAGGTGGGTAGGTACATATGTAGGTAGATAGATCTCTGTACATCACGTGATGCTCAGTTGGATTTAATAAAGAAAGGACATTGGTCGATCAACGGCATAAACCTTAAGGTGACTCACATCTAATATTAAAATTGTTATATCGTTCTCATATTTTTTCTACGTCTATATGGCAAAAATCAAAATATCAGTAGAATACTTGAAGATGACCCCAACCTCATTAAATGTAGATAAAGTTAGTGCATACTACTTCATATTTTGCTGCAAACCATATACATGTATTTTGTTTCGGCAGACCAATAACATATTGTTACTTAATGTTCTTTTTTAGCCTTTTTTCAGTCTACAAAAAATGCGTGATGATGTATTCTCACCGCCTTTCAGATCAATTCGATCAAGCACAATCAAGCGATCGGGAACCAGTCTAGCTGTCAAAAGACATGTCAAAAAAATTCAAGTAGCGATCGAGTAGATAAGACGTCGAGAAGCGATCGTATAGTGATCGAGTAGAAGATCTAGATGATCGAGAATAAATCGTGTAACGATCTAGTTTGGTCGGGTTCATACATCGGGTAAACAACTCTTACCCGATCTGTACACAATCATCTTGACTTCTACTCGAGCATCATCCGATCTGGTCGGGTGGAAATCTGGCAACAATCGAGCAGAGGTCCAGTTAGTCTAGTTGAGATCGTGTATGGCTCGCGTATAGGTCTGGGTGATCGAAAAGAAGTCGGGATGTTGGCCGGTTGTCGTAGAGAAGAAGTCGTAAACATGGTCGACTTGAGGTCGTGTAGGATTCGTGAATTTGCATTTAATCCAGCTTGGTCGGGCTTCATCGGGGAATTAATGTTTTCGGGACGATCGAGTTGATCTGATCGGCGGTGAGAACATAGCTTTAGCAAAAAGTTCTATAAATTGAGAAAAAAATACACACAAGAAACGGAGATAAGAAAAACTATCTCTTGAACTGTAGTACAACCAAAACCAACATTATATATCCAAATTTGTGTGCAAATGATAAGCGTACTACGTACTATACGCTTCATAATGATTTACCACTTATTAGATAAAAAATACGCTAAAACGTGCCGTAACATAGCACAATCTTGAAACACACTGGCAGTAACAAACGTTATCATAATTAAGAACTCTAGGACAATTGCAGAGTTATCGCATGAACTCCATGACATTTGGAAAATCGGGTATAAATCTATTAGCCTGGGCATAACATTTGAAACTTTCCATTTTAATAAGGTAATAAGGTATGGCAACGAAAGAGATCATAAATGAAAAGGTCAATACGTTCGAGTGCGCAAGTAATTTGGAATTTTTACACAAAATTACGAGATTTAAACAAGAGGCGATGACAAATGGATTTTAAAGTGTTTTTTTTCTGAAATAAAATACAAATTTGTAAGGCAAGCTTAATAATCAAAATTTAATTTAGCACTTGAACTCCCCATTTAACTTTATTTCAATGTTTCACGTGTTTCTCTAGTATACAATAAAGTTTTCTGACGAAATATGTTACGTTTTCCATGAACTCCGTAACAAGTTATCATAATAAAATCCATCCTGCGTGTAACCGTTCCTCCCCCTTGATAGTATGCACTGTCTTACCTTAAATCCTGGCTCCTCCCCTGTTTGGCTATGCTTGTCAAAAAGTAATACATTTCTTATTTATAGATATATAATGTTTGTTTCAGTTGTCCGCGCTTATTCACCAGTGATGGAACATTTTAAACATTTTTCTTTTTTGTTTGTTTTTGATGCGAATTCTTTTGTAGTAGTGATAGAAATGGTAAGATTTTGATTTACTGAAAATTTATTTATTCTATGTTTTGAATGTTTTAAAAAAATGTCTTTACAATATGTTATTATGTCAAGGAAGTGAAAGCAGACGACAATTTATTGTTTTATTTTATTTCAAATTATTGGTGACTTATGATGTTATACTAGTCCAATTAGGACTCGCGACGAGATATTGTGCTATTTTCGTGTCTGGGCAATATCTGATGAGATTCTGCTCCAGAACGAAAATATCTCAGAATCAAGCTTTGGCACGTCAATATATTTTGACTAGATGTTATACATGTATAATTATAGTCCACTGTTATTAACGGTTTCGATTAGATATTTACCACTCATTTATATTTGAAAGCTGAGTTATACGCTGAAAAACCAAAGTCTAGTGAGCTTCAGATGGCTTGAGTTTCATAATTAGCCGTGAAAAAAATTATTTAACTTTTCATATTTTTACATTTAATATTATCAATGAAAAATGTAAAATATCAGATAATGAAGGATAAACATGAAATAGGTTAGAGTCACCGGACCAGTGCTCAACCAGTATTTCACAAAATCCAGAAAAAAACTCTTTCAAAACAAAAAGATTGCTCGGAAACTTATTTTTGTTACAAAGCCGGGCCTTTCAAACTTAATAAACAAAAGCGTTTTAAGGACACTGATCAGGATATTGTCAAACAATATTGACCTAGCACTTCATTAACTTTCATAAAGGTCATTTGAATAAACACTGACCAGTATCTATCGAATATATTGATATAACTTCACTCGTCAATGAGGTGTGGTACATTGTTATAGATGTCGGACTACCGATCTGAAGGTCTCTGGTTCGTTTCCTCACAAACACCATGTTATGATATTTTTTTTAAGTTACTTGCAAGAATTAATTTGAAATCATTTTACTACACCTGGTTTTAGAATACCTTTTAAGTGGTGTTTCTATACACAGTTATATTTTTATTTCATTACAGTATCTTTCAACTGTTCTCTTTGTGACATTATGCAGTCGTATAATGTTTTGGCGCATATACACTATAAAGGCAGTTATTAAAAATACTACATGCCTATTGTACACACATCAAAAAGGTTTGCAATAATGTCATTTAACAAATGGATATTTACATTCTTCTCGATTTACAAGTAATGCGTAACGTTTTCGGAATATACCGACTTCAGGGTCAAATGCAAGAGTGCCAGGTCAATGTTGTTGGACACGGAGTTGTACATAGGGCATAAGACCACTATATTTTTTAAGCAACGTAACCAGTGCTCGACCAGGTGGTTATATTTTTATCAGAACTTTTACTTTTGAAAAACAGATATGACTTTTGTGTTAAACAAATTTATTTCAAAAATATTTTGGAACATTTATGTCTTAGTGTGTATGTAAATATAAGATAAATATGAAAGAATGGAAATGTTAGAGATTGACAAATAAAGTGTTTTAAAGATGCTTTTTACTTGGGAGTTTGAGATTACTTATTCTCATATTCTATCACTGCAAACATAGTAAAGTGGGATACGGGTCTGCCCTTTAAGTGATGTGTTCCTTATTTGTAATCGGACAGCTGACATATTTGTTTACATGTTCATAGCCATTGCCTTGTATGGGAAGCCGGGTTTTGATGATTTGTGGGGGCCCTTCAATTGAAAACATAAGAGTAAAGGAAATTTAACAAAGCATTGTCCAAATTTGCCCTAAATTATCATTATTTCAGTCCTTTAAATAGTTTTTACTGCAACTTTTATTATAGACATATATTTTGTACTGTTTATTATCGTCTGCAAAATTGCCAAGTTCTACCAAACTTTGAGTGTAGAGGTTACAGGTCAGGTATAAATAGCACACATAACTCCGAGCGTTGTTTTTTTTCACTTAAATAACGCATAAATCGTACGCAAATAGAAGTATTGGTCGAGCAATGGGCTGGTCGAGCACAGGTACGGTGACTCGATAGATGATGTGTTTTAAAGTAGACATTATTCAATAAGCCATTTTAATGTCACGTGATTGTGTTTGGCCATTAAAATGGGTAATTGAATATTTGCCTACTTTAAAACACATCATCTATCATTCTTGAATAGTATGTATATGGTATTTTGGTCTAACCTAGCAATTTAAAATTAAGTAACAAACCATGTAAATAGCAATTCAATGCTGGGGGTTGATGACTAAAGTCCTTTTTTTCTGCCAAATTATCGAGCGTTAGTCTACCAAAATTAAGTAAATTCATAGGTATAAAAGTAAACAATGCATTATTAAGCTTATGGCTTTAAGAAATCGAAAGTGCAAAATGTCAACCTGTTTACATAGGGTCCAGTATGTTTTCAACATGGTTGTCAGACATTTCAATCAAATTTGTACCGAAACTGACTTTTTTGAATGTCAAATATTTACATCGTATTTTTTATCAAAGATAACACTCTGTGTTTTACATATAAAATCACGTGGTAGAAATACTTTTATAGTCTGATTTTATTGACCTGTCAAATATGAATACTGTTATGCGATGAAAATTCGCAAAATCTTTATGCGATAAAAATTCATGAAATAATCTTTTTTATATTTTTGTAATTGTCATTTTTGTATTCAAGCATATTTTTTAAAATTTTATAAAATCATTTTGTTGCCACATGCTAAAGATGCCATTCATTTCTCAATTGGAGGTTGAGCAGTCTAAGAAATTCATATTTTGATAAGTAATCTGTTATACAAATTCTGGTGATAAATCTTTATTGAAATAGAAAACATACATTCCGGCTTAAGACAGCCATTCCGGCCTAAGCCATGTTTGTTTGATAAGGCGAACAAAAAGTGTTTTAGCACTTTTTTCGGCACAAGCCGCCGGCAGTGGTTCGGGATATTTCGATATATAATTTTTGATTGGTTGTTTTTTTTTGTAACGTCAATGGTTATTAGTTCGAATCTTTTTTGGTCTTTCTTTAAAAAGTGTGTCTTTCCTTAGTAAAGTCACTTTATTTTGGACTTTACATGTGTTTTATTCTTTAAAATAAAAAAGGAAAGTAAACATATTCTTCTTGATATTGTAGGTAAGAATTTTATATTTTGATTTACTGACAGATTTTGTTAAACTTGAATTCTCAAAATGTTGTTAACATGTTCTCTCAAGATTACATTTTATAAATTGTAAATGTGTCTATGTTTTTGTAATAGTTAAACATTTTTATTATTTTTGTTTGTTAACGGACCCAGTGTAAATTGATAATTCAATTCCGAATCCGCTTATTTATCCTTTGCCTTGATTAGCGCCTCTTTTGGCTAAACTGATATTGTAATGACGCACCTAAGGTTTATGACACAAGTAGATTATACTGAATCATGTTTATAATTAATTGCAACATGTTTTATAATTCATTGCAAAATGTTTTATATTCTTGACAACATGTTCTATATTTAATTATGTAATTTTAACATGTTTTATAATTCATTTTAACATGTTTTATATTTCATTCCATATGTTTGTTGTTATCATTTTCACTTTATGTTGGACTTTACATGTGTTTTATTCTTAAAATAAAAAATGGAAAGTACACATATTCTTCTTGATATTTAAGATGTCTTGGAAGAGAGTCACAAACAGGGGCAACAACTCCTGAGTTACGTAAACAATAGAGACCGTGCATCAAAGCACAAAAATACATTTTTTAAGATTAATTTTAATATTCGATCCAACTTCGGTTATATCCATGTAGTTAACGATAATTAATATGGAAAATATAAATAATGTTTTGAAAAGTCACAATATATAAGTCGTAATCACATCCTGTAAAGTGAGTGCCTGGTATACGAGTGGTCAGTGGTCAGAGGATAACTGTTGTCATAGTTTCGTTTCTTTATTTATTTTTTTAAGTATTTTTAATAGAAATGACCAAGTGTTTACAAAAATGTAGAACTAACCAGCTAGTGGTACTCCTTATTGCGTTAAGACGCTCAGTATAACTACATGTATATTACAGAAACAAATGTAATCACATGTTATAAGGTGCTTTGCCGAAAATCTACAGTATATCTATATATTGTGTGCTTTGACCGTATAATCAGTCTCATAAGTATGCTATCGTCAGGTTAATAAAATCAAACAATACTGTAGTCCGTATTAAGTCTGATTATGAATAATAGCCGAGGAATTCCGATATGATGGAGAAATCAGGAGGAATTACTTCCTGTTCGAGTAAAAATCCCCCCTTCTTATTTCCCCTCCGTGATAACTATTTGTTTTCATATTTTCAATGTAAATTTATCATTTGATCAAGATTTTTTTTTCATATTTTTAATGTAAAAATATCATTTTAAAACGGTTCAAACATGTTAAACATATATCGTTCTTGGTGTCTGTTCATGCAATGAACTATAGAAGAAATATTTTCTTAATTAGCTTGCCCCCCCCCCCACCATTTAATGAAGAACGAAAATGTTTATTTTCAAGCATACAATGTATTAATTATTACAGATGGAAATACTTCGTTCTACATATGAATTTATGCAATTATTAAATCAAAGTTTAGCTTTAATTGTTAAACATATCATCTGAATACAATATTACATATCTACTTCTTATTTGTCAATTTATGCATTATTTGTTCCTAACCATGCAAAATTGAAGTTATAATAACACTTCAGCATTTCATATATTATATAGAAAGATTGTCACTGATTTACCCTTTTTCCTACTCTCTTTGCAGAACTTCAAGGCGACCTGATTAAATTCTACAGAAAAAGGTGTAGTTCAATACCTCTGTCACCGCTTCTTGAAGAAATAGAGACACCGCTAGCAGGGTTCTACGTGATGCCAGATATAGTCGCCGTCAAAAAGAAGTCCTTAACTTGTCATGAAGAGGAGAGAACACCGATTAAGTCTTTGAAAGACCTGTTTTCAACCGGAAGTCGAGATCAACAAGAAATTTATCTATCAGCTGATGCAGGTTTTGGAAAAACTGCTTTCTCAAAATATCTTGCAGTCACGTGGTGTCAAGCTCATTGTCACGATGAAAACTACGCCTGCTTTAAAGACGACGAGTTAAAGACGTTATTTGACTTCAAGTTCTTATTTTTGGTTTTATTAAGAGACAGTACCTCTGTTTGTAACATTGACGATATGATTGAACAGCAAATTACGACGAAACTTCCTACTTCTACAATACTATATGAAGTTTTACGTAGAGAAAAATGCTTGATTATATTGGACGGTCTTGATGAATGGACTCACCCTGATAATAGCTGTAGCGAAGTAACAGAAAAAATCCCACATCGATACGTACGCGATAATTGTGTTATCTTAACGACAACTCGACCGTGGAAGCTTGGAGTTGCAAATCTCAAAACAAGTCAAATAAACAAAAAAGCAGAATTGGTTCAATTAAGTGCAGATTCTACGCGGCAACTAGAAGAAAATGCTATAAGAAAAATGACCGGTGTCCATGACGATAGAATACTGAAGAGTAAAAGACAGGACTTTAATAAAGTGATACGTGACCGTCGCCTAGAGCACATGCAAGTGATTCCACTCCTCCTCATGTATATAGTTTGCTTATGGTGCAACAAGATTCCTATAGGAAATTCAAAACATGAAATTTACACCAATATCATTGAATTTCTATTATCAAGAACGTCAAAGAAACACCCGGAAGTTCAACCAGCTGGTGAATCGTCTGCCGGTGAAATTTCAGAATACTTCAAAGGTCAAAAATTTTGTAAAAAGTTTTACAGTCTTATAACATCATTAGCAGAACTAGCTTACCAAACATTATTCAATGAAACAAGAGAAAACACGCTTGTATTTGATAGAATGGTTGCTGATATATATCTCAAAGCAGACGACATGAAATTAAGTCTTCTCTCAGGAATACTGTCAGAAAGTAGAAGTAAAACTTTAATTAAAGAAATTATCAAAGTATCCTTTTCTCACAAAACAGTGCAAGAATATTTTGCCGCCATTTTTATAAGTTCTCAAAGTGACGCTCAGAAAACTGTTGTAGAAAATTGTAGAACTGTTCAAGATATTCTAGACATGTCAAAAATTTGTGAATTTATAAGTGGAATGAATGCTGACTTGATGTGTGCAATATCAAATGATTTGATGTCTGTGATAAATGAAGACGAGAAAACACGCTACTATAGAACTAGGACAGGTTACGAGTTCTCCATGTACAATACTCCATTGTATAACATACAGGAAATGTTCATGTCGTGTTTACAAGAAATGCCTGAAAGTGAAAATATTCAATTATTTTTACAAGATTTCTTCATTGACCGGCACACCGTGTACAGTAAGCAGTTACAACGTTTATTAAAACAGAATAAAGCCAACATAAAATCACTTAATATAAACAACGGCCGTTCTTCCAGCAGTTTACGTGAAATTACAGATTTATTCTCTCTCACACATCTCCGTCATATACAGAAACTTAACTATAAGGATGACATCAGGGAGAAGGAGGCTGAGATAACCCAGATATTGTTTCCTAGTTTACAGTACGTTACTTTGTTGTCTGGCACATGGACAAATGATGAAGAAAATCTGAGTGAAAATTTAGCGCGAGTACAAAACTTACAATATTTAGATATTCACTACTATATGTTATCTCACAAAATACTGGAAACATTTTTCAATTTTATCTCCGGTCAAAAATCAATGAAAGAGATAACATTGGACGGGTTATGCTGTAAAGAACATGGGGACCATGATTGTAAGAGATGGAACTTGGACTTGTCTCAACATTCAAATCTATCAAAGTTACACTTGGTAAAATTACCTGGGAGACCACAATTAAATATAACAACACCGTCATTGGTTAATGTTAGGTTGTGGGGAATCAATCCAAATGAAAGTTCATTGTTACTATCACGTGACATGTTAAATATTGAACGTGTGGATTTGAGGGATATAGAAATGTCTGCAGAAAGTTTACAGAACTTTATTATCGTGCTGAAAAATCTGCCGCAGTCAGTTACAGTAAAGATGCACGAAATTAAACCGAGGACAGAATATGACCGTGTTAGAGTAAATATTCGGAGTTCACAAACTTTTCATGTGATACAAGACAATGACGACTGGTGGTTTGAGTTCAAAACAATAAAACCAAGTAAAGAATAAACAAAGAAAAAACATTGTAAAAATTTTATGATTTTAATTAATAAAAACAATTTAAATATGGACACTGAGAAAACAAAATGGCGATTTTTTTTCTACGTTATACATGTACTGTATAGACAGTGTATTTAATTTACAAACATTTATTTCTACTTAAAGTTTAATTAAGTGACAGTTGTTAATAAATAAATAAATAAAATCAATTTTAAGAGGAGAAATAATTCAAGGAAGTTTTTTTACCGGAAGTTAATGGATAACTTGGGATTAGGATTTGGAAATAGTTTACAGGTAAGAGATTTTATATTGAATTTTTTACTTTTTACAGTATATTATCTTATTTTAGACACCTAAGTATTGAAATAAAGCATTCTAATTGAATAATAAGATTTACTTTTAATTAAATAAAATAATGCTTTATAAAAATTCCACTTTTAATATTTTTAATATTTTTTTTTTATTTTATAGTCATAATAAAACTTTAAACTAACTTAGTCAATGAAGACACATGGATATATGCCTAATTGTTAAATAAACTACCATCTTAAATATGTTCAAAGTCCATTGACATATGGCATTGTTACTTTGTACACTTATTCACCATCATGATCCGCCCCCAATCTGTAGACAGGTGGAGGTAACTTTATTAAGCATTTTGACAGAATTATCCCCCTTTTTGATATAGAATTTCTGCTTAAGTTTACGTACCACCTCAAACAGTGTCAAAGTCAATTGACATATAGCTTTGTTACTTTGCACACTTGTTCATCATCATGCCTCCAACATATAGACAGGTGGAGGTAACTCTATCAAGCATTTTGACAGAATTATGTCCCTTTTGTGACTTAGAATTTATGCTTAAGTTTGTGTACCACATCAAATAGTGTCAAAGTCCATTGATATATAGCTTTGTTACTTTGCACACTTGTTCACCAGCATTCCCCCAACATGAAGACAGGAGAAGGTAACTGTATCAAGCATTTTGACAGAATTATGTCCCTTTTTCAACTTAGAATTTAAGCTTAGGATTGATTTGCGTACCATCTCAGATAGTTTCAAAGTCCATTGACATACCCACTTTGAAAATATTTGAGATGGTACTCAAACTTAAGCATAATTCTAAATCAAAAAGGGCCATAATTGTATAAAAATGCTTGATAGAGTTACCTCCTCCAGTCCACAAGTTTTGGTCCTGATGATGAATAAGTGTGCAAAGTAACACCATGATGGCTTTATATGTGTATAGTAAAAACTTATAAAATCTTCTTTTAAAAAACCCAGTGCTAGAGTTTCGATACTAAGCATAAAACATCTTCTAGTGTCTACAGAGAGTTTGTTCAGATAAAAGCCCTGGGGTTGAAATTGGTCCCGCCCCTGGGGGGGGGGTCATTGATTTTCCTTCAATCTGTTTAATTATTTAAAATTTAAGAAATTTTCTTTTAAACAAAACATGAGCGCTTGAGCTTAGATATTTAGCACGAAACATTTTTTAGCAAGTGTCTACAAAGTTTGTTCAAATAAAAGCCCTGGGGTCAAAATTCGCCCCGCGATTGAGGGTCATTGATTTTCTTTATATATATATATATATACATTTTTAATAAAAAAAACTAATGCTTATACACAGTCATGCACTATTTTAGATACAAATATAAACTTGTGACATCAGTTTAAGATTTAGATTTTATATTTGCTTTTGTTTATAATTAAATATTCAACTTTATTTGTCATGGAGACTTACTATATACAGGTGAGCAATTTCAGGGCCATCATGCCCCTCTTGTTCACTGCGCCTCATATTAATAACAAGAGTATTTTGATACCCATTGACAGAAAACATAAAACATTTATTCAAGTATGCAAGACTTTTAGTCATAACGTCACAATTAAATCTACATGTCAGTATTTTGCCGCCTATAAAAACTTATTTTCATGGAAATCAGTTTATCACATGTATACATGTAAAATGTTGAAGTAGATAAGACTGTAAAATTTCGTCAAACATTCACAATTTTCAATTTATATCATATGTGTTATTTCTCGTTTCAGTGGCCTAATGGATCAAAATTTCCGATTCTATGTTGTGCAGAATCTCCCATGACATTTTTTATGGAGCATTGTGTGATAATAGATCAATTTGTAGATATGTATTTGAAAAACTTCCTCTTGTCTTGGTAAGACTTCTTAAATATCTTTATGATGGACAGCCTTATAAACTGTATATGTAAATTAACATAAGTATGCCTCCTTAGAAGAAGTGGGGATATATTGCACTAAGTTACTAATTGCATCACATTTGTCAGTTGCTGGGTTCTTCTGTCAGTCAGTCTGAAGACAAAACTGTTTACACTCATTAACCTAAGAACAACTTGCTTTATGAACTGCAAACTTGGTATGGAGATTAGTTTTGACCTGCGGATGAGTTTAATAGGCCAAAGGTCATGGTCACATTGAATGTCAAAATCGTTTACAAACAATAACTAAATTGACATCAATGGCCCTCAATTTTCACAGCTGCATTAAAGTTATGGCCAGTAGATCATTCCTATTGCTTTTAGTGTCTAAGTGATCATAGGTCAAGGTCATATTAAACTTGTTTGTCAAAACAGTTTCCAACCAATTACTTGACAACTAATAGACACACCGATATAAAACTTGCCAGGTGCATTGGTCTGGCATAGAAGATGATTCCTTAATATCAGTATTGGGCCACCAGGTCAAAAGTCAATGCGCAATTGACCTCACTAATTGGCTGCCAGTAGGGGACATACATGCTTTACAAACATATCTTGTTAATTAGAATCTTGGAGATGATCTCAGTGAAAATCTGCAGAGACAAATCATTCCTGCGCTTCTAGACTTTGTTGAAGCACTGTAATTAATTCAGTTTAAAACGTATAGACGATTCTATCAATATCATAATGATACTAAATATTAGTGAAAAGTTTATATGTTGAGTAAAATGTATCCATATTTCACATTCATACCCTTTTACATGATACATGATTTCCCTATCATGAATGTCTGTCATTGCATTAAATTATGATTTGTACTGTATATCAATGCATACTGCATGCATGCTCAGTCGTCTCCTCCTCACTTAAAGACTTTGTTAAGTACTAATTTCTTTACTATCAGTTTTTTATTTATCTTTAGGTATCAACTTTAAAGCTGCATGCCTCCAGATGACCCAAAATATTTTAAGAAAATTAAACTTTGAAAAACCATACTAAAACTTTGAGAAAAGTAAACAAATTAAAGATTCAAGTAATAATTTATATCTTATGTGCAATTAATGACTGTATTTTGTAGTATTTATCACCATATTTCTGCTGCGTTACTAACGCAGTAGAGGCTCTTTATGCATATTTTGACCTCTTTTTGGTAATTTACGTGGATTTTAAGTGCCGATTGTAATGTGTCAAGTACTTTCTTTGTTCATTTCACAATATTTTTACCTTTAAATACATTTTCAAAATTTTCATGAAAATTAGGATGAATCTGGAGGCGTGCTGCTTTAAATATATTGTTATTTTTGGCACTAACCTTTTTAAAAAAATTCAAGGATTTACTTCAACTTTTAATTTAAGTGTCATATAAACCACATATCGTAATTATATGACATTTTAGATTCATTTCTCTTGTATTTTCCCCTTTAACTTAGAAGTTTTCTCATTTATTATATTTTTTATTATAATTTATATAACTTGAATATTTTTTCATGGATTTAATTCATTTTTGAAAACTATGTTTGTTATCAGAGGATTATCTTGTGAAATTAGAACTCTGGCTCCTGTATAATTCAGGTCTATCTCCATTTAATTTTTGATAAATATTTCTAAGAATTTTATCTTTTTTGTTATATAAATAGTATCTAATTAAGTTCTTTTTCAGTATTCGCATGGTGTATGACAAAGTTCATAATTCTAGCATCTTTATTTCAAGAGTAATGTCTTCTCTGAGCTTTACATTTATTTAAAAAATTTCTTTTGCTCTTTTCATTTTTGTTACTGAAGGGAAAATGACTCAGATTGTTGCCTTTTTCATTAGAAAATGTATGTTTATTGACATGGTGTCATGCAAATTATGTGATGCAAATTTATTGAACATAGGAATGTTTCTTGATACCTATACCAAAATGTATTTGTATCATAATTAATTTTTTTCATAGTTTTGTCTTGCTTTACATAATGATTTATTTAATAGAGTGTGCTGTCTCCTCTGCCAGGTCTTGTTATTATCATTGCTATAAAATATGTAAATTTACAAAATAAATAAAATCCATCAAGTAACAACAGTTACTGCTAGTATAGTTTTAGATGTGCCCATTCTTATGTTTATATGTTTTGCTAATTTTAGCATTCCTAAACCTTTCATTGATGATTGTATGCAAAAGAATTGTTTTTATTTCAATTCTTCTGTATCGGTAATTGATTGACCGAAAAATATCAACTATACATTAAATAGAGGATATTGAATGATTGTAGGTTTAATACTAAATTTATTGAACCAGTTGAATAAAATCATATTATGCGAGCCTTTATCGAGCATAACATTGTTTTATTCAACAAGTTCAATAAATTTGGTATTCAATCTACACAAATATAATATTCTATTTATCACATATATAAAACTGTTAAAGAGTCATTTTTGTGTCGCCTCTACGGAGTAGTGGCGACATATAGGGATCACTCCTCCGTCGTCTGTCTGTCCGTCTGTCCGCACTCACAGGACAGTAATTATGTGGCAAGAGGGACAATAGGTAACTGTTCTTTCTCTTTGATGTCATTCATTCCGTAATGCTTTTATGTGGTTATTTTCTTTTGTGTGGCTAAAAAGAACAATAGAGAGAACAATAGAGAAGCCACATAATTACTGCCCTGTGAGAACGTTCGTCCGTCTGTCCGTCCGTCACAAAACCTGTCCGGACTACTCTTCATAAACTACTGGTGCAATTTCATCCAAACTTAGTTTAGTTGTGCATATTGTCAGCATTTTCCGGTTCAAAGATTTTTGTCAGAGTAATGCCCCTTGAATAATTTTTATTTTTCAAGTTTGTCCGGACTACTTCTCTTATACCACTAATGCAATTTCAATGAAACTTTACAGGATTGATCTGTAGCTCAAGTCCTTGCACATATTGCACGTATTTTCTGGTTGAATGATTTTTGGCCGAGTTATGGCCCTTTGATAAAAAGGTGTTTTTATGTGTGTTGCCAGATACACAAAAGCTTGTCCGGACTACTCCTCATAAACTACTGGTGCAATTTCATCCAAACTTTAGAGGAATGATCAGTACCAAGTATAGTTTCTGCACCGTCCGTCTATCTGTCCGTCTGTCACAAAACTTGTCCCAACATGAAATTGGCCATCACGAGGCGACACATGTGATCACTGATCGCTCTTGTTCATTGAGGCGCCTATAGTGTAGTAACACTAACAAATACACGCTTTTATGCCTTTTTTGAAGATAATAGCGCAATTGACGTCTCATCAAAGTGTCATAACACTAGTGTTTGTTTGTTTGTTTGATTTTACTCCTTTTCCCAACAGTATTTCAGTCATATAGGCGAGAAGTTTCATACCCATCGTTCCTGGAGAGTTACACAAGTACTAAACTACCTTCTCCCTGCTAATCTACCAAAGCATCTCCCGGGGATCGAACCCACGCCAGAGAGGTAACTGGATTAGAAGTCATCGACTCTAACCCCTCAACCACGGAGGCGGTCATTACACTAGTGTCATATAATATTGTTTAACATTTTTTATATAATGGCTTTATAACACTCCTGCGCCGTTTTTACGTGATAATTTACCTTATGTCAAAGAATACAATCAGTAGCAAATCACAAATTATATGTGATGTGTTTACAGTTTTTACTTAGATTACAATAACATTTCTTTTTATTTGCTATACAAGAGGTCAGTGAATCTACTTGAATACTATCTGGTTCGGTTCCTTAACTCTAAGCCTCCTGGCGATAACATATTCTATACCCATGTGACCAATGAAGACCACGATAAGCTTGCATATACATGAATATTTTAAGTTTTCCCTAATATGGTGAATGGTTCCGTCCAGACTGAATGATTGACAAGTCTATTAAAGTCATTTGGGATTTGTAAGCTTGGAAATTGACAGGAAAAGGTCAGTTTATTCAAAACACATAAAATTTTAATATACAGTTAAAATAGGAAATTCCTACTACATGATCTTATAATTATGACTTCTTGCTTTCCTTTATTTCAGAATATCAGCTGTAATAAACCTACAGGGACAATGAGAACAATCACAACTGTTTGGCTTTTTGTCCATCAATCTCCAGATGATTATCAGTGGGATGTTCTGAATGACAAAGAAAGTTGTTCAAGTTCTTCAATTGTTCGATATTATGATTTCACACCTGATACCTGGCTGTAAGGGGACAGACTTGGATTAAATTTGTGATTAACAGCAGCAGAAAAATCCCCCAACCATCATTACTTACCAATGCATTGAATAATATTCTGGTTCCTGGCTTAATGGAAACATTAAAGAAAATGTTTGCATCAAAAAGATATCTGGTAACTGTTTTGTACAATTAGAATTTGAATCTCAAAGGACAATTACACCAACACCACTGTCAAATATTTCAGTATTCCTTTGAATACTGTTTAAAAGATCAATGAAATAATTTGATTTAATAAGATATACAGTACATGTATAAATCTGTTTCTGCAATTTATGACAGATTTTATATATAGAGAATTAATAAATATTTTTTTATTGAAGGCCTATTACGCTTTAGAAATTCTATCAGTTTTATTTCATTTTTTTCAATACATTTTATTTTAGTTATCGTGTTACAGTTTCCAGAAATAGACCCTTAATTTGTCAATTATACATAATTTCTCCAATGCTGATTTCGTTATGTGGGCACATGCTATAATAAAAGTTAATTAATATTAGTATGGAAGTCAAAATACTACTTTGTTATTTACGACTTTAATAACACATTACGGCAGGTTATGTGCTAGTTTCACTTGTTAAACATCTAAACATGCCCTTAAACCATTATAAAATCATTTTTGTTAGAAAAGGCTTGAATTTGCTAGAGAATATTTATTTTCTGAGGCATAATGTGCCTTAAGGGAATTTCGTCGCTCTGGCCTGGCACAGCCAAGTGACAGATTTAGTATTGACAAATTTAGTATCGGTTAGACTGTTGATGTTCTGAGCATAAGGAAACTCGTAACATTTTTCTAGCACGACACATTTGTGCAACTAATTAAATGGTTTGCTGACTTAATAAACACTAACCTATTTAATAATTGCAATTATGTTTTAAATATTAACTCAGATGATATTTGTTTGTTTTGCATGTAAGATTGAAATACATTTCATTGAGTGAACACCGGCTGTAATATTTTCACGAGTGGCGTAGCCACGAGTGAAAATATAATAGCTGGTGTACCTTCACGAATGAATTATATTTCAATCTTAGATGTAAAACAATAAATTGTCTTTTAATTTCATGCTTTTTATGTGATTTTAAGTATTTATTACTGATTTTGCCACATAATGTCGCGCATTATCCTTTATGACATCATCATATCATGACGTCACATCCTCAATTATTAAAAATAGTTTTGCTAAATTTTTCTAATTTTGTTACATTTTTAAAATGATGTATAATTGCATCGACTTCCTTTTCCTAAAGAAGCAAAATTTACGTTTGACAGCATTTATTTCTGCCTGTTATTCCATTCATTAATGAAAATCTTTTCATCTTCATTCAGATATAGTCTGGTGGAAAAATTATATTTTATAAATTTCACTAGTGGTTTATCAGAATATAATTATCTGATATATATTACAGTAAAACTCTGGAAAGCATGAAATAAAAAACAATATATAATTTAAGCTAATTATTCTAGAAATATATATGTATTACAAATGTATAGTTTTGTAAATAGTTTTTGAAATGTGTGTGATATTTACATATTTTCTAACAGTTCTGCTCTTATTTTTAATAATTCAGTTTTCTGAACAAACGTTAACGTAACATTTTTTTTTATTTTGGCGATACACGGAAATTATGTATATGAAGATACATTATAATTCATTCTTATTCTGACAGATTACATTGCCCACTATTACGAGCATTAAGTATGTAACCAAAGTCACAAGGTGTTGGTTATATAACGAACAACATTTCATGCACGGCCATATATAACAGTTCATAAGTATTTTTAACCAAATTTTGATAGTGTTCTACTGCTCTCTTTGCTTTGAAACATTAAATGATAATTTGCAGCGTATATTCTTAGTTATAACGATTCTGAATTTGTTACGACTGTTTGCATATATAATCCAATCTGTTAGGTGAGGATTATATTGCTTACAACTGTTTATATATGGCCATATTACCTGTGAAGAATCTTATAATGAATTTACAATGGAGCAAAATTCCTTCATAACAGAAAAATAAAAGAATTCATAAATTGACAGAGAGGTGTATATAGTATTTATAAATGTCATGATTATTCCATGAAAAGAGAAGTTTCAAGTGTGAAGTATTATTTAATTCAACTGTATATTTGTGTTACCATTGATTTATTTTTAGCTAGTGTATGATTTATTCTTATTTGTAAATAATCATTGTGATAACAATTTAGAAGGCTTGAGTATTTTAATACAGAGTGCACTTCTGAACAATAGCATTCGTAATATCAAATTGCACATTTTTTCTCAACTGTACAATACATTTATAATGGATATATATGATACGAATCATCCGAGCATGCTTTTCAAACAGCATGCATGCCTCCGGATTCTTTGAACAATCTTGAAAATGTATTAAAAAGTAAAAGATTGTGAAGTGAACAAAGAAAGAAGTTGACACATTGCAAACGATGCTTACAATTTCAATTAATTCAAGTAATTCACTAAAAAGAAGTGTAAATATGCTGCAATTTTCCTCCCTAAGTTAGCAACGAAGCAAAAGTATGGTAATGTATTCTGTATTTAAATTAGTCATTAATCATATAAAACGTGTAAATTGAATCTTAAATGGTTTTACTTACATTTTTCTCAAGCTTGATTTTATCAAAATATTTTGGCTCATCTGGAGGCATGCAGCTTTAAAGATCTGAATGGATGTTTTTATTGGAATACGTTTATATTAATATGCTTATTATATAAATTTCTGTTAATATTTGTATAGAATGTAAATAATAAGAGGCAATTTTTGCGTTTGAGTGAAATATTATATTTATTTTCAGGAAACATGATGAAATTCCATAATATTATATTTTCTCAAGCCTGAAAGGCGAGTGAAATATATAGAATTTTATCATGTTAAGAGCAAAATATATTCAAGAGCAAATATATTCTAAATTTCACGAAAAAGTGACATCTTTATATAGTTTAAACTCCAAATATAAATGTTGTTTACGAAAACACCTATTTTCCTGATGCAGTTACAATTGTACAGAGCGCAGTCGCGCATTTGTTATCTATAGATGCGCGACGTGGTTCAAATTCAATACACAATTTATCACAACATGCCTCCAGATGTTTATATAAATTTCCCCCTTAAGAATGACCCCCATTTTTAGCTTGACTTTTTTTTTAGAAAAGTAGAGATATTGTTACAGTCATGTTGGCATTGTTGCCATCTGCAAACTTGTACCTTGATCATAACTTTTTAAGTTCTTGGTGTATTGTCTTCATACTTGGCCACAACAACCCTTGGGACAAAACCTTTTAGAAGACCAGACTAACGGTGACCATCATCCACCAATGACCTCGAACTTCAATGTCAAATGTCAAAATTTTGCTTGTTTCTTGCTATAATTAGCTATATCATTGTTATTTTTATAAATTGGATTGTCTTCAAATTTGAACATAATAATCTTTTAGGATAGCCCTTAGAGTTAACCATACAGACCTTGACCTTCACTCATAAATGACCCTTACTTTGACGGTCAAATTGTTGAAATTTTCATTTTTTGGCTGTAACTGGCTGTTTCTTTGTTATTATGGAATGGATATATATTGTTAGCTTTTTATCTTCTGTGATGTATAGAAACAAAATACAAATGTATATATATATATATATATATATATGTATATATATATATATATATATATATATATATATATATATATATATATATATATATATATGTCGCGCTGAATATCTGATTGATTATGTATACAAAGAACATTGAGTTCATCACAAAATACGTTTTGCTCTTTCCAAGTATGGCAGGGCCACATTGAATGTTTTTGAATTATAAATCTACAATCTAACGTTTCTTAATTGATATTGAATCAATTAAATCGTGATACAGATTTTCTTCCTATTTTAATAAATGTGTCAAATTTGTAACGTAGCTGATACCCATTCCGCGTTGAAAGATTACAATTGAAAGTGCTTGTGATTAAACACTGAATAATTTCTTGAAAAAGATGTGAAAGTAGCAATATGTTGTATAAATACAAAACTATTTACTATATAATATTCTTACCATTTGTGTATTTGTTGTTTACTTTGATATCATTTACAAGCCATACCTATTAAACCGGTTAATACTTGACAGTTTTCTTGATAATTTTCAGGATAATAAAATACGAGGTGACTTGAAGATATTAAGTTACATTCAATGGAATGATTTATGAGATTTATAAGTAGGATCGGCATAAACATAACATCTATACGGTTATTACAGAAAAGGGGTAAACAAGTTTCTCCAAGAATATTTGTAATACACGAATGTACTGAAACGATGCCACACAAATGTTCCTAAAATAAGAATATTTTATATTTTATTTGTTACACGGATGTGGAACCCCATATAGATGCGGCAAAAAATATATTTATGTGAATTTCCACTGATCCAGATGTGAACTTTAACACCAAATGTGAAAGACAAATTTAGTTAAAAAAGCTTTGAATTTTACGCAAGTGTTTAAAAAAATGAAAACTTACCTTTTGATTGACTAATTTTCTCTTTCACTTATGGCGTTATAGTGCACATTCACATATGTTTTTTACCGATGCTCAATTTTGAGATCCATATGGGGTTCACCACCGTGTGTAGGCAAACCTAAACCTAAAATGTGCTGGTACATGGAAAAACAAAACAAAAAACAAATTAAATCAAATTTAATTTCGGGACTGGACAAAATTGCCGTATATGTATCATTTAAAACTGCTTTTTAATCATCAAACAAATTTTCCGCAAATTAGGTCAAACTGAAATATCATGGACACACTGTAGCACCGGCTAGACATTTTTACATGAAAATTGTGCTTGAGTTAATATTAAGAATAATCAAGATATGTGTCCATGTGGTCGTGACAATGGAATTATAACTGTCTAAATACAAATTCAAAGCTTATTAAAAAACAGGTAATAATAAAACCAACAATACTAAACTAAGCAATTTTCAGAATTTGCTTTGGTTTTCAATGATAACTTATAAAATTTTGTTTTAAATTTGTTATGATGGTTAGTTACGCTTAAAATGTAGTCAACATGGTCTCTTAGACTATGATAATGTTCAGTTCAGATGAAAATACATAATATATATGTACCATATGTACATATGGAATTAATATTATCTTTTTTTTGCTTGTTATTTAATGCTAGTGTTTTACGTCGTACCAGCACGGTATAGGTCATATGGCGCCTTTCCAGCCTTACTGGTGTAGAAAGACCTTAGATGCCCTTCTGTGTAATACTTCAGGCATGAACGGGCAATAATGTAGAACCACCAACGTTCTGTAAGCTAGCTTGGATAGCTTCCTCACATGAAAGAATTTAGTATCTTGAATTGGTTGCATGCCGATATCAGACATCGTACGTTACCAATATTTGCAAATAGAATTAAAGATAGAAATAAAATTAACTGCAACAGATGAGTTTTTATGAACTCAAAGAAAAGTATTGTTTATTATCAAAACATCTCCATAACATGTTTTCAAGAAATAAAAAAGCACAAACAAAGCTAATTCTTCTCGTGTTAAAGTTTTAAATTTAGAAAAGTATAGTGTTGGTTTTATTATTACCTGTTTTTTAATAAGCTTTGAATTTGTATTTAGACAGTTATAATTCCATTGTCACTTATGAAGTGTTATAGCAAATCTACTTCGGTAGTTGTAAACTTATTTATTATCTCCTTTGTTTCCTTATAAATGACTTGTAAGAAACCATTACTGGTAATGAAGTACACAAAAACTGAAGATTAGAGTTTCCAAAAGTAAAATTTACCCGTAATTAAGAGTATTGTAAAGATTAAAGATGTGAAAACATCATAAAAATGAAAACATCCTTTACTTCAAGTAAATTTGATTCAGCAATGCATCCACTTGTTGTAAATTAATGCAAGAACGATAATGGATTGTAAATTTCCAAAGAGGATTTCGCCAGTAATTTCAAGTATTTTAGGGTCAAATGTGATAAAACGCACCAGAATTGTGGATATACGTCACGGAAATTTGATTCCATAATGGATTCTTCAATAGTAAATATTGCGTACTTTTTTAGGTGAGAGAAAAATGTTCGCAGTGACATTTGACGAAATAGCTACTTTTAGTTATGGTTGTGCCATATGTAGTTGGTGACCGACCCTGAATTACTTGCCGCTCTCGGCTGTTGGTTCGAATCCTACCAGGAAAGTTGGGTACTTTCACGTTAGGAAACTATCTAGGAAGCTACAACAGATAGATGGTTCTACGCAGGTACACCCTCTTGGTGTCGACAAAAATACATGAAGGGATTTTTTTATAATTTTTTATTACCAGTAAGTCAGGAAAGTAGAATTTGATAGTTTAGTTGTTATCAAAACCTGCTTTTGTTAATGAAAGACAAAATGGTATTTACTGTAGCATTCAATAATATCGTTTCTATATTGGTAATAAAGTTATCTCCCATATAGTTAGGGGGAAGGCCATGTTTTATTTAAAAAAAACACATCCAGATTGTAATTTGATAAACTTTTGTTAGATTGGCAGACAAAATAAAACTTGTTTATAACCAATATGTGACTTATGACCAAGATTAAGGAACAAACTTTATTAACTAGTTTTATGTGACTTGGCGTTTATCCTTCCAGTATTAAGTAACCCCGGGAAACCAAAAACAACACACATAATCAAACATTGGATGAGGGCTATAACCATATAGTGAGTGAACAGGTGAAAATGAAAATAAGTTTACATCGAACGTATAACTTCTTTGGCATGAAAGATGAATTACTGGCACAGCCCAGTGGAATTTCTGAAAATATTGGTCAGAACTTACCTGTAAAGTTCAATTAATAAAAAAGAGAGCGACCGTCTTTTTATAATTTAGGCAGATTTTTTTTTTCAATTTTACCCTAAATATTTTCGAGTATCAACAGTTGGCCAATCACCATTACAACAGTCAGTCTTTTTGAAATAAATAGTAAAATCAGCTTAGCTTTACAATGAAAAAGTAGCATAATGTCTCATTTACATAAGCATAAATTTTAGTCCAAATCCAACAGTGCTAATAACTTTACAAGTTAAAATGTTATTAAGAGGGGGTTAAAATTGATAAAATGTCTCGCCATATATCTCAAACTAATTGATCAATTTCTTCAAGGGAACACAGTTAATGAAGTTAAAGTTACTGCAAATTTTGTTACAAGTTGACTGACAGAAAATGCTCTTTATTTACTGTCAGTAAAATTTGATTTTGAAACAAATCCGAATGAATTAAAATTATTTTACACTAATGATACATTATAGATGCACTATAATAACTGATGCTTTTTCTTGCAATTGTTTTGCATACATTTTGACTATAATAATTTATTTCTTGTAACAACATAGAATTATGCGACGAGACGTTTGAAATTACATTTGAGGTTTTACTTTAAAAGTAATAATTCAAATTTTAATTTTTGAATGTTACACTTCGAAAATAATGGGAACACAAACGAATTTAAAACACTGCTCTGCAGAGGTTGAACTGAATCTAAACAAAGGAGTTGTTTTTACCGTTTTTACATTTAAGACATTACATAATTTGCTTTACTTAATTTTCACTGTATTATCAATTTGTTTGGTATATCATATAAATGTTTATATTAGATACCTTCACAAAAATGATTTACATAACGAATTCATCCTGGTGAAGAATTGTATCATTTTTAGTTATTCATTTTATGTATTCTTTATCATCTAGTGCATAAATATCTAATAGATATGAACATTGTATAAAGATACCCGACTCTCCGAGCGATAACAAAGCGTTCGTAATCCATGCTTTGTCCAAAACTATTCACTGTACGCAATAAAGTAATGAAACCTGAATACTCTAGTATTTCATAAAATATTTTAGAGTGTATTTTGTATAAATTTGTACAGATTTGTGTTAAGGTGAGAAGATGTAAACGATTATTAAAACTGAGGTATATCTATTAATTTCTTTACGAAGTTTATCAAATAAAACAGTTTATGAACATAATGGGTTTGTTTTTATCTATTTTGTATACGTTCCAATACCGATTCTTTCTAAACATTTTTCCTCTATCTCATCTTAATACAGAACCAGTGCGTAATATAAACATAATTTTCTGTAATCAATATTATAACCATCAAAATTGTATGCATTTTAATTATTTCTATACTTTTATGACAAGTAATTTTATAATTTATATGATGAAATTATCCTATAGATTTTATTTTTAAAGAATGCATGTCGTTAAAAGATCGCTGAACTAAGTTCCTGCATAAACATCTAAATTGTTATATTTGTCTCTTTTTATCATAACATAAATGACTTTAAGTTATCTTTCCAATGTAAAATATCATTTAAATGAATGGAAAAAGCACGAATGAAATAAGAATTCTTTGTTTAAATTCGGTATTTATATGAGACTCAACGTCATTTCCTGATAATTTAAGCACTATTTGATATCTTCATGACTTTAACCAGTACTATATTACACTAGATATATTCTAAAGTCACATTAACAATAACAAAATAAAAAAATGGGACATCCCTCAATGAGCAAATGAGAACAAAATTAAAATTATGACATCACTCAATGATCAAATGAGAACAAAATTAAAATCGTGACATGACTCAATGAGAAAAGTGGGAACAAAATTAAAATCGTGACAAAAATCGTGACATCACTTAATGAGGAAATGAGAACAAAATTAAAATCGTGACATCACTCAATGAGCAAGTTGGAACAAAATTAAAATCGTGACATCCCCTAATAAGCAAGTGAGAACAAAATTAAAATCGTGACATTACTCAATGAGCATATGAGAACAAAATTAAAATCGTGACATTCCTCAATGAGCAAGTGAGAACAAAATTAAAATCGTGACATCTCTCAATGAGCAAGTGAGACCAAAATTAAAAAGAAAATGACATCAGACAATGAACAAGCGAGAACAAAATTAAAAGAAAGCAAGCGAGAACAAATTTAAAAAATCCTGACAATATACAAATTTTTTTACGTTTCTCATGAGATTTTTCAATTATCAAAATATACATTTTAGCATGTGGGATATAATGTCATAATTACCAATATATACATTATATAGAACACACAATATTGTATGTTGTCAAAAGTAAAACATAATATAATTATTGAATACCCTTTTATTACATATTGGACAAAACTGTTTTTATTATGATAATACTTTAAACTCATAATGTGCCTCAAAAAAATCACAGCAAATTAAACTTGTTTTTAGTACAAATAAAGTAAATGAAACGTTATGATCTCTTCAAACTACTGGCGAACACAGTATGAATGCAAGTGCAATTAAAAAAAAACTGGCAGTTTTATTTCAACAAAATTTTAGAAAATGTTGAGGATGAACTTTAAATCTGCCTAAAAAATAAAAAGACTGTCCCACTCTTTTTATGAACTAAACATTTCAGGTAAGTTGTAATTAATATTCACAGAAATTCAGTTTTGATCCTGGTGTTATTTATTGTTTAAATGAAGTAAATTATTAAAGTAAACGAAATTATGGCAATATTAAAACTTATTTTGACTTTCACTTGTTCACTCACTGTATACCATTGAATGGGCATAATGTCACTTTAAGGATGAGCCTTTTATGTCTTTAAAAAAATGTATTATTGGATTTACAAATTGATTTTCATGGAAAACACCCATTATCCACAATAGTTATTAGGCTCTTATGCGTGTTCTGCAATAAATGTAAAGAAATCTTTAGTATCAAATTCAATTAACCTTGCATAAAAAGTTCCTTGATATTTTCTGAAATGTCAGTTGTGACAAATATAAGACACATATAAACGTTTATCTCTTTTTGATGTTATTGCAAAGAGTTAAAATTCTACTTAGTTGTCACACAAATATAACAAGGTGTAACCATATTGCATGCTTTTTAAGATTAATTCTGTTATGGTATGAAAGATTCCACCCACATAAAGTAAACATCACAAATTCTGCCAATAAAGTAACAAATCATATATTAAAATGTCGTGCAATATAGTTTTACTGTAAACTATGTTTTACAAGAAATTGAAAATATTAATAAACGGTTTGTATGTATTAACATAATTATACACGCTCTTGTTTAAATGATTGCTAAAATAAGATATTTATAAGCTGTGGTTATCAGCTTTAAGTACTCATTTATATTTTTCAATCAATTATTGAATGACAAATTCTCATTTAATGTGTTAGATCATTACTTATTCAATATTGTTTACACGTTATATTGCCACACTTTCTCCTGACATGGCTGTTTGCTTCAGAATGCCATTTCAAAATGTACCTGTTAAAACAAAACTG
Organism: Ruditapes philippinarum; assembly: GCF_026571515.1. NCBI lineage: Eukaryota > Metazoa > Mollusca > Bivalvia > Venerida > Veneridae > Ruditapes > Ruditapes philippinarum. The sequence goes on along the minus strand of NW_026865440.1, from coordinate 233,095 downwards.
TGTATAATTTTTTTTCTCGTTTTCAAAGCACACTACAGCATATATTTTTTTTTAAAAAAATATATCATATCGTAACTTAATATCATATCCATAATAAATAGTTTTGAAGATATAAATATATTAAAAATATATTCTCATGTTTATGGCATGTGTCATAAATGTATGTTTTGCCTCGCATTTGTAATATAATGTAAAGTTTGATATGGTGTTAAACCAAAATAAAGCCTCGGTTATGTTATGATGAAATTTGAGTTTTTCTCTCGTTTTCAATACCAAACAGAAAAGTTTATACATAAACTTTATTTATGTAGCTGTTGTAACACAATACTAAAAGATACTATCTATGTTTATAAAGAAGAGTTTCATCAAGCGTGAGCAATACATTTGTTATACATTTGTTGCTCAAACCATTACATTTTACGCAATAAAGTAAAACGTTCTGAATCCTTTTTTTTTGAAAAGGTAGTAATTTATGAATATTTTGAAAGTGTATTTTAAAAAGTAAGTATATTTGCACACTTTTGTATAGTGTGTGAGTACATTAAGGATCATTGAAAAACTTAAGGTATATAAATCCTTTTCTTTATAATTATGTCAAATCAAACAGTTCTTACTAAATTGTATAATACTAGTAAGGAAGACGTGTTTTTATTTACGTACTATACTTTTTTATACCAGTTATTATTGCATATTTTCGTATATTTTTAAACACTGAAAACGAAGCATAATGTAAAATGTAAACATTTTGCTTCTGACAAGGATTTATTCATCCTGAAATATTTGTTTCTCTTTTGGCTTTAATTCTTAATTTAACCCAAATAATTGTGTTGACTAGTTTGAACGAGATCAATGCAATATCAATCATTCAATTCATAATTTTATTTCCATTACTAGTATTCAGCATACAATACAATCACTTTTTGAACAATTTGTTATAGTTAAAAATCTTTATGATGTATCAATTTCGTCATTAACCATCGAAATATCTCAAAAAGAGATAATTGGAGTCACATTCACAATGAATTCAAAACCTATGAAACAGTCGTTGAACTCGTAAGGATATAACCGTTTTTACCAACATGTTATATGATATGATGCTATAATCTTCCATTCATTATTACAAGTCACATGGATGCTTTTGATAATAATTTCCATATATCTTCAATAAAAGTAACAAGTTATTTTGTTGAAGCCTTTTAATTTATATTTAGTCTAATGCAATGCAATAGGCAACATCAATAATGGTTAATGGTGATGATATTGTTTCTATAAATCAAACGATTGTTCTTTTTTTAAATATATTGATTCTTACTTGACATTCATTAACATCCTTTATTCTTCATTGATGTTCGTGGTCAAAGAAAATTGAACTTCTCAGGGATTGAACTTTCGAACAGCAATTTGAAAATATTTAATATATCTAAGCGTTGTCAAAACAAGTTTTATTTAAACTTTACCTACCTGTTACACAACAAAATGATGAAGACTTTTGCGGTTTGTTCATTATTTTTGAGTGCATGTGTATGATATTATATAAACAATAATAGGTTACTGTTAAGATTTTCTTCAAGCTGACCATGTAACTTTGTCATCAATAGAATATTTTTAGTTTGAGACTGTGGATATAATTGAATATCATAATTGAGTCTAGAAAATTATGTTAAAATCGTCTTTGAAAAATGTAATTCGTATTTAACAGTGAATTTAACATTCCATCACAACATTCATAAACATGTATCATCTTTAACAAATTTTAAAGTCATTTTACAGCAAAATCGTACAACCAAAACATTATTCAGTGCATAGTGTTCTAATGCAGTCATTCATCTTGAATAGTTACAAAAATTAAGAAATTGTGGGAAATTCTCAAATAAAATGTAGTCAAAACGTAATGTTTTTTTTATCTTGAAAAACCTGATACAGTATTGCATTTATATTTTACTTAATGTATACAAATCTGTGATCAGTTATATTACTTTATGGCCGTCATCTTTATGCACTTGACCATTTCCGTATAAATGACTTGACTTCGAAAAATAAATTTATTATAGTAGTAGGTTCATCCCAATCTCATTTAAAATCATAATTTAACTGTTGTTCAAATAACTTTTGCTACAAGATAATATTTATGAGGTTGGGAATCACCCTTACATTACCATAAACTTTCCATCACACCACTGTCATCCATACTCAATCATTAGACTTTGCAACATTTTTTTCTATTGTTTCCACTTTATCAAGTTTGCATTTTGATTTCATTTTTATAATAAAAAGATCTTAACATCACAATCCAGCATAAGGTTTTAACTATTTACCTGGTAAATTTCTTAAATGGATTTGCTGACCACTTATTTTGGGATATGTCAATTATCAGTCTTGGGAGTGTTAAGATGAAAATTTAAAACCAGCCAGCCAACAGTAGAGAAACTGGTCAGACTGTATTGGCTCTATACTGGTGGCAAAGGCTAGTGACTTTCGGTTCCAACTGGGCCAAGTTTAATGTACTGTTGACCGTAACGTATTTGCCATAATGTCAACATTGAAAGGTCAGTTCAAAGACCAAGAGCTAGTACATGAACATTACTAATTAAATAAGTAATATCCAACTTAAGGTATTAGCACCCTAATGCATTACCTCCGCTTTGAAGAGTATTCAAATAGGCTAGAACTACTGTTAACTACATTGAAAATGAGGGCCATGGGTTCAATCCCCAGAAGGGTCAACTTTTTTTTTCTTTCTTTTTTTCCTTTAACATTATTTATGTATCTCTCATGTCCCATTTGGAAAGAAAAAGGTGTTTAATTTTGATTTTTTTAATTTATATAGGTATTTATTGGCTAAATTATGCTAAATCTAGTAATAAATATGGTACCTGATATTTTCAAAGTGTAATATAATCAAAACTAGACGGTAAAAGTATTTCATATTTTACAAGATCAACCAATATACTTTGTTAAAAATTTAGGGAAACTTTGAAAACAGGAACTCATTTGGGTAAATTTAAAAAAAAAATTAAATTAGGCTCCCTAAGTAGAAAAATGGTCAGACACGTGGTAAAAATGGGTGGGGTAGGGTAACATTTTTATACAGATTTCATAAATTTTAAGTAGAAACCATAATTTTGCTTATTTGGATTGTTAGCTGAATGGTACTATTTGTTTCTTACCAAAAATTAATGGGAAAACATTTCTCATTAGAATGTTATTGCAGATTATTTAAAGGTTCATACTTTCTAAAAAAGAGCCCTCAAAACATCCTAGCTTGAGTTCAGAAAAGTGGCCATAACTTGATTTCCGTACGGTAAACTTTGTTTAAATTTTGCATACAGGTGTACTTTAAGGTATACATCTGACTTATGATGTCAATTTTTTAGTTCCTGATAGTGCCCATTAGGGTCCTAATACCTTAATGTCATTTACTAGAACTTACTATATACGTATAATCATGTAAATTTATTATGTATGCAGGTGGGAGCATTCGTGGTATTTCATCATAAAATAATCAAGCCTACTCAAAGATTCAGCTTTCCATTTCATTTTGTTTGTCAATTCTGATCATTTTGTTCTAATTCTAGGTCAAGGATTTATTTATCAATCCATGATTAATTAATAATATATACAGTATATCAGAACAAAAGTGAACATACAGTCGAACTTCGTTCGCTCGAACTCGGAGGGTCTGTGCAAATTTGTTCGAGAGATCGGTAGTTCGAGCCAACCGAGGTTGAACTATTATTACGTTGATCATATGCCTTAAGGTTTTCCTAGCTTACATCAGTCGAATGATAAATGCGTCATAGTACATCTGTTCGTCGAATATTTCATATTCAGAATTATTATTCCAGTGTTTTAATTAAGTATTAACAGTACGCTGTGTTAATCTATATTCATGCATATTATAATTGGTTGAGTTCGATTGTAGTTTATTTCGTAACTTGTACGCACATAGGTACATCGTTGATATGTTGAAATATCATTTTAGGTCACATAAAATTTACAATATATATTATATATAAACATAAAAAAAACTAATCAACGCAATACAGAGCAATATATCTACTTCATTTGTTGCATACTTTTTTGAGTAGCTAGCACAAAATTGCTCCATCTTCCTTTTCTGAACACAATTTCCTACTTGCGTAAGCATTTATTTGAAATAAAAGAAAATAACAGGTTTGTCAATGCGGCTTTTAAAATCAATAAAGCATAACTTTATGGGTAATGACATTTCTAGATTTACAAAGATGCGTATTGCCAGCCTTACATTCAACTGATATTTTTGCTATAGGGAAATAATGCTTGTCAAGCAAACTTACGTAAAGATTTACAGATTTGTTATAAAATCTTTTGTTTAATTTGATTTAATCAGCATGTGTTTATTCATATAGAAAAATAGTTAAATAAACGACATGCAAAAAATAAATTTTCATATTAAGATATTCTGATTAGACGAAAAGCAGGGGATTATATTTAATCATTGAAATATTGTTTCTTTGTGCGAGCGTATGTGCGTGTTTGTTTTTCACTTGTTTAAACACAGCCATAACTTGTACGTTAATGAACTAAAATAAGGGAATCAACACTTTTGAATATGTACAGTCCGTTTTTATCACCACGGAAAGTAGTAATGAAACATGACAACGATAAAATATATTCTACAAATTAAGAAGAATAGGAGCAAATAGTATTAAGTATTAATTGCATGAGCCATGGGATGCATTTTTATCTACATTTTGAGACAGTAAAAGCATAAATATTCACACTATTTTACAAGAGCAGATTAGTATATGTCCAGACAGTATTATACTGTTCCGGTGGTTTCGCGAGTTTGATGTTAAGCAGATGAGTACAAATATTTTGTTTCGGGTTGATGAGACAGAGAAAAAAACGTTTAAAAATCTGGAAACAAAGTGATCCCTCGAAAGCATTAATCACAACAAAATTACAAGATAATTGCAGACTCGGTTTGATTGAGTCTGTATATGAGAGATAATGAATACGTGCAACATCCCTCACGCCCCCTAGCACCGGCTTGAGCGGTACTCAAAACTTAAAACAAAGCAACGGCTTAAACAGAATTCAACTTTAACATGGAATGGTAATATTTTGAAAATAACATCATCCGCAGAAGTGTTCATGACAATTTTATAATAATTTATGATTATGACTGATATCACTGTTACCTATTACTTGAGAGTGCTCTTGATTTTCTTTTAGAATGATAGCCACTTGCTGAGCGTTTCTGTCACCATCGGCAGCCTCTCCCCGTAATACATATCTGAATACAACTGAATACAACTGCATCATTTATTCATCATTTAGGCGCCTGTAACATTCTCAAGAAAAGACACACCGGGTTCATATGTGCTAAGCATGGTCCTAATGATGACTGTTTTTAAAATGTAAATAAAACCAAAATATTTTAGTTTATTTCAAACTTGAGATATTTTTAACAAAACAAAAAAAACAATGCATCCAAAAATTAAGACCAACCTGAAATAATCAATAAATTTTAGATAATTGTCATAGCTGCAGCAATCTGCCATCACTCAAGCCGGTATTACGTGTGGTAAACATAATTGAGAGGAAGAAAGACATTTTACTTATCTTTTAGCAAGAAACTCCTTCGTTTATAACAAAAAACTAAGAAGCAGACAAACCAACAAAAACGACTTTCTGAACTTTGAAAATTTCCTGCTTTGTAGGTTGTGTAATATTAAAGAAGACGAAAACCATTTTACATTTTTGGTTTGATATTCAAGGAAAAGGACATTATGTAATGCAAACATTAAACTGCCTTTGTATCGACACAGGAATTCAGTAGTTAAAATTACAATTAGAAGAGCTAGAGTTTATACGGAATTACCTTAACATAATAATCCAAATAGAATACATGTTAAAAGTCTTAACATAATAATCCAAATAGCAAACATGTTAAAAGTCTTAATTCAAGCGTTTAAAATACATTAAATCGAGCGTTTGACATTCCTTTAATAAAGCGTGTAATAAAAGCCGTTTGTCATAATGCTTTATGATGCGATAGCGTTGTACAATCATAACGTTTGTTGCGGTCAGTGGGCAGAAATAATGTTATCATCGTTTGAACATGGTTATTTTTTTCTTTCTTAAATTTGGATATATGTATCTGTGTGTGTTATGCTTCGAACAAGAATTTTCCACTGGAATTTATATAGTGTTTTGATATTTAAAAGGTAAGATCAAACAGTTTCCTTTCCACTGGTCACATACGCAGGCTGTTCTCACAGTTATCATTCAAATGATTAGAGTATAGAATAATGAAGCTCATACATTCTAAAGTCACACTGTCACTGTAAGTATTACTTTGCGACTTTTCAGCTTTAATGGTAGCTGGAAATTCAGGTAATCTAGCGTGAGCTATTTCAGGCATGGGCTGTTACCTAAAACTACCTATTTTCCGTAAGGAAGCTGAATAGGTTCTTTAAATTAAAGAGCCTAAAGCCCTTAGGGGGCACTTAAAATTGAAAAATCTGCAGAGAAATACATAAAATAAATTTGTATAAATTAAAAAACTAAAGAAAAACAGAAACAAATATAATTTTAAATACCGATTTTTGGTCTATTCTTAGTCATATTTGAGTGAAAAGCTTTGAAACGCTTTTCATTTTTTTGTGTAAATGTTCACGATTAAGAAAATGATTTTTCTGGAAAAAAGAGATAAGAAAATAAGCTGAAAATAAATTTTGTTACAGGTCTAGACCTACATCAAATGGTATATAAATCTCGGAAAATTGATTATCGTCCCGTCATGTCAAAAAACCTGAGTGATGTTCTTTGATATCTTACTATTCTTCACGATGAAGAAATATGGTAAAAGTCGTATGCCTGAATCGCTCAAATGTCTATTGGAAAGGATGAATGTATTCTGTATACGGTCTACAGGTTTGTAGGTTTGTTGCAAGCTTTCATACAAGTAAATCACAGTTAAAGTACTTAAGAAAAATGGAATGCAAGAAACATTTTCTTTTTAATGTTTTTTAGAAAGACAACTTTTTTACTTGGGAGAACAATGATACATTGTAAGTTTGCCTTTTTTATAATACATTTGGTAAGTATACAAATTCCTGGTCAATAATGAAACACTTGTAATGATTGTACATATCTTACTGTAGTTTATAAATCTATTACAATCGTTACCAAAGTGAAAGTGTCTTCTGCAAAATGTGACACTATGAACGATATTAAATTTACCCTTAAATAAATAGACGTTATGGACTTATTATAGAATAAAAGTAAATATCATGGTAAATAAGAATGGAATGATTGAAAACAATCATATAATTTGAGAACAGTGCTTGTTAGATGTGTTATTAATTTCAAGAACTGCAACGAGTTCAGGTCTTGCAGTGAGCTTGCCCTTCTTTGCAGACCATATGTATGGGACAAAGATGTAACCAAGTTTTATCGTAGACAATGACATAGAAGCAGCAACAAATGTTACAACAGAAGGTAAATTATTGTAAAAACTGTGACTGTGTTAAATTGCCTAATAGTCCTATAAAATACACATTAAATTTTGTAAGTGTTCATTTAATTGGTTAGTTTTTATGTCGCGCCAACAATGTTAAGGTCATATGACGACTTTCCAGATATACTGGTGGAGGAAGATCTCATGTACCCATCCGTGCATTTATTCAATCAGGCACAAGAAGTGAAGCTTTACTCAATTTTAAACATTTATAGGTGCAATAATTAATAATCCGGACCAGAAAAAATATAACGGCATTTTTCAGCCATCAGGCAACCAAAATCTGTATTTAAATTCATGGAAGCAAATTGCCGCAAAGGGCTATATTTAGGCGAAAATTGATGAAGTCCGCGGACATTTCTACACATATAACATACAGCAATTATCGCGTCAATTATGTGGTAAACGTGTTAAAATAGTTGGACTATGAAAATTTAGCAATCAGTGGCAGTTGTGGGCACTTTTGTATATTTTTTTTCAGTAAATATGTTTAATGAAATCCAAATATCAACTAGTTTCTTAACACATAAACCACATAATTATCGAGAACTTTATACTACTACCACTACTAACTGACCTTGAGGTTATAAAACTGAATTATTTCTGGATTTCATTCGTTAATATACATTCTATGCCAGTTTCTGACCATAAGATACCTGAGATCTGGGTTACAGCTGAGAAAATATAGAATTACTCACTTAACCGTGAGTAAATCAATTATTTTCTATTCTCAATACTTCTAAACAACAACAACAACAACAACAACAAACATTATAGGTTTAGGTCGTTGTATTTGACAGAATTATCACATTTCAAGATCAATAATTTCCTTAGTTTTTGCAAAAAAAACATCTGCTGGAAAGAGGGCTGTCTCGAATTTCGGCGGAGTCATGATGAAATCAACTGCAAATATCTGAAACTAAGAAAAGACTGTAAAAATAAAACAGAACATAAAAAGGGTGGGTGGGACGGGAATATGTATGCTTTCTTCTGTCATTTTACGAATTGTATTCTGTCAAATACAGACCTCGAGTGACGCTTTTACACATAATTATACTCCCTTATATACAGTACACGCACGTGAAAATCGTTCAAAATTATAAAGGAATGTACAACAGAGTAAATCGAATTAACGTAAAATCATAAATATTTGCTTTAGATATAACAGATACCCTAAACTGCGTATTGTTCGAAACGAAAATAATTTCATTTTATAACCCCGGACCCGAAAAATGTCATTTTAGTACAAGAATTAAATTGTTGATATAGCTGTTTTTGGAAACGTTTGAAATGTGCTTACTCAAAGAAATTATATATGTGTCCTTATATTTGTTTTAAGTAACAGATTAAATTATTTCAGTGTCCTTATATTTGTTTTAAGTAACAGATTAAATTATTTTATTGTCATATTTGTTTCTAGTAACATATTGAATTATTTTATTGTCTTTATACATGTATTTGTTTCAAATAACAGATTTAGTTATAGAGATAAATGACATGTTATATTATACTTGCAATAAACATCATAAATAACATCAAAATATCGGACTTAAATGTTTATAAAACATATTATCCTGGAATCTCAAAATAAAGTATTTTCATTGACGTTACAAAATAAAATGTTGCTATTTCTATACTAATATATCTAATACATATATCAGTTTTAATACATATTAACAACAATTCTAGACTATCGTGAGAGACACTCCACTCCACGAACTTAAGATAAATTAAATCTAAAAACAAAATAAAAACAATTCAGTTTCTATTGACATCAGATAATTTAATAGTCTAAATCAAATTAACTGTGTCTGAAAGTATATGAAAATACAACACAATATATCGTTGGATATGTGTACAGTCAACGTGACTATAGAGCTAAGATAATATCTTTTATATATAATATGAATATATACCACCTGAGGTTATCAAGTCTATCCTTGCATACTTTTAAAGCAAAATGCATTGTTGGATATCTAATATCTATGACTTTATGTTGAATATATATTATGTTACTTTTATGGTAAAGATAAATGATACTAAAAGATAATCATTTCGTATTCTATAAATATAGTATATTTGAATTAAATTAATTAAATTTAATTCAAGTTATGTGAGATTGTCTCGTCTAAAAGTACTTTTCAACACACCAATTTCTCATTTCTCATATTTAATTATAGTTATCTACAATAATAAAAAAAAAACAGAAAAACTTTCTTTGTTTGCTTACCATAAAGTAATTTTACAAATTAAATTTTTCTCGTTTATTTATAGAACAAAAAAGAATGTAACAAGAAATTGAGATACATTTTCACTATGACAATCTGCAACAGTATAAATAAGACCATTGTTAAAATGATCTAAAATTTATCTCGCACGTTTCCAATGTAATTGTATAACAGGTGTACGTAAAGGCATTTCTAACGCAACATATACAATTGTTTTTCTGTTTTTACACAATTTTAACATTTTTTTTTTTGGTCAAATCTCGGTAGTCGATCAACCTAAACGTATTTACTCGCTTATGTACCAGTAATTTCTAGTTTCTCTGCAAGTGACTTACTACTAATCCGACGTGAGTAGAGATACAAATGGACATACATTTTTTTTCTGATAAATATTTAAACTTCCCGGAAAGTGGTTCTGTTTCTCATTGTATGTGTAAATGTCTATTTGTATTTTTGTGGCGCTATAAACACTGTACTCTCTTTTATGCTTAATAATCTTCGTATACGTTTAATGCAACGTCCTGGATCAATTGTCACGGAAAAACTTCGAATTGTTTTGGGATTGAATCAGTGACCCCTAGATTACTTATTCCGATGCTGAGTGACCCCTAGATTACTAATTCCGATGCTCAATGACCCCTAGATTACTAATTCCGATGCTGAGTGACCCCTAGAGTACTAATTCCGATGCTCAATGACCCCTAGATTACTAATTCCGATGCTGAGTGACCCCTAGATTACTAATTCCGATGCTGAGTGACCCCTAGATTTCTAATTCCGATGCTCAATGACCCCTAGATTACTAATTCCGATGATGAGTGACCCCTAGATTACTAATTCCGATGCTCAATGACCCCTAGATTACTAATTTCGATGCTCAATGACCCCTAGATTACTAATTCCGATGCTCAATGACCCCTAGATTACTAATTCCGATGCTCAATGACCCCTAGATTACTAATTCCGATGCTCAATGACCCCTAGATTACTAATTCCGATGCTCAATGACCCCTAGATTTTCTAATTCCGATGCTCAATGACCCCTAGATTTCTAATTCCAATGCTCAATGACCCCTAGATTACTAATTCCGATGCTCAATGACCCCTAGATTTCTAATTTCGATGCTCAATGACCCCTAGATTACTAATTCCGATGCTCAATGACCCCTAGATTTCTAATTCCGATGCTCCCCTAGATTTTTAATTCCGATGCTCAATGACCCCTAGATTTCTAATTCCGATGCTCAATGACCCCTAGATTACTAATTCCGATGCTCACTGACCCCTAGATTTTTAATTCCGATGCTCAATGACCCCTAGATTTCTAATTCCGATGCTCAATGACCCCTAGAGTACTAATTCCGATGCTCAATGACCTCTAGATTACTAATTCCGAAGCTCTCCCCGCGAGCTAAGCAACAATTTGATGTATTTGGTTATCAGTTAAATTGTGAATTAGACAATGTAGATAAAATCAATGATTTACAGTCTGTACATTTTATTTTTGAATTTCTCATAAAAAGCACAAAATCTAGTACTTATCTAAGGACTTAATCTAATACAATAAAAAGGAAATCATAAAAATCAAAAAGTCATATACTATAAAAAGGGAAATAAATCTTTTATAAAATCACAAAATCTAATGCCGTAAAAAAGGAAATAATAAAAACCACTAAATCTTATACAATATAAATGAAATAATACTAAAACTCACAGTCAAATACTTAAAAAAGGGACATCATTAAAATTAAAAGTCTTATACTGTGAAAAGTTAAAAAGGAATCATAAAAATCGAAAGATAATATCCTATAAAAAAGGAAATAATAAAAATTACAAAGCCTGGGGCAAATTATAAAAATCGCGAAACCTTAAACAGTAACTGTAAAAAGGGAAATCATAAAAATCACAAAATCTAAAACAGTACTGTAAAAACGTGAAATCATAAAAATCACAAAATCTAATACTGCAAAAGATGAAAATCCTAAAAAATCACAAAATTCTTATACTGTAAAAAGGGAAATCATAAAAATCACAAAATCATATACTGTAAAAAAGAGAATTAATAAAACATTACAATGTCTGGGGTAAATAATGAAAATAAAAATCTAAAACTGTAAAAAAAACGGAAATCGTAAAAATAATCGGGAAAACATAAAATTCACAAAATCTAATACCGTAAAAAAATGGAAATCGTCAAAATAACAAAATCTGATAGATTAAAACGGGATATCATAAAAATCACAAAATCTATAACTGTAAAAAAGGGAAATCATAAATATTATAACAAATGGATATAACGAAAACATGACGATTATTTTTATAATTAATCACATGACTTACCGCTGGAAAAATCTTAAATTTAACATTAAGTCACTGCCCTATTTTCTTGATATCTCAATCTCAAAAGCATTACTTAATTTCGTACTCATCTCTTTGGAATAAACTTTCATTTCTGCATCGAGGCCAACTTCATTTTTGTTAGTTTCCGCGGTCACGCCACTTGCATTTATCATTAAGAAATGAAAGTAAAGCTCAACAAAGGAAAGCGATACTCACGGAATGCAGTCTTTACAAAATCATGTCGCAAAGGTAACAAGTTCCGTAAGGCCATCGTGGTTATATGCTATAATTCAGAGGGTGACAATGCGAAAGTGCGATGACTACAATGCGATAACGCGATGACGACATTACGATAATGCGACAATACGAAAGTGCGATGGCGACAATGCGATAACGCAATGATGACAGTGAGATAATGCGACGATAATGCGATAATACTGTCGTGTTGTCGTCATCGCGGTATCGTACTGTCGCCACCGCATTATCTATTGTCGTTATCGCATTTTCGCAATGTTGTCATTGCGTTATCGCATTGTCGTTGTGGCGCCGCTATATGTCGCAATGTCGCTAAATGTCGCACTATTGCCGCTAAATGTCGCAACCGCCGCTATATGTCTCATGTAAATTCATTATAATTCATGTAAAACAACTGTTAGTATAAAATAGGTAAGGATTTGCTGTAATGTACAAAATAATTGGTTGAAAATGAAGTCATCTTAGTCGGTATTATAAATTAAAGACCACAATTTATGCCAAAGAGCCCTTTAATGATAAAACACATTTGTATACGTCTTTCATTGAGCAACCCAGATGCCATGGATTCGAGACACGACACCAGTTTAAGAGAAATATTCAATTAAATTCAATAACAATTCAGATTTTTTTTTTATTTTGAGTCGACCTTTTACCTACAAACATCCGTGGTCGAGGGGTTAGAGTCGATGACTTCTAATCCAGTTACCTCTTTGGCGTGGGTTCGATCCCCGGGAGATGCTTTGGTAGTTTAGCGCGGAGGAAGGTAGTCTAGTACAGGTGTAACTCTCCAGGAACGATGGTTAGGAAACTACCCGCCTATATGACTGAAATACTGTTGGGAAAAGGCGTAAAATGAAACAAACAAACAAACAAACAAACCTACAAGCATGTTTGCCTGCGGTTTTATCGGTAATAGAGGTTTTATAAAATATGATTTATTATTTTGCCTCTATCAGAATCACTGTTTGTTGCGTCAGCTTGTATGTGCTGCCTGAGTCTCTGACAGCTGGTTTTATTGCCATAAGGACCCTCTTACATTCCTATCACCAGTGGTTGACTCAGCTTGTCTGTGTTGCCTGCCGGTTAATTGCCACTAGAATCCTCTAAAATGCCTTTCACCGTGAAATGTTTTAGCTTGACCGTCTTGCCTGAGGCTATGACCAGCGGTGTTATTGCCATAAGGTTGGTTGTGTCGGGCATGAATCTGCTTCCTGATGCTATGACGGCTGGTTTTACGGTCATAAGAACCCTCTAAATGTGATTTTACCGTGGGTTTTGTCATCTTGACTGTGTTGACAGAGGTTATTTCCGCCGTTGGTATTTTCATTAAGATCCCCAAAAGGACAATAATAGTGGGTTGTGTGAGCTTTACTATGTTACCTGAGGCTATGACTGCCGGTACAATTTCCATAACGACCCCCTAAAAAGTCTTTCAACGTGGATTGTGTCATCTGGAATGTGTTGCCTGTGGCTATGAGGGCTGGTTATACGGCCATAAGGATCCTATAAATGTCCTTTTACCGTGGGTTGTGTCATCTTTACTATATTAACTGAGGCTATTGGCGCCGTTGTTATTGCCATAAGGACCCCCAAAAATGTCTATCAACGTTTGTGGTGTCAGCTTGACTGTGCTGCCTGAGCCTCTGAAAGCCGGTTTTCTTGCCATAAGGAGATTCTAAAAAGCCTAACTCGTTGGGTCAAGTTTCATTTTCAGTTTATTTCTAGTAATATAGGCGTCAGGCCCAAAATACAAAGTACAACAATACAATCAAACAGTAGAGTGATAAATTGCAAATACATTTGTAACTAGATGTAATGAATTGAATTTGTAAATAATTATACAGTATTTAGCTCTTCCTTTCTTACATTCAATGCATAATATATATATTTAGCAATAGATATTACTTCATTTGTTATTGTTGATGACATGAGAGAATAAAATAAATGATGGGAATGGTGATGTATCTTTAAAATAGACAGCTCTGATATTGTAATATAGTGAACATTTAAAGAAAAAAATGATATTTATCCTCAATAACATAAATATTTGTCTTTAGGCAATGAAAGCAATATCTTAAATCTCTATCTATTCCAATATGTCTACATTTCTCTATCATAAGATTATGACATGAACAGCGAAAATTAGAAAAAGCTCTTCTATACTTATATGCTAAATATAAACTTAAATATCGTTCAACATTAAGTAAAGTCTTAAAATACTTGTTATGTAATGCTTTTGGAGAGGAATCAACAACATTATGCCCGTTTTGTGATGAGCGTTGCTTTAACATATTCATGAAATTTAAGTCATCACCGACATCATGAGAGATCCATATGTATCCAAAACCAAATTGAAAAAGCATAATCTTTAATGTTGCCAGCCCATGTTTTCCGTCCAAATTCGTGTAGTCGTTTTAACATCAAATAACAATGTTTTGGGTACCTATGATCTCCGATTCGTGTCAGTTTTAACCAGTACTTAACACAATTTGTCATATAGATAGAACAGAGAGGTAATCTTCCATATTCACCAAGAGCAAAATAGCTTGTGCTATTTTGTGACAAGTTACAATATTGTTTACAGAATTTAACTTGTACATATTCAATCTTATCAACATAATTATAACCCCAGATTTCTGACGCATAACACAATATAGGTTTGAATCAAAAATTTTGAACATATCAGTAGGATCAATGTGACGAAATTGTCTTCGAAAATTGAATATACAAGCAGAATCTTTAATTCCTTGTAGTGCAAGCATCTTTTGTGTTTAAGACCATACTAACTTTGGTGGAAAAAATACACCTAAATATTTGTAAAATGGAACAACTTCAATAGGTTCATTATGAAACATTTTTCAGTTTGTTTCAAAACACGGCCATTTCTAAAAACAATGAGTTTCGTTTTACTTAAGTTTATCTTCATCTTAACAGATTTACAATAATTTTCAATATAATTTATTTGCTGCTGTAGATTTACAACGGTGTCAGAAAAGCTAGACACATCATCAGCAAACATTAGAGCAATTAACTTTTCAATGTCATTGGATACAAAAATACCTCTATTACATTTTTCATGCAAAAAAGTAACTAGATCATTTATGAAAAGTGAAAAAATTATCGTACTTCCAACACAGCCCTGCCTTGTTCCAGTATTACATGAGAAGAAGCTCACTGAACATGATCCGGGCACCAATCGGGTATGAACAGCTTTATGTTAACATTAGTATTGCTATTTGTCTATATTATCATATACAAAATTTTGTAAAACTGTATAAAGTTCACATATATATTTGTCATATAGAATATTATAGTTACGACTGATGAAAATATGTATATGAGGTGGTTATCCTAATGAATCTATTTTTATTTTTTCGTTAACAAAACAAACAATTGTCATCGATAGCAATAAAAGAAAATTGTCTACGATTTTATGTGTATTTGAATTCTATTATCCAATAAAACCGGTCCGATTAAAACAAACAAAAGAAAGTCGTATACTTGTATGAGACAAAATACTAAAACGCCATATCGTATTATAAAACACTTCAGTTTGCCAAAGTACGCACAGCTTTGTCTTACACAAACACAGTTTAAGACCTACATGTATCTACATGTACAAATACTTAAGTCTCTTCAAAAAAATATTGATATACTTGTGAAACGGAAACAAAATTTTGACCTGCTTTATGATAAAAAAAATCTTGTCATTGTTTCATCCGAAATGAACCCATCAAACTATATAAATATCTCTTATTTGAAATCCTTCAATCATTTCTTTAATCACTTACCATCTGGGTAGTCTTCGTAGACACAACTTAAAATGGATATCCTTTCCGGCATTTTTGTCATATGTGCTTTACTCGGCAACGTGTTTGGCGAGAAGCAACAGTGCTCAAGGTACCATTATGAGGCTCAAACACTGGAGAGAATTATCAAAGCCGAGTTCACTATTGCAGAGTTGAAAAATAAAATCGATGTACATCAATCGAAAAATACCGACGATCATTCGAAATTAGAGCAAAGAGTTGAACTTATTCAGAAGGCTATGAATAAAGTCGTCGAAAATGTGAGTAATTATTTTGCATTTTGTTGTCACTCATAATACGTTTCAATCTATAAGATATAAAATTGAATAAATAAAGACAAAATTTCAAATTCTGAATAAAATAGTTAATTGCTTTAAACAAATGAAACAAGGAAATCAAATTAATCTTCCCCAAATTTATAAGTTTAAATTTCTTATTGGATCATTCAAACAGAGTGTTATTTAGTTAAACTTTTATTCAGTTTTTATCAACCGTTTTAAAATATCAAACAATTTTTCGTGTCTTCAACTAAGCGACCAGCCGCGCGACTAATTTAATTTTGTAAATACGTACTTAGTCTAATAAATTCTAACTAGCTAAGTGTTTTATTTTTTTATAAACAGTTCATTAACTAGATTGATATACAGTTTGCCGACTTACCAAAGTAAATGTGTTACAATTCATTTGAAAAACTGCAATCCTATTGGACAAAAATTAATTTCAAACACTAAGTATCTTTTAGTTGAAACTCTTATTCAATACTCTGTTTTATCAAGCAAATATCGTTTAAGTAAAATCTTTTTTATTCTTTTTTATTATCAAAAATGACTGTATGTTACTTCTATTCTTTTTACTTACTAGTTATTAAGTTTCTTTTTGTCAACCAAGTTAGGACTGGTTTAAGATTGTTTCTTTTTCCTTTTTTAATCATCTTAGTGTCATTTTACTCATACTTTCGTAGTTTTATCAACTGATTGTCAACTGGTACATAAGGTTCTTGTTTTGTTATTAGATAACCGAGATAAAAGTTGAAAAACAATCCGTGGAGGTCAGTTCTATGAGGCAATATTGTACTTCAGACGATATGTGCAGTGACGTTGAAAATGCTGAATGTAAAAGATTGGCATGTAAATGTAAACCCGGTCTTAGCTACCACCATGCCACAAGAAAATGTCTCTCAGGTACTATCAAAAATTGCTATTATCTATGTCCATCCAAGTATAAATGGTCAGTTAACAGATAAAAATAGAAATAATTTAACATTTTGCCATAATTGTGTTCAATTTCATATCTTACTATGAAAAAAATTCAATAATGCACATGACTTAATGAAATTTACGAAAGACAGGTAGGGCAAATTTCATCTTCATTAATTCAAAATTTAAACCTCGTGAATTCCCGTTTTCAACATAAGGCATTCAAGATTTCAGATTCATGAATTCCCGATTTCAACTTCATGAATTCCTGATCTAAACTTCGCGAATTCAACTTCGTGAATTCCCGAAGAGATTGAGAAGAAATAAAAGACATTGAAGACATTGAATGAGTGTAGATTTAACACTAAATTCATTGAACAAATTGAATAAAAAAATGTTATGCGAGCCTCTGATGAGTTCAATAAATTTAGTATTGAATCAACACGAACATAAGATTCTGTTGATCATATACCCAAAATAAAAACTTACAATGTTTGCACGTGGAAAGTTGGGTCAAATTTTAGAAAGAATTCTATTACATGAAATTTTTAATTAAAAATGTTTTTTAATCAAATCGATCAATATGATGAAAAAAAAAAAAGGAAATAAAATCGGGGTATGTTTTATAAGTTTATAACATTTAGTAGATTCTATTTCTCCTTCTACTATACTTCAGATTGTGGAGATTCTCGATATGGTAGTACATACCAAGTAGAAGTGAACACGTATCTTAGCGGGTTCAATACGAACTCGATAAAACCAGTCACTATAGAGGAATGTGTGAACAACTGTACAAACATTAAAAAAATAATATGCAGAACAGCGGAATACGAAGCAAGCAGTAAAGATTGCCGCATATCCTTTGAAACTTTGCATACAAACCCCGAAGCCATCGGATATGACAGCAATTATGTTTTACATACACGAGATTGCAATTAAAACTATAAAGAATGAAAACTAGAAAAAACCTATAGAGTCTTGCTGATTATAATGTCAAATGTTCTTCTTCTGCACTAATTGCTATTTTCTTAGCAAACAAACAAACAAACAAAAACATACAATAACTAACTAGCTAACTAAACAAATAAATAAACAATCCGATTTTAGAATAATTAAAATGACATGAAAATCGTGAACTCGAATAATAAATCATCTAACAAAGTATAGCTTCCTGTAAGATTTCATGTGGGCAAGTTAATTGTGTAGTGTATGATTTCCTTTTCTAAAACTAGAATTATTATCCTTGTATTTTTATAGGACATTGTGCTGATAGTAGCGTAAGTAATGTTTTATTTATTACCCACATAAAGGCTTAACAGTATATGTTTCTGGTATGCGAAGAACTGTGATTGGCCAAACCAGGCTGTGATTATTTTAACAACGCTGTAATTGGCTAAACCGCGATGTGATTGTGTAGGTCACGCTATGATTGTTTTAACCAAGTTGTAAATGGCTAAACTGCAATGTGAATGGCTAAATCACGCTGTGATAACAACGGTTAAATTGGCTAAACACGCTGAAAGAGCACTGCATCTTATCATTTAAGAAACTCGCTCGTAAGTGCATAAACAAAATATACACACTGATAGATGTGTGCGAAACTCTATGTTTTATGAAAAAGAAAAGAAAAATTATATAAACATTAAGATAAAGGAGAATAACGGCAATATTGTTATATGCTCTAAAATATGATAACAAATTCATTTTAAGCAAAACAAAATTAAGTGTAACCGTGCCCGTTTTCATGTTATCTGCTCTTGAATTTGATGCTTTTCTTTTAATTTTAGACCAGTTAAAGGGAAGATAACTTAATAATTAGTCGGGCAAACCTTATTTTGACTATTTGTATATGTTTTCAATTTTATCTTTATTACAGCAATACAGCATTTCATTAAAATAAGCACACTTTTCAAATTAAAAGGCAGCTTTCCCGAAAATGAATCCTTTTAAGGCTTTTCTTTTTCACAATCGTTTAAATGAAAATTTATTATAAGTTTTCAATCAGTCTATATAGAACTGTTATATGTATATTAAACTCAGATAAACAATAAATAACACTACAACAAATACACAGAATGACCCACCGTCAATCTGAAGACAATGGAAGTGATCTTCATCTTTGGCGTCTTCCACAAGTACTTGTTGTTTGGTTGGGCGTTTCTGACGAGCTGTAGCATCGTGTAAAAGGCCTTGGGTAATCTTCCTTCTGCTTTACTAAATATATCACCGTAGCTAAAAAGTGTTATAAAGTAAATAAATTCAACTTAAAAGGTGTTAAGCCAATTGAATGGATAAATTAAAACTCCATTTTTTTTCTTTATAAACGTTATGTTTTGACACATTTTGCAGTATTGTTTGCTTAAAACCGACGACCTACAAAGTCAAAAGTAGTCAGCTTTCTTAACTAACATGCATCTTTAATTTTAAATTTCTTTAGTGTTTACGAAGCGAGGCAATTTTTAGTATACTAATATTTTACATGATGGATTATCTCTCTTTAATTTAATGTTGCAAAACAATTTATATACGGATATGATCAGGGAAGCTTTACAAAGGTAGGTGAACATTCATGTATCAACCAGGATTTATCGGCTTGATAGGTTTGTAAGTATTTTAATGGAATAAAATACTGAGTGCACCAAGCAGTATGTGTGATAGTTGTCGCGAAATTTATTTCGGCTTTGAAAATCTTGAGCCTAACAAGCCGCTCTATGCCCTGTTTTCCCTTTCGACATATTACACAAATACACAAATAAATGTTTATACGTTCGCCATTTGAGTGAATGCAAATGCTGAAAGTGCATTGGTTATACTGTAAAAGGTTCAATAATTTTTTCAAAATGTATTAGTAAATTAAATTAATTGTAAGTCTTTTTTATTATTACAATTTGATGAAAAAGAACCATACCAGAGGGCATCGACCTAGGCTTATAAAATGTGGATGCATACATCGATCTATTGAAGCTCAAGGGATATGAATTTTGCATAACTAAAATCATATACTGTCCTGGAGTTTGTTCCCTTGAGCTAATAAAACATTGACGTTACTTGAAGTATGAATACATTATTAAGTTCTTCAATAATTGTGTCGTTAAATAAACCTTACAACTAAGATTCTTTATTTTCATAAGAAAAAGAGAACATTGAATGAGTAGTCTATTTATTGAACGATTGTCTTTTATTACTGACTCAAATTTTGATAGTTTTAGGTTATTATACATTTGTTTTTAGTACAAGACTGATTTCTTTTGGACAAATACACAGCTGTGAATTAGATGAGGCACGTTATTTGGGATTTGAGACGATTTTTTAAAATTTCTTTTTTAAATTTTAAATTTTGTTTTTATTTTTTAATTTTTTTTAGTATATCATATATTTCAAAATGCAAAATGTACGTATTTCGTTTAAGATTTGATAGTTGCCCGAGGCTATGACTGCCGGTTAATTGCCATAAAATCACTCTAAGAGGCCTATCACTGTGGGATGTGTCAGTTTGGTTGTGTTGCCTAATGCTATGATCGCCGGTTTTATAGCCATAGGAATACACTTAAAGGTCTCTCACCGTGGGTTGTGTCAGATTGGCTGTGTTGCCGGAGCATAAGAAGGCCGGTGTATTTGCCTTAAAAAGGCTTATCACCATGGGTTGTGTCAGCTTGATTGAGTTGCCTGATGCTATGACCGCCAGTTGTTATAGCCATAAGAACCCTCTTACAGGCCTATCCCCGTGGGTTTTGTCACATTTTTTGTGTTGCCTAAGGGTAACACTGCCGGAGTTATTTCATAAAAAAACACTCTAAAAGGTCTATCACCGTGAGTAATGTCAGATTAACTGTGCTGCCTGATGCTATGACCGCATGAATTATTGCCAAACGAACCCTCTAAAAGGTCTATCACCGTGGCTTGTATCAGCTTTAGGACACGTCCTAAAATGCTATTTAGATTAATTTATGAGTCATTATTGTCATTGTTATTCTATAATTTTACATTGCACTGTTATCATCGTCATTAACCAAATAAGGAGTGTCCTACGTTACAAGAAAAAAAAAACAAGTTTCCATCGTCTGAACGTATCAATAACGAAGTCATGAGAGTGGAAGTTTACAAAGAAAAGCAGTGTTCAAGAATGCAGCTCCTCACTATACAAAAGTATTAAAACTTTATAAAGTTCACATAATTTATTATATATGTGTCATATTTAATACATTGTATTATAGTTACGACTGTTAAAAGTTTTTTTGTTTTATTGAGGTGGTTTGGGGGGAAGGAGGTTATTTTTAAATTTTTCTTTTTTTATTAAACTAATTAAAATTAAACACCTAAATTTTCCATTAGAATATAAAAATTTATCTAATTTTCTATGGGGAATTTTTGGCAATTTACTATTTCCCAAATGAACGCGGGGGGGTTTTTTCAAAAACAAAAAAAGAAAAGTAGAAAACCTTTTTTTATAAAAAGGAAACCCAATAATAAAATAAAAAAGGGGGCCAAAAAATTCTGTTATTAAAAAAAAACACTTCAGTTTTTTGGCCAAAGAAAAAACAACAAGGTTTATTTTCCCCTAACCCCCAAAACACGGGTTTTAAGACCATACCTTTTTTAAGTTTTTTTCTTTTCCAGGGAAAATTTTTTCAGAAATTTATGTGTCTTTTAAATTAACCAAAAAAATTTGATTAAACTTTTTTGAAACCGGGAAACAAAAATTTTAAAATTTTCCCTTTTTTAAAATAATAAAAAAAATTTTGTCATTTTTTTCATGAAAAAAACCCTTCAAACTTCTCTCCCCCCTTTTAAAATTTGGGTCCCATCTTTTTTTAAAATTTTCTGTTAAATTTTTACCATCTGGTTTTTTCTTCGTTCAAAACTTCAAGGGTTGTCTTTTTGGGGCATTTTTTCATTTTGTGCTTTTTCGGTTTAAGGGTTTTCTTGGCAAAGGGAAAACAGGGCTAAAAGGAAACCAAATTTTTGGAGGAACCCTTGGAAGGAGTTATAAAAGGCTGATTCCCCTATTGCAGAGTTAAAAAATTTTTAAAATTGAGGGTATATCAACCCGAAAATACCCAAAATCATTAAAAATTAGAGCAAAAGAGTTTTAATCAATTGAATTTGATGTTTTTATTTTAATGTTCGACCAGTTCAAAGGAAAATTACTTGATCATTAGTCGGGCAAACCTTATTTCTACTACTTGTATATGTTTTCAATTTAATCTTTATTACAACAATACATCATTTCATTAAAATAAGCACACTTTTCAAATTAAAGAGCAGCTTTCCCGAAAATTATCCTATGACGGCTTAATATGTTTCTTTTTTTATATTCGTTTAGATGAAATTTTATTATGAGTTTTCAATCAGCCTAGTATATGGAACTGTGATAAGTATATAAAAACTCAGATAATCAAACAAAATAACTACAACAAAAACACAGACGCTGTCAATCGGAAGACAGTGGAAGTGATCTTCATCTTTGGCGTCTCCCACAAATACTTGTTATTTGGTTGGGCGTTTCTTACGAGCTGTAGCATCGTGTAAAAGGCCTTGGATAATGTTCCTACTCATTTACTCAATATATCACTGTAGCTAAAAGAGAATGTAAAGTAAATAAATTCCACTGAAAGGGTGTAAAAATTAAATGGTTAGATTAAAGCTCCATTTTTTTCTTTTTAAACGTTATTCTTTAACAATTTTTGCAGAATTGTTCGCTTAAAACCGACGACCTACAAAGTCAAAAGTAGTCAGCTTTCTGAACTAACATGCACCACCCATATAAAATATTGATACATAAAAATCGATCTAATGGAGCTCAAGGGAAATGAATTTTGCAGAACTAAAATCATATACTGTCCTAGAGTTTGTTCCCTTGAGCTAATAAAACATTGACGCTTCTTGAACGTATGAATACAATATTTACGGGACTCCACTGAGGTTTAAAAGCCTAAAAACATAACATTTGAATTTCTCACATAAATGAGCTGGGAAAATTTAAAGAGAAAAATTTGCAAATATAGTTAACAAATATACTTTGAAATAAATTGAAAATCGTATGTTTATGCTTTTCTCAGCTCGAGTTGAGTGATAAGCGTTTAAACGCTTTTCATTTTTGGTCATTTTTTTACAATTTGACCAATTATTCTGGAAAAACGAAGTGCACAAATGATTTGAAATTTTGCACAAAGATAAGTGGTCTAAACCTACATCAAATGGTACATTTATCTGGAAATTCTTTTTAAGTCCCATCATGTCAAATAAACTCAGTGGAGTCCTTTTAAATTCTTCAATTATTGTGTAGTTAATTAAACTTGGCAACTAAGACTCTTTATTTTCATAACAATAAGTAATATAAGAGAACATTTATTCAAATAAACACTCTACTTATTGAACTGACTTAATTGTTGTACAAAACTGAATTCTATTGGACGAGTACATAACTGGACGAGGCACGCTATCTGGGATTTAAGATGATTTTTATTATTTTCAGTTTTTATTTATTTTTTGATTCATCATAATTTATATATTTCAAAAGTACGTATTTGTTTAAAATTTGATAATAAAAAACACATTTGATCTAAACCACATTTATTTCCTTAAAAAGGATAGGTTTTATAGCGAAATTGAAACAGAATCCATTGTCTGTAACTCTTAGAAATGTCCTAGACAAATATACCAAATTACAAAATCAAAGTTCTGGCAACGTATGGCAACGGAATACAACAAAAAGAATGAAGGGTGAGAAGTTTTAACTGGCGAATTTAGCATCATAAAATAAAAATAAAATTTAAAATAATAACGAACTTTGTCAGAATAAGTATTCTTTCATTTTTTTTGTACATTAGTATGTTTTTTTCTCGGATACAAATAAATGTTTTATCGCAGTAATGTTTTCATGATATCAATTAAGCCATTCATAATGACGAAAAACACGCAAATTAGGGCCTGCTTATCATAACAATATTTTTCCTAATAAATCTTGATTTTCTGAGAACTAGCTTTTTGTAAGGTAATTGTTATAATTACAAGCTATTCAATTTTCATTCTTGGCATTAGAAGGATAATTATAGGATCTGTTTTCAACATTTGCTCTTTACAAGCATGCAATATTTAAATTATTCTAATTACTAGAGAACAGATCATCAATCATTTGAGCGAGTGGAATTGGCTTATTTTTTATTCTAATTATTGATACACTTCGTTTGTTTCAAGCAAATATTTTTTGTAAGTTTTTTTGGAAGTTACATCATCACTGAAAAGGTCACGGTGACTTTTTAGCTTTAATGGTGAAAGTTCACTTCAGATGCCTCTTCGTTAAATACTTCATAGCGGGCTCTTGAGTGCAGTCAAATTGCCTTCCGTAACATGGCTGGATAGCTTTTTTAACCAAAGTCCCTGGCGGGATTCGAACTAAAAAAGCGAGGGGCAAGTAATTTGATGTCAGAGACCGTAATAACTTCTCAAGGTAGGCCCAAAGCAATATGTATTGTCATGTTTTGTCAGCTTTTCATTCTTTCTAAAAGGGCTAGAAATAGATCTACATAAATTATGGTATTAAAACACTTGTTTGTTCCTAATTGAATAAATAAATAAATAAAATACTAAAACAACCATAAGTATAAAACAGCTTAATATGAAGAATATGAAATGAAATCCAAAGCATAATAAATAAACGGGCAACAACGAACTACATGCTTCCAGATATATCAAAGTATTTCAAGAAAATAAAACTTGAAAAAATGCACTTAGATTATTTTAAGAATATATAAGTAATAATTTCCATGTAATGTGCGATTAATGACTGATTTTGCATTATTTATCACCGTATTTCAACCGCGTGTCAAACGCATTAAGCGCTATTTTTGCATATTTTGACCTCTTCATGGTAATTTACGTGGATTTTAAGTGGCGTTTGCAATGTATATTTTTCTTTGTTCACTTCAAAATATCTTATTTTAAATACATTTTTCAAAATTGTCATGACAATAAGCATGAATGTGGAGGCATGATGCTTTAAACCTTCAGAAAAAATAGCTTACAATACTGGCACTCACTTTGGTTAATGAGTTGCGTGTTTACTTTTGAGAAAATCCTGATTAGGAAGCAACATAAAAATGCCAATCATTCCGGGGTATTTGTTGACTTTCATGCAGATTTATTGCTTGGAAATGTCGTAAACTGTAAATACAAATGTCTCTTTGTCGAATGTTTATAGCTACAAAATGCTTATTGATCCAGCTGAAATATACACAACGTTTGACTGACAAACCCTCCCAAAACAACAAGAAAAACAACAATAACCACAAACAACACAGAAACATTTTTTTAACAAAAAAAACAACAACAACAAAATAGCAACAACAACAAAAAAAAACAAACCACACCCACAAGTCACTAAATACAGCCAAAAGGACGGCAAAAATGAAAATGTTGCAGGCTCGGTTTGAATGAGTCTGCTCAAAACTTTGATTTTATGCGAAAATATGAGACTGACTTTTAGATTTGAATAGTGTGGACTGCTTACCAAGTTTGTCTAAGTGATTGTTTAATTTGACAAAACATCCATACATACCGATTAAAGCCATAGAGGAAGAGCAATAAATGTTCTTTCATCTTATTTCATTGCTGCGGGAAACATCGTAAAAATAAAATAGCTTTGTATCAATTCGTCTCCTTTATTAGGAGAAGAAATAAAGTACAAAAGGAGAATACCAAATGTTGCCAGTCTGTTTTGAGTCATTAGTTACTTATGCCTAGGTCACAAATAAAACGGGCGCCGTCCGATTAAACGATTTTTATAAAATCGGCAGATCTTTTGATATCGTGGACGCTGGGCGATTTTAAATCTGATGCCTTGCATGGTCATGTATGAAACAGTCGTCGGGCGATTTTTGACGAGTGGATTTTACAGAAAGAATTGAACGGATCAGGCGGTCGCCGCCTGATGTCCGTACGGCGCCTGTGCGATTTTAAAGTGAATCGGACGGTTGCCGCGCGGGCGCCGGGCGACAATGACTTTACATTTAATGACATCCTAGATAAATCAGCCAGTTGTAATTATGCCAGCAAAGAAGTCAGCTGCCAAAGCCAAGGGGAAGGCCAAGGAGTTGGTCCGTGTTGTTGACAACGAGTCACCAACGGCAAGTATCGAGGCCGTAGAAGGCGAAAATCAATCAGACATTCGCATGGACATTGAAGAAAAAATTCATGTTTACTAGTATTCAAAAGAAATTCACAAATATATTTTTGAGGCAAGTACAACTTCTTCAAGCTGAAATGACAACAAACACAAGCAGTGACCGCCCGGTGCCTGTACATGAATCGTCCGGGTACCGGGCGAAAATCGTTGGACTACTTAGCTCTATTCAGGCACCGGGCGGGGCCCGGCCTATGTCCGCCCGGACGCCTTTTTAATCAGACGCTGTTTTAGTAGAACAAAAAATCGCCCGATCAAAAAACCCTCGCCCGGTTGCCGCCCAGCGACCGAACGAGGTCTGCTTGATGATTATACTCAGTGACCCCAAACATTATCGTCCGGCCGCCGTTAGTTTTTAAGTATTACTTAAAACTCGAAGGCTACCGCCCGATGAGCAAAATTTTCAGCTACTGCCGTCCGATAGTCACTGCCGCCAGACAGACGCCGGCCGATATTGCGCTTTTTTGGAGAAACAGACGCCGCCCGGCGTCATTTTCTTATTTGTGACCTAGGCTTTAACAAATGCAATACAGATTGCAGCAATTAGGTTTATTATTGTAAACTTGCTTAATTTTGTGCCAGAATAAAATTTCGTGGCTTTGACAAAAGGGGGGAGGGGGATTTCGTGAACTTCTTTCTTTAATTTGTTGTTTGACTTTTTTTGCAAACAGTGTTAAATGCTAATATTGTAATTCAAATTAATCTTACAGCACACGAACTAGAATTTCGTTAGATCTTTAGTTTAGTATCACCATATCCACGAAAACCACAAAAATTAGTGACCCATGATAAATATAACGATTTTGTAGTTTTTATTTTTACTAAAGAATAATGAACATGTACCAGATTCGGTTTATGCTCGCCAGGAAGGGAAATATAGCTTATGTAGTGTATAATTTAGTTTCAGTAAGTTTGTTTTATATAGGCCTCAGGCCCAAAATACAAAATACATCAATACAATCAAACAATAGGGTGACAAATGAATTGAACAATTAATTGATTATAAAGTATTAAGCTCTTCCTTTCCAATATTCATTGCATGATATAGCTACTTGGCAATTAATATTTCTTCATCCTTTATTGTTTATGACATGAGGGCATAAAAGAAATGATCCCATGTATGCTCTGATATTGTTTTATAGTGAACATTCGAACAAAAAATGATATTTATCCTCAATAACATTAATATTAAAAATTTTGTCCATGAGCACTGAAAGCAATATCTTAAATTTTCATCCAAACCAAAATGTCTACCTTTCTCTACCATAAGTTTATGACATGATCAGTGATTAGAAATTGCTCTCCTATACTTAATGTTAAATCTAAACTTAAATATCGTTAAACATTAGGTAAAGTCTTAGGGTACTTATAATGTGAAGACATTATGCCAGTTTTGTCAACAATCAAATCAGCGTTGCTTTAGCATATTATATTTATGAACTTTGAGTCATCACCGCCATCATAAGAGATCCATACGTATCCAAATCTAAACTTTAAGCCTCGGTCTCACTTACTCCCGGCAGAGCCCAGGACCATCCCGGTAAGTGACCGGGATGATCCGGGATGAAATTATTGTCGCGGTCACACTTACCCCGGCAGCACTACGGTAGTTCCCTACTTACCACCCAGGATGCGCTCCGGATCATCCAGGCAGAGCCCAGGTGAAGCTACGGTTCATGCCGGTGCTTCCCCGGTCGTTCCCGGAAGACGCCGGAAGAGCCCCGGTTGACCCAGGCAGAGCCCCGGTCGATCCAGGCAGAGTCCCGGCAGAGCCCAGGACGATCCAGGCAGAGCCCCGGTAGAACCCCCGGTAGATTGAAAACGCCCGAAAATGATAACATTGATACATAATTTTTATTTAATGTCATATGTATTGTTCCAGAATAGAAATTCATGATGATCTTCTGAAAAATCCTTATGCCATACTGGATAGAAGGGAAATGGGAAGGCTTTTAATACAAACAAGTGCAATCATCGCAAATTGTCGTTATTCTTTTTAAATGATCCGGGCTTTGCCGGGGCTCTACCGGGATCAATCGTAGCTCTACCTTTATCCTCCGGGGCTCTGCCTGAAGTAACCGGGGCTCTGCCGGCATATACCGGGGCTCTACCGTAGCACTACCGTAGCTCTACCGTAGCTCTACCGGCTATATCATACACCGGATCATCCCCGGTTTGTGCCGGCAGAGCTACGGTGCTTTCCCGGTATAACCCCGGTCATTCCCGACAGAGCTAAGGATGAAGCCGGCAAAGCTATACCTTCCCGGATCATCCCGGACCACCCCGGTGATATTAAATATTTTATTCCATCCGGGGTCGAATGCCGGATATTCCCGGATCATCCCGGATCATCCAGGACGTTGCCGGCAGAGTTACGGATGTACCCCGGTTGTTCCCGGTCGTACCCCGGTCGTTCCCGGATCACCCCGGACGTCTACCGGGGCTCTGCCGGAATATAAGTGAGACTGTAGCTTTAATGTCGCAAGTCTATGTTTTTCGCCCTGATTCATGCCTATAATAGCCCTTTGTAAAACTAATCGACGTGATACATGTTAACTAAAGTGAAGTTAGTTTTAACAGGTAGTAATCCTAAGCTAAAACAAGTATCACGATTTTATTTAAAGTTTAGGTGCTTACAAATAATCAGTAGTAAAATTAAAGAGAAATAACATTTGATATGTACTCATCGAACTTTATGCAACGTGAAAAGTCCAAATTCATTATCATAAAACCGCCTCCGTGGTCGAGGGGTTAGAGTCGATGACTTCTAATCCAGTTACCTCACTGGCGTGGGTTCGATCCCCGGGAGATGCTTTGGTAGTTTAGCGCGGAGGAAGGTGTCTAGTACTGGTGTAACTCTCCAGGAACGATGGTTAGGAAACTACCCGCCGATATGACTGAAATACTGTTGGGAAAAGGCGTAAAATGAAAAAAAACAAAACAAACAAACAAACATTGTTATAATATAGATGCAAATGGTTAAAATGTCGAACAATATTTACCATAAAATTGGAAAGTGCACCAATTTCTGTATATTAACAATACTTAGTATTCTTTCGAGACATGAGTAGACAAGAATCTAATCTTGATTTCTGCATAAGTTTCAATGCCAGACACATTTATTTGTTAATAATTGAAACAATCAAGGTTGGAATAGTTCGTCGAGTGAGAATCTTGGTTGTATAATCAGTAAATATTTCATTTTTGTATATATAAATAAAAATGTCGATGTTTTTATTTAAGTATAGAGTATCGCTTTACGTAAGTAAATAAATATACATTGCTAACGTCGTCCGACGTTTTAAGATAAAGTTATTAACGTTGACGTTAATGGCGTTACTTGACGTCGGCTTTTTCAAAACCGTTACGCTTAAGCTTTTTCGTAAAGGAGAGTCGTTTAAAGTAAAGAAAGGTACACATTACATAAAAATTTAAAAATGCACTAACGCAAAAATAGAAAAAGTCGAAAATATCCAATAATTTCTTTAACGTCGGTTTGTGCTTGGCGGGCACAGACTTTGTTTATAAAAGTGTACTTTTACACAAGTCGCCCGTTTTAATATTTTCATAACTTACGCAGTTATTTCGGATAAAACTGAATCCAATTAAAGAAGAACCTGCTCATGACTGCATGGCTATCAAGAATTGTCGTCTTCTGTACTGGTAAGAGGTTTTTTATTGTGACTATAGAGCAGAAGGTTTGAAGTTCAATTTTGCTTTAAAAAAAGGTATTTGTCTTAAGCCGAACCTCTGGAAGAATTTAATATCATTCTTTCCTGTTCAAGCATGATTTAAAGTCACTACGGCAGATGTTAAGTGATTTCTAGAAGCTATAAAAAGCTATCCCATACTTCATTCATCACATTGTCATTTTATTTTTTCTTGTCCCTCGAGGTAATTACGTCCCATCCATTTAGTGTTGAGAAAGTCGAACCCGCTTTTGAATACAGCTTTTTTCGAGGAAAGAAGTTTTTAAAGACGTTTGTTGCACATTATTCCTAAATGTCAAACTCGATATAATGTCAGCTAATTGTATTTACATTTTTTGCACTCGATGGATCTTCTCTTTCCAGAACTATTTATATGATTGATTTTAGTTATTTTCTAAACCGTATGACTTTAAGCAATCATCTAAACAGT
Organism: Ruditapes philippinarum; assembly: GCF_026571515.1. NCBI lineage: Eukaryota > Metazoa > Mollusca > Bivalvia > Venerida > Veneridae > Ruditapes > Ruditapes philippinarum. The sequence goes on along the minus strand of NW_026865440.1, from coordinate 202,439 downwards.
ATGATTTTTACCGAACATCTAAACCGTATGGCTTTAACGAAATATCTAAACCGTATGGCTTTAATCAAAAATCTAAACCGTATGACTATAACTAAAAATCTAAACTGTATGACTTTAACAAAACATCTATATCTAAACAAAATCCAAACCGTATGATCGTAACCAAACATGCAAAATATATGATCTTAACCAAACATCTAAACCGTATTATTTGTTTGTTTGTTTGTTTGGGTTTTGGGTCACATCGACACACTATAGGTCATATCGCGATGTTCCAGCTTTACTGGTGGATGAAGACCTCAGGTGCCCTTCCGTGCATTATTTCAGGAAAGAACAGGTACCTGAGTAGAACCACCGACGTTCCGTAAGCTAGCTGGATAGCTACCTCGCATGAAATAATCCAAAGTCCCTGTCGGAATTCGAACCCACAGGTTAGGGGCTAGTGGTTTGAAGTAAATTACCTTAACCACTCGGCCACGGACGCCCCCTAAACCGTATGAATTTAACCAAACATTCAGATATTTATTAAACAAAAGAAGTAGTATCTATGTTCTTATGTTCCAGCTAGAAGCAAAACAAATTTGCAAACAGCACAACACAATAAAAACAATTTGAAATTTTGCATGCAATTAACGTTCTCTTGTTTGTGTTCGTTAATCATTTCGGTTTTTATAAAAGGACAATTTGTTTAGCAAAATTAGTTTCTATTTTAGTCAGTTAACACTTTTTTTCTATTTTATGAGATTAGAGAAATGAAAAGTTCGAAATTGACGGAAAAAGTCTGCAAACTGCCAGACATCGTTGCAATTCGTTTGAGTGTAGAATTTTTTAAGGATAAAATATAACATGATGAAAATATTGTTATGTTATATTCGTTCCTTAGGCCATCCCCTTATTGCATGTTATATTTATCTGTAATTATAAATAACATGTTAATATGTTATTTAGGTAAGATAATTTTGTTATAGAATATCAATTGTACTCCGCTAAAATACCGCATCGTGTATATACGTTGCGTCACCTACAAACACGACATTTTGGACTACATATTACAAGTCACTGATTTAAACTTGAATGTCCATATCTCCTTTAAAGTAAAAAGTTACTATCAGTTAAATAAGTTAATGAAAGAAAATTTTTTGCTTAATACGATTTGCAGTATGATTTAAGTACCATTATACCTACGAGCTCTTTTTTTAATTTTTCCCCATAACATCATGACATGGGAAAGATGTTTGATAATAAGTACAAAATATTTGAGCCGCGCCACGACAAAACCAACGTAATGCGTTTGCGACCAGCATGGATCCAGACCAGCCTGCGCATCTGCGCAGTCTGATCAGGATCCATGCTGTTAGCTATCAGTTTCTCTACTTGTAATAGGGTTTGTTAAGCGAACAGCATGGATCCTGATCAGACTGCGGGATGCGCAGGCTGGTCTGGATCCATGCTGGTCGCAAACGCACAATGTTGGTTTTGTCGTGACGCGGCTCATATATTGTAGAAAAAAAAACAAATGACGGCAGTTTCCTATTATTAAGTATAATGAATTGTTTTGGAAATAAAATCGTTAATTGTCGTCAGAATCATGCGGTGAATAAGAAAAATAAAGACAGGAAAACAGTCCTCAATATAATTATTATAGATTTAAAAAGAGCTTATTACATTATTTTACATAACTTCAATTTAAATTACTTCATTGTTCGATTTTCAATGAAACAACTCCGTTTTATTATATAACAGTTACTCAGACAGGAACAATTAAAAACCATTCATGTCGTACCGTGGTTAAATAACATATTTTTAGTGTCAACTTTACATTAAATCAGCGACAATACAAGTAAAATGTTTGAATTATCCGTTATTCAAACATTCGGAATAATTGATTTAAACGGACAAAGGTTTAAGTTGATCGGCTTTATCTTGACGCACTTGTTCGTGTACAATTTATCCCAAGCTTTAAACCAAACGCGAATGGCTTTGTTAGAGAATATGCTAAACAAATATGTTAGCTTTTAAAGACAGTTATAAGTTACACGCGTAAGATTAGTGAACATGATGGGAAAGCCAAAAAGGAAATACATGGATGTAACGCATTCATCCCCGAATCAAAAATCTACGTATCACGAAGAAGAAAAGACAGAAAGGTTGAATATGGACCATGAAAGAATAAAATCAAATTTACTTTCACACATACTTGATATAAATGGTTTGAATAAATATGCTTCAAAATTAAGGGAGAGGAACGTGCACATGGAAGAGTTCACTAAAACATTTCTTCGTGGGTCAAAAAAATATAGGTAGTTGGGGCTTTGCAGAAGGAACTAACATAAAAGGAAGTGATGCAGACGTAATGATCCCATTGAACGGAATTGCTGTCGTAGATGAAAATGAGTATCTACTAAATACTGCAATAGAGCTTCTCATTGAAAAAGATGGATGCAATCCAGGATATATCAAATTGATTGGTAGGAAATTGGATTTTTCAGCGAAATATTTTCCTAATGACTCTTGCGGTCAACAATTCATATCAAATTTATCGTTTTTAAAGAAAAAATGTGGAAATAAGACATATATATATCAAGTGGACAGTTTAATAAGTTTATTCATTTGGATTTATATACATTACCAGATAAATTTACAGACCCGGCTATCATAATCAGTGGACCAGCACGTAAAAATAAAACTAAACTCGGAGAAGTGGACTACGTTTTAGCAATAGAGTGTGGCAGTTGGCCTCCATGTGTACAACAATGGTTAAGCCGCTCGAGGAAACATCAATGGCCAAGTAAAAAGTTTCTAAAGTCTTTACCAGATACATGTAAATGCCATGTTGTACCAACTGGGGACGAATCTTCGCCGATTGTAGACATACAATGGAGAATATCCTTCGTCTCAATCGAACGTGAACTTGTTTGGCAAATGAATGATATTCAGTTAAAATGCTTTATCATCCTAAAAATTTTGTTAGAAAGGACCAAAATTGCATTGCCAAACAACACATTGAAAACGTATCATTTGAAAAATGCTATGTTTTGGCTGATAGAAGAAACACCAGCAGAACAATGGAGCGCACATTTGTTGCATGCACGAGTTATTGAATGTTTGGAGAAGATACTTCAGTATGTTAGAAACAAATGTTTACCTCAGTATATGTATGCCAGAAAATAACTTGTTTAGAAACAGATTTATGACCAGCGCTGATACTAAAGATACAATAACTTGTTTAAAGAATATGCAAGGAAATGTTTTGAAGATTGTCAAAGATGGGTATGGTACCTGTCGTGACAAAATGGACAAAGAAAGTTTATTCCATTTATCCAACAACTTTCTAGGAAACTCAATCGTTTATATTAGTTCAGGAGTAAGATCTGATAAGATTATTAATTACAAAGAGAAACTTTGTCAAGAATTTGGCGAAAGTAGTAAATTGTTAACTGAAAATATAAATGTAGCGATTGCAAAAGCTTTGTATATCGAAACAACCGAAAACATAAAAAGTGCGATTGTGTCTAGAAATGCAATCAGTGAGTATTTAGGTAACAGTTCAGAGACCAGTTCTTTAAGCTGCCTGTATCTGGGGCTTTTTCAATTACACAGCAGGAATTATTCCTATGTTATATCACTAATTGAAGGTATTCTTTCAAATATGACTGAATATGATAGACGTTTACCTCGTGTTTTCTTTAGTAATCCAGATAATGCGTACCTGCCAAACTTCTTAATTTTGGAACAAATAATTAAGGGTAAAAAGTGTTGCACAGGTATTGATCAATATGTATTAGCATATCTTCTGATATTTCTTTCATATCATCATTTAGGTTGTGAAGATAAATGTAATCATGTGATACAAACATTGTCGGAAATTGTAAACAACACCTGTATAGACTACCCACCATGCTTTGCAATCCATCTGAACTGTTTTTGCTAGGAAATGAGGTATCTGCTTTTGATACGTTTTGTAGATCATTGCAGGCTCTTCCATCGGTTGTTAATGGCGCGTCATATCACATGGCGTGCATGATTAATAAGAAAATCTCAACCCGCAGTTAATACTCACTTTGCTTTTGGTGGCAAAAAGCTTTGTAAATACTGGTTGTTTAACTTTAAAGTCATTTTGATAAATACATTTTATCTCAGTTCATTGTTGCCTTAATGTTTTTAATTATTCTTCCCAACGTTTCTCAAATGAAACAGCGCATACTTTACAGGTACATGTTGTATATTTTAAATATTGAGAAAATGCCATGGACAATAACTATACCGTTATTTTTAAAAAGTTATTTCGGAGTTACGTATGACATTTTAATTAGTTTTAGTTTTTGCTAAAAATACAGGATTTATTTTCATCGAGTTGTATGAAAATAAATAGTTCATGAGTGGTGGTATCCACGAGTGAAATATGATAATTTTCATATCAGAAAATGCAAACAAAACCTCTATTTTATAAAAGTTTCAAAGTTTATTTCAGAACTCAATTCATGAACACACATGACAATATGAGCTATAGCATATAAACGTACATTACATAGCATACACATGAAAATAATAATATTAATACAATTCATCTTAACAAAATGGAGAGAAACACGCATTTTCAAGGACATGATGAACAAATATGTAGAAATGTTAACTATTCTCAAATTTTGTAATTATTTCCTTAACAAATAAACAAAAACTTCTGTATTCATTACAATGAGTCATATTCATATTCATAATAGATTTAAAAGTTAATATATTTGGATGTCTTAAATAATTATGATCTAGCATTCTTTTTCTTAGTACAGATAATTCATTGCATTCAAAGAGATAGTGGAATTCATCTCCAATACTTCCGGAGCTGTTACAAAGAGTACATTTACGTAAATTTAAATCTATACCATTCCAACTTCCGGTTTCTACAGGAAGTCTGCTGTTTCTTGTTTTAAACTTAATTACATATCTTAATAAGTTTTTTGGTGTATTTATTAAATAGGGTTCGAAATGGAATGTTTCTTTAAATAATCTATAATTTCTACATTTACTTGATTCGTTTACTGTACAATACCAGTCATTTAAAAATATATCTGACAATTTTTGCTTAACATTGGCAACTAACCATTTGTGATTAGGAAACATCTGATAGGTCCATACATTAGGGTTTCCACATTTAACAAGTATATTTTTTATATGCTTAAACCATCATGTCATCATTGATAACATGTAAATCCGAGATATCGTTGTCAGAGAGTGTATAGTTGTCATTACTACAACTATTGATATTTTTGAAATAATTATACAGATCGTTTAATTCAGAATTAACTACGTTTTTCTTTCCACCATTTAGGATCTTCCAGTACTCTCTAGGACTTGATTTTTTTAAACTTTTAAGTTTTTTAATATTTGTCATTTTAAATTGATTATAACTTTCCTTCAATTGTTTTTTATATATTTTGCTATTAGTTTTTAAATTTTGTTTATAAACATCATTTTTACGTAATTTGTACAAATATTTGGCTCGATGAAAATTTCGTCTAGCTGCTTTACATTCAGCATTTACCCAAGGCGGTAAGAGATTTATTTTCCGTTTATTACTGGAAGTTTGTTTAACACCATTTGTAATAAAGCTTTTTTCGATACTATCGCTAAATACTGAGCAAATTTCTGTTACTAACTTATTAACAATTTCTTGAGAACAGTTGTTAGTCTCCTGTATAGTGATTAATTCATCATATATTCTATTTACATTATCTGTATCTAAGTTATCAACAAACGTTTGAATATTATTTTGGTCCCACAATTTAGGTCTCTGGTTTTTGACAGTTGGTTGAGTCTTTACAAATGTATCCCCATGATCAAAAACAACTTCATATAGAAGTTCCTGTTAATTATACCAATTTTTCTCTTTTTTGACACTGCAATTTGACAATCGGAACATCCTCGGCTATTATTCATAATAACCTCGGAAACAATACGGAGTGAAAGTAATTTTACCGCGTGGTTTCAGACGTAAACAGAAAAAAGAGTGTTATCGTTAATAATGTAAAACAAATGTACATATTTGACACCCAAAGAAAAAATAAAATATGTTTTGGTACAATTATGATTGAATATATGTCTGACAAGCATTTAATATTTATTCAGATATGCCCACTGATTTACAATGATGGACAAATCTAACTTAATGTTAGCAGGTTGGCATTTTTGTATTTTCGATTTCTTCAACAATAATATTAAGTACATATGTATATAAATAATGCACTGTTTACTTTAATATCTATGAATTTACTTATTTAAGCCGGATTATTACTTGATATATTGGAGGAAAAAAACCTGCCAATAACTCACAGCATTTAATTACTATTTGTTTACATGTTTAGTTTCTTAGATTAGTTAGACCGAAGTACCGTATCCGTTCTGTGTATTCCTGAGGTCCAAAGACTGACGGAAAAGGCCGAAAAGTTACGATTTTACAATTTTAAAGATTTCCGAGAAATTTTGTGTATTGGCTGAATTTCGAATATTAAAGTAGTCTGATACCGACATCAGTGAAAATACGGAAAATATGTTCACTGCAGTGAAAAAAAAAATACAGTGAAAATACGGAAAATAAGAAAACACATTTTATTACATCAATATTTTCAATATTTCATATATAAGTATATATGAAATTAAAGTAAATTCCAATATTTAGGTCCGTTTTAGTTATATCTCCGTAACAAGACTGAAAATTAAATGCAACTTTTAAACTTTCTCAACAATTCGGTATGTCGTTTAAATGTCTGATTATTTACATTAATTGTCCTTAAAAGTATGTAAAGCTGTATCAGTACTGTCTACTATTGAAGCTCAAATTTTGCATTTTCATATAATTCTAAATATTCTAAACTTTGAGCGGATTACTACAAATTCAAAGCAGGGCGTGTCCATTACCGGTTGGAATTCCGCAAAATACAAACGTATGGGTTCAGCTATAGTAACAAAGTAAACTATAGCCATTTAATATTCACGCAAATACTCCCCAAATTAACAGCTGGTCATAGGACTAATAGAAAAAGAAAAAAATATGTGCTACATTGTATCTATGATTCAGAAACAAGAACACCATATACAAACTGTGTGTAAAGTATTTATATGGTATTTGTAAACTTCTTTTCACCAAGTGCAAGGAAATGTCTTTATTTTCAAATTTTTGTATGATTCATGTAAGACTAGCTATGATAGTGGATTAATATATATAATACTGTTTTAAAAGTATTAACAAATGTAACTATGCATTTTATAAATACATAAATCAATCAAAACAGATTTAACGATATTTGTTGAAACCTTGCCCTGAAAAAAAGAGAAGTAATAAACTGTTTCGGATATTGCACGATCTTACGGTAAATTCGTTAGGGTCTTAGTGGTAAAGTTCACCCGCTTAGCTCAAAGGGGACCATAGATTGCTGATACGATCCTTGATCGAGGCGGGTTTTTTTTATCCATGACTATTTATCTGATAAATATAGTCTAATGACCATTTGCCTCTTACTGTTGACACAAAAATCATGTTGAATTAGTGATCGGTCACTTGCGGAGAAATTGGTTATTTTGTTGTATCTTTAGTTCATTTAATTTGCTACAACGTTTCAATAAATAATATAAGTCTCTAAACATAATGCACTGTGTTCTTTAACAATTAACATCGTTCTATTTACCAATTTTATAAGCGTATCTGTTCTGATGCAGTTTCTTTTTTACATTTTAAGTTGTAGCACTGAAGTTTACCTATGTATATGTCTTTCATAAACTAGAGATGATGTTATTCAAACATTGACACTTCAGTTTTATTAATTTTTACCTATGTCATCTTTCAGCAAATATTCATGGAACACTTTTGTTTGTCTGGTTAAGATATAATCTTTGTTGTAAACAAAGGAATGGCTTTTTAATGATTACGTAATATATCTAAATAAAAGTAATTATTGATCGTCAACAGTGATTTTATTGTATATTTACACACACTTTCGGCCAATCTATGTTTAAAAGGGCAAAGTGCGGGCAATGTTAGAATGTTTCGCAATTCTTACGTTTCAAAGATATCACAACGCAACCTATCTCTCTTTTTCATACAAATGATTTTAAAATATGTAACATTTACCTTTAAGAGTAACAGGTTTTCATTTCTTTCTTTTTTTTAGATTAATTAATTGATTACTTTTTAGAGTAACACATTTTCTTTTGTTTTTTCTTTTAGGTTAATTAATTAATTAATTAATTAATTAAATAATTAATTCAATTGATTAATTTTGCCTTATGTTAAATTCAGAATTCAATTACTTCAAAGACAAGACAGGAATAAAGAAATGAGCCGCGTCACGACAAAACCAACATAGTGGGTTTGCCCAGACCAGCCCGCACATTCGCGCAGTCTGATCAGGTTCCATGCTGTTCGCTTACCAACTCTATTAAAAGTAAAGAAACTGCTAGCGAACAGTATGGATCCTGATCAGACTGCGCGGATGCGCAGGCTGGTCTGGATCCATGCTGATCGTAAACCCACTATTTGGTTTTGTCATGACGCGGCTCAAATGTCTTCTTTGTTCTTCGATTCAATAGACATAATTCTATGAAATGCAAAAAAATGATAGGGTAGAAGTGAAAATCTATTCATACAAGGCATTTTTTATTATCATTTTAGTTTGTGATAACAGAACCATTTGAAGGTGCAAGTCAATTTAAAATAAGTTATGACAATTGTAATCCTTAAGGGAAGAAAATGACAATCATGCTCCGGGAGTTTCTGTAAATGAGTCAAAACAGACGTTTAACATGCATTTTACAGTATTCATTACACAGCATTTGTCATTCCATGAGAATTGAAATATCCGTTTCAAAATCACTGCTGCTCATCCTAAACACGCAATCTGCAAATTAGTATAAATGGCAACGGAAATTTTCAATGCAAGTTGGCTTTTAAAATAGAGTGTATTATGCATTTCCCTGAATTGACATCATTTGAGCTACGTCACGACAAAACCAACATAGTGCGTTTGCGACCAGCATGGATCCAGACCAGCCTGCGCATCCGCGCAGTCTGATCAGGATCCATGCTGTTCGCTTACCTACCCTATTACAAGTAGAGAAACTGATAGCGAACATCATGTATCCTGATCAGACTGCGCGGATGCGCAGGCTGGTCTGGATCCATGCTGGTCGCAAACCCATTATTGGCGTCCGCGCCGAAGCGCGGCGCTCTTATGGAATGAGATCAGATTTTGAGAAAGGGCGAAAGCAACTTCTCGAGTTTTTTAGTCGGTCATAATAAATGCCGAAAATTCCGATCGGTATGAGGGTGCTTGATTATTAAATAAGAATGAAATGTCGCGATATGTTACAATGAATTTTCGCAATGCAAACATTTACAAATGAAATAACCTTTTCCGTCAATAAATCGCGCTCTTCGGGGTTTTTTATTTATCATTTTGTAGTACACAGTCGGTTATCATGTCATGGTATGTTATTGTTGTACATGTATCCTAGAATGATCAGTTGATGACCTAAATATTCCAAAAACCTATTTATAGATATATCTTTTTATCACTCCTATCGGTAAATGCCGGTCTCTCCGGTCTATTTTGACCAGGATTTACTAGTGACCGGCGAATAGTACCACACGTTATATTGTCCGGTCTCTCCCGGTTTTGGAGTAGATGTTTGATATCGTTACAATTAGAAAAAAACAACAATAGCATGTTTCATTTTATCTATATGAGATAAAAAACAATAAATATGTACACGGATTTATATGTAATATAAATCCGTGATATGTACAATAATTGAGAAAAAGGTACATTTTTATGGTATTAAAATGACATTATCAACTTTGAAACATTTTATTTAATTATTCAATTTGTTATCCGTGTTTAGTAAAGATGCCGAGGAATTATTCAAAGTTACAAATTAGATTTCATGAATTATTCAATTGATCGATAATTTAAAAAATGATAAAGAAAAATACAATGTACATGTACATGGTTTAAGAATAAACAATATTATAGATTGAAAGATAAACCATAATTTACTGACTTTTTCCAGTTAAGCTTTGACTTATAATCGTCGGTCAATATGACAATTGAATTCCTAAAATTTATTTTACAATTTTAATAAAAAAGAGTAGTAAAAACTCAGTATTAAAATAGCACATAAACACAAAAAAGAATAAAAGAAAACATATTCATAAAATTTGTATTTTTTTTAAATTAAAATTAATAGATATTACAATTATTGTATAATAAACAATTATGCTCAACATGATCAACATGGTAATATAACCAGTGTCATATTTTTACTAACTTAAAGTGTGAACAGATACCTTAAGGTGACAACAGACACTTTTCGTGGTACTCACATAAATGTCATTTAAACCAACTTATTTCAGTAATAATTGTTATTTATTTTTATCTTTGTGCATTAAATGTCGTTGATTATCATAAAAAATAACATATTTGAAAAAAATGCCTTTGTAAATGATTGATTTTTAATAAAAATCCTAAATTTTAAATCGTCATATCAAAGTCATTTTTATTTTTTTGTCATCAAACTTTTGGAAAATAAACATACTTATAATATCTGGGGAACCGTGTCTCAAATTTTTTCTATATTTTCTCAAAAAAAAATTACGTAACGTCAAACGTTTTATGCGACTTTTTTCACCATACATATTACGTAATGAAAGATAATTAAGTCGCTGATTGAGCAAACAAAAATCCCTGACACGGTTCCCTCCGTAAATGAATTCCCTTCCATGTGCTTTAAACCGCATGTTAATTGCTTGATTATTAAAAAAGTTATGCCGATTCAAAGTTAGTCCGACCCGGATCAAACGAAGTGTCTTCGCTAATAGCGATAACATGTACATAATAAGGGACAAATGTGTGGTACGTGTTGATCATGCGTTACACATATGGATTATAAATGATTGCATACATGTATATCCGTTGCTATTAATAACCACGATCATAAAGAAATAACAAGTAATATTCTAATCTCTAGCATGCCAATCAAAGTTCATAATGAACAATGTCTTTCGTCAGCTCATTCATAAGTGGTATACATTTCTGGTAGTTTATAAGAATATCTTGTCATCATATGTGTACTAGTTCATCTTCACTTGCTGCATTTCTTGCTTGGACGCCCTTTGATGCTTTGCATCAATGCTTTTCTTGTGTTGGTTTTATCATGACGCGGCTCATTTAATACTCATCATGCTCGGGAAGCGCGACAAATAAACTATTCTTTACCAACGGATATTGCCTTCTTTAAGGGTCATTCCTTGTTTGATATAAACTTTCGACAAAAATTAGTTACAATTACAAATATTTCCATTTACATGATTTGTCATATAAATTTCACACTTATACATACGCACGCGCAATTGCACGCACGAAATGCAAGTTTATGCGATTCTTGAATACACAATGTCAGCACATGTATAAATATATACTCATACGTGGTTTTCAAACCAGAAAGGTCATCGAGAAGTCAGCAAAATTAGGCTGACATTTTTTTGTGTGTGCAATTTCATACTAGTTTAAATAATCAAAGCCAACCTACTGTACATACTAACTCGATTACAAAAAGAAACTAAATTAATACCATAATAATTATGCAACTAAACAAATATTCAAATCAAGGGAATCTAGAGAGCTTAAACTTTTCCTTTTTGGGGGAAAAATGGGAAAAAGCGAAAAAATTTCATATTGAATGAATTACCAGTCCCATATGTATAATAAATTAATAATTGTAAAATTTGCAATGCATGGAAGCAAATAAAAGTTGATGCCAATGTTCTTTGAATTTTTTTTTGTCTTACAGAGCATCATACTTCCGGTAAACATTTTAGGTGAATCAAAGAAATGTGATGATGACAAAGATGACAAAAGGATGTCTACTGTTAACTTATTTTACAACATATACTTACACGAGTCAGTAAAAATGGTTAAAAACAGAACTAAAGGTCTTACATAGCCCTTTTATTTAATAATATTGACTTGCCTAAAATATAGAAACATACGTGTATTCAGTAACACTATCGCAAAAACATTCTTCTTTAAGCAAAAAGTATCGCATTGTTAATTGAAAAAAAAAACAACAAAAAAACAACAAATTTCAATCACGCTGGTGTTGTTGTGTTAGCATGCAATATGCGGATAAGAATAATTGCAGACGGTAATTTCATTAGAAAGTGAATCAATTCTTTTTTCAAAATGCAGCATTAAATTTGTGTTCATTTGAAGAAATGGGTTCTATTTGTACTTCGTTGTTAACAGTTTCTTAAAGATCATAGAAGTTAAAGGTATTTCATATAAGAAAGAATAAAACACTATTTTTGTCACCAGCATATGCCAAGAAAATTGTAATATCTAACGTAATTCAAAAGTTAAAGTTGTATATTTTAACACCGATGATAGGCGTTTGACAGGTTATTCTGTAATTACACAAAAATAATTATTATTTTAACGCACATTAACACATTTAAGTAGATAAGATATTTGTTATACCTTTTAATCAAACTGAATTTATTTTTATGCAATAATTTTCTATTGACAAAAAAAAAGAAAAAAAAAAGAGCTTTTCATTCGTATTTATCTTTCATTTAAAATCCCGTAATTCCACTAAAAAGTATTTTTGTTTTTGAAATTAACTGTTTACCTCATACACAATAAAAGATATTTAAATTTAAATTTGACAGATGACAAACATCGAATGACAAAAAAACAACAACAACAACAAAAACAAAACAAAAACAAAACAATAAAAAACAACAACAAAAAACAACATTTATATAATTATATAATTATATATATATATTATCTTAACGTGCAAAATCCGTCCAATAAGCTTAATAGGTAGAGCGTTTTTTTTTAGTTTTTAAATTGTTTACATGTACATATACTAGCATAATTCTGTATCTTTTTTTTTCGTTTTTTTAATCTTCTTGTAGATTAAGATTAAGAAATCCATCATATACTCAATGTATTCATTGCAATGAAATTGAATGCAGTGTCAAATCAAAAGAACTTGAATTAAGACATAGCAAATGGAAAAAAGCACACAAACTAAGGCACCAGATGCGCGGAGGAAGGTTGTCTAGTAGGGGCCTACTGGTGTAACTCTCCAGGAACGATGGTTAGGAAACTACCCGCCTATATGTCTAAAATACTGTTGGGAAAAGGCGTACAATGAAACAAACAAACATATTATATGACCGAGTGAACCGTGTATTGAACCGCTATATCTAAATAACGCAAAGGGATATTTTTTGGCGCAAATGGCACAAATTTTATCTCAAGTTTGATTTTCTTCTAATATTGTGGTTGGAGGCATGCAGCTTTATATACTGTTTATTCCAATAAACAGTATATAACAGTATAACAGTATATAACAGTACAATCAAATGATATCAACATTTTTATGTAAACTTGTTTGATTAACATACTTTATACTCGTTTTGGAAAATGTAGAGGAAATGCTTCCTTATATTTAAAAAAACAGTGACCGAAAATTTGCTTATTGAACTTTACAAGAAACTTTTATTTTGAAAATACTTTTAATATATATATAATTTTTCTACAAAGGGAACTGAATTTAAAATACAAATGTAAATGATATATATCATTTAATTTACATTAAGTAATTTTACATTTTTTTTTGTAGAAAAAGTTTCCCTAATGCGCCAAGAAAAAAGTCCATTTCTCCGGCATATAATCTTTTAAAACATTAACAAAGATGAAATGTAAAACAAACTTTCATTGCAATATATATAATAAATTCTATTTTGTTTAATAATTGTAATTTATAAACATTCATTGTGTCTGTTATACAAAAATATCCCCAAATATTTTCGAATTAAACAAATTTTCCACAGCAGCAAAAAGACCTCTCGCATGCTTCTTTTTAAAGAAGCAAACTTGTTTACTATTTGTTTACATGTTTAGTTTATTAGCGTAGGTTAGACCGACGTACGTACCGTATCCGTTCTGTGTATTCCTAATATTGTGTTCGAGGTCTTAAGACTGATGGAAAGGGCCGAAAAGTTGCGATTTACAATTTGAATTTTTCGAGAAAATGTTGTGTATTGGCTGAATTTCAAATATTAAAGTAGTCTACACACCAGTGTAAATACGGAAAATATGTTTCACCGCAGTGAAAGAAATAGTTATTTACAGTGAAAATAAGAAAACACATTTTATTACATCAATATTTCTCAATATTTCATATATAAGTATATGAAATTAAAGTAAATTCCAATTTTTAGGTCCGTTTTAGTTATATCTCCGTAACAAGACTCAAAAATTAAATGCAACTTTTAAACTTTCTCAACAATTCGGTATGTCGTTTAAATGTCTGATTATTTACATTAATTGTACTTAAAAGTATGTAAAGCAGTATCAGTACTGTCTACTATTGAAGCTCAACTTTTGCATTTTCATATAATTCTAAATATTCTAAACTTTGAGCGGATTACTCCAAATTCAAAGCAGGGCGTTTCCATTACCGGTTGGAATTCCGCAAAATACAAATGTATGGGTTCACCTATAGTAACAAAGTAAACTATAGCCATTTAATATTCACGCAATATTCCCCAAATTGTATCATAGTTTGGAGACCTTTCTGTTGAAAATGTGTCAGGGTTAAATCGTATTCATATACATGCACAGTGCGTTAACTGGAGTGCGGGTATTAGTTACCCGCACTCCAGAGCATACCCATTGATTGGCTCATTTTTGCTGGGGTTTACATATTGTGACGGCAGTGAAAGTGAAATCGACAGAAATGTCATATTTAGATGCTCGTTCATTGGTTCATTTTTGCCGGGGTTTCATATTGTAACAACAGGGAACGTGTTTTTATGTTTGACTATGATACAAAAGAGAAAGAACACCAAAACACTCGGTAATCTGATAAATACTCGGGGGGCTACGCCCCCTCGTACAAATCAGATAACCTCGTGTTTCGGTGCTCTTTCTATTACTTAACAGCTGGTCATAGGACTAATAGAAAAAGAAAAATATGTGCTACATTGTATCTATGATTCAGAAACAAGAACACCATATACAAACTGTGTGTAAAGTATTTGTATGGTATTTGTAAGCTTCTTTTCACCAAGTTCAAGGAAATGTCTTTATTTTTCAAATTTTTGTATGATACATCTAAGACTAGCTATGATAGTGGATTAATATACATGTATATTATACTGTTTTAAAAAGTATTAACAAATGTAACTATGCATTTTATAAATACATAATTCAATCAAAAACAGATTTAACGATATTTGTTGAAACCTTTCCCTGAAAAAAGAGAAGTAACAAACTGTTTGGGACGATCTTACGTAATTTTGTTAGGGTCTTAGTGGTAAAGTTCACCCGCTTAGCTCAAAGGGGACCATAGATTGCTGATACGATCCTTGATGGAGGCGGTTTTTTTCTCCATGACTATTAATCTGATAAATATAGTCTAATGACAATTTGCCTCTTACCGTTGACACAAAAATCATGTTGAATTAGTGGTCGGTCACTTGCGGGGAAATTGGTTATTTTGTTGTATCTTTAGTTCATTTCATTTGCTACAACGTTTCAACGAATAATATCCATACTCGGTAAGCTTAGAATCTTAAACTTATTTTCTTATGTGTCTAAACATAATGGATTTTCAATTATTACGTAATATATCTAAATAAAAGTAATTATTGATCGTCAACAGTGACTTTATTGTATATTTACACACAAATCGGCCAATCTATGCTTAAAAGGGCAAAGTGCGGGCAATGTTAGAATGTTTCGCAATTCTTACGTTTCAACGATATCACAACGCAACCTATCTCTCTTTTTCATACAAATGATTTTAAAATATGTAACATTTACCTTTAAGAGTAACAGGTTTTCATTTCTTTCTTTTTTTTAGATTAATTAATTGATTACTTTTTAGAGTAACACATTTTCTTTTGTTTTTTCTTTTAGGTTAATTAATTAATTAATTTATTAATTAAATAATTAATTCAATTGATTAATTTTGCCTTATGGTTAATTCAGAATTCAATTACTTCAAAGACAAGACAGAAATAAAGAAATGAGCCGCGTCACGACAAAACCAACATAGTGGGTTTGCCCAGACCAGCCCGCGCATTCGCGCAGTCTGATCAGGTTCCATGCTGTTCGCTTACCAACTCTATTACAAGTAAAGAAACTGCTAGCGAACAGTATGGATCCTGATCAGACTGCGCGGATGCGCAGGCTGGTCTGGATCCATGCTGATCGTAAACCCACTATTTGGTTTTGTCGTGACGCGGCTCAAATGTCTTCTTTGTTCTTCGATTCAATAGACATAATTCTATGAAATGCAAAAAAATGATAGGGTAGAAGTGAAAATCTATTCATACAAGGCATTTTTTATTATCATTTTAGTTTGTGATAACAGAACCATTTGAAGGTGCAAGTCAATTTAAAATAAGTTATGACAATTGTAATCCTTAAGGGAAGAAAATGACAATCATGCTCCGGGAGTTTCTGTAAATGAGTCAAAACAGACGTTTAACATGCATTTTACAGTATTCATTACACAGCATTTGTCATTCCATGAGAATTGAAATATCCGTTTCAAAATCACTGCTGCTCATCCTAAACACGCAATCTGCAAATTAGTATAAATGGCAACGGAAATTTTCAATGCAAGTTGGCTTTTAAAATAGAGTGTATTATGCATTTCCCTGAATTGACATCATTTGAGCTACGTCACGACAAAACCAACATAGTGCGTTTGCGACCAGCATGGATCCAGACCAGCCTGCGCATCCGCGCAGTCTGATCAGGATCCATGCTGTTCGCTTACAAACTCTATTACAAGTAGAGAAACTGATAGCGAACATCATGGATCCTGATCAGACTGCGCGGATGCGCAGGCTGGTCTGGATCCATGCTGGTCGCAAACCCATTATGTTGGTTTTATCATGACGCGGCTCATTTAATACTCATCATGCTCGGGAAGCGCGACAAATAAACTATTCTTTACCAACGGATATTGCCTTCTTTAAGGGTCATTCCTTGTTTGATATAAACTTTCGACAAAAGTTAGTTACAATTACAAATATTTCCATTTACATGATTTGTCATATAAATTTCACACTTATACATACGCACGCGCAAACGCACGCACGAAATGCAAGTTTATGCGATTCTTGAATACACAATGTCAGCACATGTATAAATATATACTCATACGTGGTTTTCAAACCAGAAAGGTCATCGAGAAGTCAGCAAAATTAGGCTGACATTTTTGTGTGTGTGCAATTTCATACTAGTTTAAATAATCAAAGCCAACCTACTGTACATACTAACTCGATTTACAAAAAGAAACTAAATTAATACCATAATAATTATGCAACTAAATAAATATTCAAATTCAAGGAAATCTAGAGAGCTTAAACTTTTCCTTTTGGGAAAAATGGGAAAAAGCGAAAAATTTCATATTGAATGAATTACCAGTCCCATATGTATAATAAATTAATAATTGTAAAATTTTGCAATGCATGGAAGCAAATAAAAGTTGATGCCAATGTTCTTTGAATTTTTTTTTGTCTTACAGAGCATCATACTTCCGGTAAACATTTTAGGTGAATCAAAGAAATGTGATGATGACAAAGATGACAAAAGGATGTCTACTGTTAACTTATTTTACAACATATACTTACACGAGTCTGTAAAAATGGTTAAAAACAGAACTAAAGGTCTTTACATAGCCCTTTTATTTCATAATATTAACCTGCCTAAAATATCTTTAGAGTTTGAAGAAACATACGTGTTTTAAGAAACCCCATCGCAAAAACCTTCTTCTTAAAGCAAAAAGTATCACACTGTTAATTGAAAAAAAAACAACAAATTTCAATCACGCCGTTGTTGTTGTGTTAGCATGCAATACGCGAATAAGAATAATTGCAGACGGTAATTTCATAAAAAAAGCAATCAATTCTTTTTTCAAAAAGCAGAATTAAATTTATGTTCATTTGAAGTAATGGGTTCTATTTGTACTTCGTTGTTAACAGTTTTTTGAAGATCATAGAAGTTAAAGGTATTTCATATAAGAAAGAATAAAACACTATTTTTGTCACCCAGCATATGCCAAGAAAATTGTAATATCTAACGTAATTCAAAAGTTATATATTTTAACACAGATGATAGGCGTTTGACAGGTTAGTCTGTAATTACACAAGGATAATGATTATTTTAATGCACATTAAAACATTTAAGTAGATAAGATATTTGTTATTCCTTTTTATCAAAATGAATTATTTTCTTTTATGCATTTTTTCTATTGAAAAAAATAAAAGATTTTATCATTCGTTTTTTATTTTTCATTTGAAATCCCGTAATTCCACTAAAAAGTATTTTTGTTTTTTGAAATTAACTGTTTACCTCATACACAATAAAAGATATTTAAATTTAAATTTGACAGATGACAAACATCGAATGACAAAAAAAACAACAACAACAAAAAACAAACAAAAAACAAAACAATAAAAAACAACAACAAAAAACAACATTTATATAATTATATAATTATATATATATATTATCTTAACGTGCAAAATCCGTCCAATAAGCTTAATAGGTAGAGCGTTGGACTGTGAATGGGGCGATCCTGGTTCGATTTTCATACGCTCCAGGTTACTTTCGTTTGCGATCCGCATTTTACCTCTGCTCTGAGGTATTGAGATGTTTCTGTTTCTTGCGGAAGTGAATGTTACAAGTGCTGGTATAGACCGCTTGACAGCCTGCCCAGAAAACAATGCCGTGGCTGAACTGTGCTCTGGTAAATTCACCATCATCATCTTAACGAGCCTCTTGAAATTTAGTAATTTTCTTTGTTCTGGTGAAATATCCGCCTCAATCAGTTCAATCAAATAAGTAAACATGCGTGTCTATCAATAGAAGATCAAGGGTCCGAGGCAGACTGGAGTCTCGACCACATTTTATTTTCCCATATAACATCAACACCAATGTAGTCTACTGAAAGGAACAGGGAGTGGTGCAAAAAGTCACGTAGTTATTACTATTTAAATTATCCATACGTCTGTGGTCCGTCTAATTAGAATGCAAACGCTATAAGTTTGAACATTGCCTCGTTCTGAAATGTTAACTTGTTCTGAAACGTTCACTTGTTCTGAAATGTCAAGTTGTTCCGAAATGTTAATTTGTTCTGAAATGTTAACTTGTTCTGAAATGTTTACTTGTTTTAAGTATTAAAATGTTTTGAAATATTAACTTGTTCTGAAATGTTCATTTGTTCTGAAATGTTCACTTGTTTTGAAAAGCGTCAACTATAACAATTAACCAGCTGCGCTTAGGCTTCGCTTGTTAAAAAGAGATTTTTGTCAAGAAAGTTTCCATGGTAACCATAGAAATTTAAGCGCATGTGGTGAATTTTCTTATTCGCTGGACGCATTTCATTATTTATCAAAGAAGACAATGGAATACATTCAATGAATCCGCCTTTCATCTATTATGAAAAAGAAGATAATAATTAACAGAGGTCATTGAAAGTTTAAATATCTGGAGTTAATGTCATAAGATAAAACGTTAAAAAATAACAAAGGCAACAAGAAGAAGAAAAAGAAGAAGAAGAAGAGTATTCTATTGACATCAAAATTTTATTTTTGTAAATAATTTGACGAGTTTTCATTTGTGCATGTTTTTTAACATTATTTCATGTCTAAACATTGAGGAAAATAATTTCGAAAGCATTTTGATTTTATCAGTCACAATATTCCTTCTCAGAAAATAGTTTTTTTGGCATGTTTTTGTATTTTAAAAATTGTTTACATGTACATATACTAGCATATTTCTGTATCCTTTTTTTTCGTTTTTTTTTTAATCTTCTTCTAGATTTTGTAAAAAATCCATCATATACTCAATGTATTCATTGCAATGAAATTGAATGCAGTGTCAAATCAAAAGAACTTGAATTAAGACATAGCAAATGGAAAAAAGCACACAAACTAAGGCACCAGATCAAAACAGAGTTAAAAATAATGGGGGTGGGGTAGTAATAGGGACACTTAAACGAAATTATACTTGTAATAAAATTTGTAAAACGATTCGCGTGTACGCATATTTTTATATTATTCGTCAGAAAACATAAAATCATTTTTTACCATAAAATCCAATTATTAACTAAAAGAAATGGAAAAATAATTGTGATAAAATTTTAGACCTACTAGATTTAAGCATTCTAAATAAAGTAACATTAAGCCACTTTTGCTTACGTACGCATATACATATACGTACATATGTGTACGAAATGATCGTCAATTTTATACGTTAAGTGTGATTGTTTATCATTACGCCCTAAACATTACGGTATTTCTTTTTTTAAAAATCATTGTTGCAATAACTTGACATGACATTAAGATTTTGTTAAATGAACATATTTGATTAAACTTTTGACGTCACATGTTATTACAGTGGCTTATTGAGTTTTCCACAACCACGCCCCTATATCTCAAAAATACCGATTAGAAAAAAATCCAATTACTCTAAGGCAGGTTGAATTTACCACACACAAATATGGCAATTAATCTACGCTATTTTATGTGGATTTGCCCAACGGTTTATTCAGAATACATTTTGAGAGAAAAAAATCACAAAGACTCATTATTACCTTTGACATTAGATATATTAAATTCATTTAACCATCAAACAAATCAACAAGGAAGAATAAACATGACTCTGTAAAAAAATATGTAATATGAGGACAAAGGTTTGCTTTTTCCTGTACATTATTTCATTGGTTTATCGATCATAATGAGAACCACGCCTATTTTTTCCTTATAAATACTTGAGAGAGACGGGTTTGTCTAGCACAGGAGTTTCCACTTTACTCGAACGTAATGCAGGCAAATACTGCAAATCTATTTTGTGTGATTGTCCTCTTTTTTGGGATTTCTTGCAAAGAAGTGGACGGAGAAAATGTCCCGCTAGTCGAACTAATGAATCTACAAGATGAATACTGCCACACAGCGTCTCTCTGCGCATTTAGACCTCATGCTGGAAAGTCGCCACCACAAAATACATCATGTTGTCGCGAATGCTCGTGTGAAGCAGAATGCACGGGATTAGGCACGTGCTGTCCAGACTATCATCTACTCGATGAAATAGATAGGAACGTTTCCTACAGTGCTTCAGAGTTTTCCGAGCGTTTAAGAAATATAAACATGACATTACACACACAAGAACATGTAAAGTGTTTTGAAACTAGGAAACCAAATTACATTACATCAGATTGGAGTTCGACAGGATACAAAATGATTACAAGATGTCCTCTACATTTCGATGGTAATATGGATTTACCTAAGAAGTGTGAAGATCCTTGGAATATGAGCCATTTTCAAGCCGATCTTTTCGTCCCAGTAACGTCTTTGAAAACTCGGAAAACATATAGAAATATCTACTGTTACCTTTGTTATGAGGAATTAGACACATCAATTGGTGCTAGTCTATATATAAGACAATTTTTTGTCATAATGTTCTGCCGGAATCCACATCATGCCAGCATAACTGCTGTGACCCCCTATGAATTTATACAAACATTTATAAACACAGAAACAAAAAATAACGATTGCCACTTGGATTTCGTTCCGGACCGAAGTATCGTAAATAAACCGCCGTGTGACGCAATCGGCTTCGAAACGTGTCCTGAAGGCTCAGCTGTAGATAACCCTCTTTTTGAAAAATGTGACGTTATGGACTTCGAAACGTGCCCTGAAGGCTCAGATGAACGGTTAGATGAACTTTGTAAACATTTTCATCTTCCTGTTAAACATTATTCAAATGTAACGATGGTTCAAAGTTACAAAAATATTGCATGTTACCTTTGTCGATCGGACAAACCGTTCATTTCTGAATGTACGGTCAACATTCCACCACCGTTAGAGTATGGATTGGCACTAAACTTCATATTGGACCCGGTTACTTCTCTTATTGTGAATATTGACGAGCCTGAAGAACCCGTGCTTAATATAAAAGATTTATCAGAAAGAAATTCTATGTGTAATGCTGGTTTCATTAGAATAATTTCAAGCGACGGGCAGGTATATATTTTTTTTATTTGATTAACGCAAAAGAATAATGTTTTAATGCATTTTTATACGCCCGAAAAAAGTCCTTTCCTATGCCAGTCTGTCCGTTTTCACTGAATTGATATTCTGACCTTCTTTGGTCTAAAACAAACCATTAGCAACTTTTTTCCAAACACGTCTGCACGGAATGACCATGGGTATTCATCCTATAATGTTTGTTTTTCAAGTAACATTATTGGATGAATATCCGTCGTCTTCCGTCCGTCTGTTAGCATTTTTCGTGCCCAGTCTGTATCTTTTGAACTGGTGGCAGGAAATAGAAACTTCTAACCAGACATGTTAACTATAATAAGACAATGTGCAGGACGCAAGTTTGACTTCCTCAGTTAACCGAGGGGTTAGAGTCGATGACTTCTTATCCATTTACCTCTCTGGCGTGGTTCGATCCCCGGGAGATGCTTTGGTAGTTAAACGCGATGGAAGGTAGTTAAGTATTGGTGTAACTCACCAGGAACGATGGTTAGGAAACTACCCGCCTTTATGACTGAAATACTGTTGGGTAAAGGTGTAAAATGAAACAAAATGAAACAAACAAACAAACAAATTTCCTCAGTTCAAGGTCACTCTTAGTCATGTTGTATCATGTCAAAATTTCGTGTCAGTTTGGTATCTTCTGAACCAATGAAAGGAAAAACTTTTTGGCAGAAATATTACTAGTATGGAGACGATGTGCAGAACATAGGTTTGAGCAAATCAATCTTAACACGCCCCGGGGATGACTTGATTTATATGGATTTATAAAGGCAAAACTTAAATGTTTAGCATGTAGCATTGCCTGATTGACTTTAACTGATATGAATCATTCCCCTTGGTTCAATATAGGTTCCGTCCAAGAGGTCACTTGATTTAAAAAGACTTTAATAGGAAAACGAATCTTATATTTAATAAGTGAAACTTCAATGCGCAGAGATTATATTTTGTCATGTAACAATACTTTGTGGACAATAGAATAACTGGTTTTACTCAATAGTCGTCACCTCCCGGACGTAACTTAGTTTATACGGTTTTGAATAAGAAATTACATTTAAACCTTATCATTGTTAAACTATAATGCCTGGAATTCAAATATTCGAGAGGTAACACTCTGTAGAATTTGTATTAATCATGTTATTATATCACTTAGTTTATATAGTAACGTATGAGAAAACACATTTCAATCTAATTTTGAGAAACTACAATGCTAAGAGCTAAGATATTTAGCATGCATCATTAAATTGTGAACCTCCAAAAACTGATATTAAATCGTTGATTTTAATCATGCCTCTGTACAATAGTGGCCCTACCCATTTATATAAACTTATATAAGAAAACACAAAAATCATTGTGTGAAACTACAAAGCCCAGAACTCATACCCTTAGATATTTGGCATGCAGCATGTATTTGTAGATTTCTGCAAAGTTATATTAATCATTACCCTCAGGTCAAAATTGGCCCTGTCCAGTGAGTCACTAGCTTTATGTAGCCTGAGATATAGGAAAACACAGCTTATCTTTTTGTTGATAAATACTACGTCTCTATAGTTGATATATATAATATTGCCTAGTAAACCTCTTGAAAAGTGTTTAGTTTATTGAATATCTACTTGAATTGGAAGAGAATCTTTTGATTTCTCAATCAAATTTTCATTTGGGTGTATATTGGCCAGCCTTTGTGGTGCTGTGGTTAAAACTTGTGAATATCTTTAAAGTGAAGCGCGTTGTAATTAAATATTGCACGTATGCAGTTCAGATGCACATTTTTTTTAATCTTGCACACCGTAGTCCTGCGTTATTAATAACACACATCTTGACAATATTTTTCATACTTAAAAAATTTCATCCATTCAGTTGAGCTTCATTGTTTTAATGCGTATACCGCAAAGTGTAAGTCAAGAAATTGAATTAAAACTGTGACAGTTTACAATCACGAGTTCTGTTCAAATGACACCCATTTTGTGTTTTATTTTTAATTATTCTTTCGGTATAACAAATATCTTTTCGCTATATAATATTCCTGTCATAAAACACCAATATCTGTTGGTAACACGAGACTTGTCAAAAATCGACAACGAGAAAAATGTTGAAATAATTACTTTTATTTTACAGCAACATATTCAGAAAATGTTTCCATACAAGAACATATATATGTTTTATTGTATGATTATCAAAAAATAAATTAAAAAAATAATTTGATATTTACATAAAATTGTTTCTTTTTTCAGCCTAATTGTGCCCGTGTGCTGTGTCCATTGAACTACTACCCTCACAAAGGTAGCTGCCGCTCTGCATTCTTAACAACCGAGGGTTCCTACTTTACAACGATGTTGGACGTCAGACGTCCAAAGATATATAATCAGGAAACTATAGACATAATTAGAAAAAACTACATAAAAGCTATTGTGAATGCTGCTTTCAAACTTTTTGCAAAGTTTGAATGGAGTACTTGGGAAATAGATAACACATATGACGTAATTGCGTTCTCCTTCACAGTGGTAACTGGTTTACATACCTATGATAAAGTAATGGCCTTTTTTGAAGTGTTTTTGGACTCTATTTGCACTGTTGACATCGTCACGAAATCGGCCGCTATAAGAGTATCAATTTCTCAAACGAAAAATCCAAAGATTTCTTTTAACAGTATGTCTACTTTGAAGCCAAAGCCAAAACAAATCCGTAGATATAAGGAACCAGACTCATCTTTGAAGATGGTAGAGATTTTTAATACTCATTTGTGCTACAGGGTCAGCGTACCAATATCCGAGAAAAAATTCTTTATCGAAAACAGGTTACAAGAAGAATCCATACAGTATACAAAATCTGGCGAGATGAAGGTGTGTATCGATGACGTCTTTACTAACATCACTGACAGAAAATCGTCTTACAAGTTTGCTAGAGCCTGCGTCAAAACTACTGATGACTACAGGAAGAGTATTCAACAGTTCAAGACTCCCGACCTTGTCAACAACAAGAACAAACGAACAAATAATATCAGGACGGTTTCAAACAACGATCCTAATTACGACAATAGCCGTACATTTGATAACTCGAAAGGATCTGGCGACACCATTACCGATTCCTCAGATATGTTATTTGCAGTTGGCTTGCCATTAGCTGCAGTTGTGGTTGTTGCAGCAATTTGTATCTGTAAGAAGAAAAAGCACACTCTCAAAATTGAAGAAATGGATAGTTATGAGTATGCTGAGGATGACCAAGAAAACTTTCAAGTTGCAGTGAAATGAAACAGAATATTATTATTGTTCTTCATTGTGTTTGCTTGTGTCATATTTCTAGACGGTGTTCTTAAAGATTCCGTTTGCTTTTGTTTCCAAACAAACATTATACCCGTAGGTATATTGGGGCATTTATAAAGTCAACCCAACAAAATATGATGTTTTGTTTTCAGCGCTTATATATACAGAAGTAATGATTTAAGTTTTTGGCAGTCGCTTATCAACAGTTAACGTTCGCACTCTGTGGCAGGGGCGGCAAAATCAATTGTCCGTATTGTCCAGGTTGTCCCACAGCCAGTACGGACAAGTGGAAATTTTCTAAAATTTACCATATAAGTATCATACGGACAAGTAAAGAAATGCTTCAAGTAAAAACGGACAAGTTAGTCAAAATCAGATTTTGCCGGCCCTGTGTGGTGTTGTTGTTTCTTTGTTAATGTTATGCTTTTATATTGCCTTGTTATCCGTTGTTTTTGCAGTACTTTAGCATTGTTGTAACTGTTGAAGGTGTGGGCGTAGGTGTGTGCGTGCGTGCGTTGGTGCGTGTGCGTTGCTGTTGAATGTGTTGTTGTTGTTGTTGTCGTTATTGTTATTGTTGATGATGATTAAAGAGATGACGACGACAAAAATGTTGTTGATGATGAGTTTGTTATTTTTGTTATGCGTTGTATTTGCTGTTACAAAGCGTTGCTGCCATATTGTGAACAACCTGTACCGCTATTGTTACGCAGGACTTTTTAATGTTGTCGCTTCAGTCTGTTAGTATTATTTACTTAAATATTTTTTCTAGGATTTGGAAATTGCCACAAATGAAACTGTAAATATGCATATGTGGCTTTATTGTAAACATTATTTAGAAAAGACAAGTATTAATATATGTGGTTATTTCAGTTCAGATGACTGCATGACTGTACAATTTACCTTCTTAGAATGGTTATTGAACTCTATATGAACTTGTGAAAGGTATTCATCTCCGACATTTATGATTAACGTATTTAGAATTAATTACTTCTTAAAAAGAAATGACGTTCATTGACATTATTCTCAAATGAATTTTCTTTCCTCGATTAATAAATGACTGTACGTTAAGATAAAGTTTCAAAGAAATTCAATAACACGTTCACGGATTTCTTGTTTTTATCTTATCAAAGGAGTTCCAAAATGGCATTTTTAGTCTTTCATTTTCTAATATTTTTATTTTTTAATACATGTAAATTTGAAGTTACTTGTTAACGCCAACGCGACTTGATAAGAGTAACATTATTAGCAAAGTATATTTCAATTACAGTCTTCTATAATTAAGTGATTTTCCTTTGCCAGATTAGTTAAAATATGGATAACCAAGAATTTCGCAAAAATTGCATTCAATTTGATAAAGGGTTAATACACTTCTTTTTCATAAACGTCAGCTGAAGCACGAGATCGGGGTTTAAGTCTGAGAGTTTCTAAAGATGTAAATGCACGGGAAAAGGGAGACGTTGCATACAAAATACGTCTGTTTCAGTCACATCGCGTTTCGTTATTTGTTTATCATATGAAGAAACCGTTTTTACAATGCTTATAACGGGCGAATGTGATGCCATTTGACAGTTTTGTTTTGATAAATTATGACATTAACTTTATAACTTTATTGCAATAAGCTATTTTACATAATTCTCTGAGTTACACATATTTAAAATAAATAATAAATAAATAAAAAATTAATAAAAAATTAAAGAAAAAAACAAACAAACAAAAATTGCAAAACAATTGGGAATTATCGCACAATTTTATCCTTTAAAGAATGTGTTTCTGTCTCGTAAGTTACGCCAGAATTCGACCTTTCTAATGTTAATATTATATCATGATATATTATACAGTTATTTCATATGTGATAAAGGAAAAGTCAAACTGTTGACCCTAGGTGGAGGGATAGTGTTTTAAACTATTGTCGTAGGTCTTATGCAACAGTTCAAAACACTATCCCGACACCGAGGGACAGATGTTTGGCTGTGGAATACCAAATCACATATGAAATAACTGTTTTATTACCTGATCAATATCTGTTTTAACTGATCTTGCAGAAGAAAAAAAGGAACAAGAAAATAGTTTTGTAAATATGTTAACGCTTAAAAGAGGATTTCTCTATGATGTTAGAGCATGCGAGGGAAACAGTCGAATCTATTGACCGGTCAACAGTTCGCGTGGACGTTTTTAGAATTTTAGAAGAAAACAGTAAAAAATATCAAATTACATTTATATACGGTATCAGGTAATAATAAAACGTGATATTGACCGTTCATCACAAGCGAGATATACTTAATGTTATTTCACGGTGCGTTGAAGTGTGTTTCCAAACAAACATTATACCCGTAGGTCAGTTGTGACTATAAGATGCTTTCGGTCACGTGCTTCAAACTAACAAGGAAATTCGATTTTTTTAGACTTAAAATTCATATCAATTTTAATCAAATATTTGATACTTTAAAACAGTCAAATGTAGCTGTAAACCTTTTTGCCCTTACCATACTAACTATTTTAAAGGAACTTGTCCGTCTTTTCATTTGGATCACTTTTAGGGAAATTTTAAAGTGATTTTGTCTTCAATGGAAGGTCTGAATTAACAACAGGTAAAGCAAGTAATCACATTGTTATTTTATCATCAACAAAACCAAGAAAGAATTATGGGTAGATGTTGTTGGCAAGTGTGAGATACAGGGTCTGGTATTATGTATAGTTAAATAGCTGGAAATAAATGTTGTAGAAGAAACTATTATTATTCGTCATATAATTAAATATTCAAACTTAATCACTAAGAACTTTATAAAGGGCCAAATTCTCAAAATCAGTCCTGTCTATTACCCTTTTTAACATTATTTAATGAAAATATGCAAAACATTTAGTTGCCGCCAGACTTAGGAATCTAATCTACAGATTAGATGTGTGTTGACTGGTATCATACTGTAATTACGTCATCAGTCTGTGATTTTACATCATCAGTCAGTGAGTGATACGTGAAAAAATGTGTTCAATCACACATAATAACCAATTCACCAATCACTTCAAGATAAAAATTCTGTTTATAGTGAGTAGAGTTTTTATATTGTTCGCTCTCAAAATTGCTTATTTAGTTTTAATTAGCTTTCGAATTACTTGTATTACAATAAGCCTATCTTTAATAAAATTTATTTTATATTTTTATCGTTTGTTTTAACTAAATACTTCATACACTATCCATAAGAACAGAAACACAAAAATGTAAAATGAATGGTTGATAAGACTATTCTAAATCAACAATGATGAACTATTTGTATCACATGTTACTGAATAATAATGACTTTTGATTGTCTAGCTCATGTTTTATTACGTGGAAACAGAAGTAAAGAGTGATATTTTACTTAGATTGAGCTTTATGTTGAGTGTCTAGCAGCAAAATAGTAGAACTTGGGACTTTCTCGCTCACCTTCTTACTGTTGACCAAAATCTTGAATGTCTAAAAATAATGGCAATATAAACGTTTTGTTAGATATATTGATAATTATTGTGTATTTTTTCTGAGAAAGAAATGCGAAAATAATATCAATGTAAAAAGCGACTATGTATTTAATTCGATTTTGTCATTGATTACTGGGTTTAACAACAATAAAATAAAACATATTGTCTAAGCGTTTAACAACTTATATGTCGCTTTAAAGGTCAAACAACACATAATAAAAACCTTGTTTTAATCACTGCAGGGAAAGTATCTTGATTAAAAGAGCTCGAATGTCACTCAAATAGATCTTAATAAAGTAAACATTAAAGATGAATATACGTTTTTTAACGTATTGAATGCAGAAATATAAGTCTAGTCTTTAGGTTTGCAAAGTTTTATTACCCCCGCACGTCACTGTTTATGTTCTAATGAATATGTTTAATTTGTCTTTTCCCATTATCCTCATTAGACAGTCGATGCTGCATTGGTCCTCCTGTTTTGTCTCAATAGGAAGAGCATTGAACTTAAAATCAAGGAGTCACCGGTGACAAATGACGTCCACCGGAGATATTAAAATATATTGATCTTTACTGAGCTTGTTTGTGAAAACTTCAAAGAAATCATTAATGCCAAATACGTGCGTAAGCGAGACAATTTTATGCTTGTTATTAATTATATGACTTCTCAAAATCATATTTGATAAACAAAAGGAAACACCTACTACAAAGCTTGGCACAAAGATTCATTATTTGAGAGCCCTTTATTGTTATAGAATCATCGATTTCTTTCTTAGAATACAGAATAGAATTAAGTATACTTTCTCGAAGATAATGCTTATACTACAAATAAAAACTATTACTTAAAGAAAAAGTTCTTGCTTTGAATAATATTGCCTTAAGAATTCGTACAGTCTTTGTTACTAACTTTTTTTTATTTCTTTTAAGCGACCAATGACTAGGAATACAGTGTGTCGTTCTAATGGAAAAATCGTTTATTCTTTGTAGAAGCTACAAAATTTAAATGATTAAGCAATTTTCAAATGGCATATAATCTATGCTTATCGAAACGATTTTCATCTATATTTTAGAAACTGGAACCTTTGCTTTACATATTAATAAATTCAGATACCTTTGCTACAACCAATCCCAAATGATCATGATCTCCCTAGATGTCTCGTGCGTTTTCCCCCTGTAACATTTGCATTTTATTGCAATTTTAGAGCACGGCTCAGAAACATTTTCAATCAAAGTTTTAGAATATAATCTGATTGAAACAGACTTAATGTCATTCAAAAATCACACGTAAGTTTTAAAAGAAGATTGAAACTGTAATGAAACTATCCCTCAACATTTCTAAACATTATTCGTGGCTTTAAATTTCAGACGTTTATCTTTGTATTACGATTTCTTGCAATAAAACGTTTTTTTAAAGGAGCTCTTTTGAGGACAAACAGCCTATATACATACAAGTTGATATTCTTGAATAGATTAGGCGCAACACTTAAAATGGAAAAAAATGCAAAGAATAATGATTAAAAGAAATATGATCATCAGAGTAAAATTGAAAATCTATTTCAAATCGAATCACAATACAAATGATGATTCTAGAAAAAAGGGTTAGACCAACATAAAATGATATACAAATATTGGAAAATTATTTCAACCCTTTCATATAAAAAAGCATTTAAGTCCCTTTACAATTTAAAATATGAAGAAAAAAACCAAAAACAAAACAAGATGAACAAGGAAAGGCGGCGTCAAATTAACCTCAACCTTAACAAGACCCAGCAACACAGGACCACCGACAGGGAGCCCAGCAGGACACTAAAACAAAAACAGGAGATGGCACAAGACATTCATCCATTTGTTTTCAATGACCACGATTCACTTGTTTTTTATAAGTTGTATGAGCTTACTACATTGTACCTATTCCAAACGTTTCATATGAGGCTATATGACTTAGAGGAAAAAGCATAAAACCACAAAAACATAAACCATTGTTATTTAATAATGTATTTCTAAAGACATTTTTGAAGCAAGGGTATCATTAAAACGAGACTAAAACATCTGCGACAAAAAATAATCACATTCATCCCTGGCGCTTGCACTTTTGCAAAACATTTATCATAAGCATAATCGAGTTAAATTGTCTAACTTGTTTAGCATTCCGCTAGACAATCAACAACTGAATCATGCAGAGGCACAGCAAGAAAAATAAGTTATATATTATACATGTAATTATATTCTTATTATACAATATTATACTTGTATGTTGTAAAATAATACAAAATACTTTAGATGTTCTATTCATTTTTCTTTTGGTCAAATTTTCCATTTCACAATCCATTAAAAATGTGTAGCTTGCAAAGTACAAAAAAGAGTCTTGATTTATTAAATTGCTAATTCAGAGTTATTGTTGCAAGACAAGCGTGAAGCCTTAGATTGCCCGTAAAACCGATCTAAACAACATTCAATCTCATGGCTCATTTAAGAATACGTAAATGTTGATTCGAATGGAACAGCAAAATTTACAATTAAAAGCTATTAACAAACAACACAATCTATATTTTCTGATTCAGAATTCTCGAATACTTAGCTAACATTATTTTATCAGCTAAAATATCGAATTAGTACTTTTGTACGCTGTTGTCTCGAACGTCTGGGTCATTTAAACTTGACGTTTTCAATTTACAACATGTAACTTCTTTTGCAAAATGTATATTTTAAAAGCTTCAAATGTCTGATAAAGTGTAATTTACTGACCACTTGTGTAATAATAACATTTCTAAATGATACTTTATAACACAATCAAATTAATATCAATCGTTTGATCATTTGATACATATAGTAAAAAACAATTTTGACGTCAAAAATGCCTTTAATCCATTCAATCTGCCGTATGTCGTGTTTCTGACATTTATCATGGTAAACCTATATTATCCCTCGTTAAAGAGGGAGTCCTGTGCCTAAGACTTATAAGTCTTTTAGAGTATTTTCTCTTCGCATTTGTTTCATACTTTATTCTTGTATAAAGCATATCAGATATTATTTGAAACTATATAGATTAACAGATCACATAAAGGTAGATATAAGATATCAGTATTAGAAGTATCAACTTAAATCTTGATGCATTGATAGATCTCTTCCTGGAACACTCAATTGTCAAATAATCATAATTGTGCATTAACTAAAATATTTGGCAAAATTTTGGTTAAAAAAAAAACTTATCTAATAATGACGTTCTGTCAAATGTGCCGAGTTGTTAGATATCATATAGTAAATACGTGAGTTTTCTGAAAAATACCAATACAACGGTATTACAAAAAGACACAACATATTGAATTCAATCTTCTCCTTGATTAAGATACTGGGTCCAACAATAATAAAATTAATCAAATGGTCCAAGCAGCTGACGTATTTTCAGCTTATTTGTCTCATTAAAGTGTATTCAACATATAAAACAACCTTGTTTAAATCACTGCAGGGAAAGCGATTTGATCGAATGAGCTCAAATATCAATAAAATAGATCTAAATAAGGCTTAAAAAGAGATATAGATAAATTGAAAGGTAAATGTACTGTACGTTTTCTACTAATGTATCGAATGTGAAATTAAAAGTATTGTGTTCGGGTTTGCAGAGTCCTATTACCTGCGCATGCCTCTGTTTATGTTTCAATGAAACTTTTTAATTTGTATTTTCCAGTTAAACGTGTCTTTAAACACTCGACAATGCATTAATCCGCATGTTTATCTCAGAAGAGAGAATATTTGATTTGATTGTTCGATCGGTTTGATTCTGGGATGAGCTGAACTTTCTGCTTGACTATTGGTTTTTGACTTTGATAATTGTATTAGCTAAAGCTGAAAGCTAACTAAATCCTTATGGAATGTTAAAAACAAGATCCAACAGGAGTTGTTTTATACTGTTTAATAACAGCTATATCTCTAGTCTAACAAACCACACACAGACTACATCTATATTTTACATTTAACACTATACGAATGCAATGATAGGCTGGCAGTAGGTGGAGCTTATGTACTGTTAATTATGAATGACATCATAATTACAATACCATGAAAGTTGTTATTTGTATCCAATGCTAATTTATAAATCATATTGGATTAGAAGAGAAGTTGATAATTAATGATCAGCTATCCAGAAAAGTCGGTTCGATGGACCATATGACGAAAAATAAGTTGATGTCTGCGTAAACAGTCTAACAGACAGACAGACAGGCAAACAAACAAACAAACAAACAAACATCAACACTGCATTGTACATCCCGGATTTGAGTTGACCTAACAGAAACAATTGTATCACATACAAAATTTGTTTCGTACATGTAATTGTTGACTTTTCTAATTTGAATAGTGTTTTAGGCAAAAATACAGACATTGCTTCATTTTACCACTATAAGTTTCTGTTTTTAAAGAGTAAATGTTATCAAGCTTTATCTTATGGGGAAAAACAACTTTATCAACAGCAAAATAATATTGTTTTCAAAATCAAATTATCGATTCTCGAAAGAATTGTGGCGTAAAATGTATTTGTTATTTAACAAACATGAATATAGCACGTAAACAGAATGAAATGTTCCGGAACAAAATATCATGCAGCAAATTTTATATATTAAGGTTAACAGTTTAGCAATGATTTTGTGCATGTACCATTCACGTTTTAGGCAATGTATCAGCATACTTCTGTCATACAAGCCTTATTGGAGTTTTCTTTATTAATTAATTAATTTATTTATTTATTTATTTATTTTGAAATTCAAACATTCAAAGAAACATTTTAGAAGCAAATACATAGATTAATTTAAATTATCATTTTTTTTAAAATTAAAGTTTTCAGTACAGTTTACGTATAGTTATGAAGATCTAGATATTCTAAACCAAACACATTTATATGCGATCTACAGTTAATCTAAAGTTTTGAAACGATCAATGTTGAGACAGGCAGCTGATTCTAACATAACAACTGTCATTCAAAAAGACTTACGCGTTTAGAAGAAATCTAAAGACTGTAATGATAGGAGACAAAATGTTTCTCGATGAATTGAGAACAATACTGGAGAGCAAAGCAAAGCAATTTGTTTAATATTTGAAACAGATGTTTTCAAAGTTTGAGTTGTAATAAAAACAAAACAAACAAAAATAAATTTATGGTGAATTTGCATCACACACGTATATTCTGCAACAAAAACAAATAAGTATATATATATATATATATACATGTAGGTTGTCAATGAAATATCAAGTTTATTATGAATGACCATAAAGTAATCTATGTTAGTTGATAAATCTTTGTTAACACCTACCTAAACCTTACGAAAAAACCTAAGTGTGTAAGTTGATAATGTTGACTTTATAATTTACTTTTGTTGGAGTGTATAATTATTCCCGAGAGTAATTTAAATGTTGGCAGTAAAATGTATTTATCTTAACTGATTGCCTCTGAAAAAGACCCTTTTTAGAAATACTTCAGACAAACTACGCATGCGTAACAATTTTATGTTTGTTTAATTATATTACTTCTAAGACTATGTCACACGTAATCATATTGGTAAAAAAATAAAACACCTGCTACAAATCTGGTCACGTTTTAAGAAAACACACATTACTGGTGAGAGTTAAAGCGAAAATTTGATAATTCATTTTGATTATATAATCATCGCTGTTCTTTGTAAGAATACATAATAGAATTAAGTTAAATTTCTTGTAGCTCATGCTTATACTATGATTAAAAGAACAGTCAGTATTTTTCATAATGATATAGTTTTTGGTGTAAAATTTGTATGTAATTGATACATTAAATTTCAAAATAACAGTTAAAATAAGTTAAAAGGTCTAGATTTCAAAATCTAATGAAACATGTTAAATATTTTTATAATTTTACACTGATTATAAATAAATCATTTCACTGTATCTGATGAAAAAAATCATAATTTATGAAAGGAAATTTCTAAAAAAATGCATTTGTCATAAGTTGAATGGGTATCACAACGTGAAGTACAACATATTTTCATTCGAGAAGTTTTACAGAATAATTTTAAGCATGGATTAATGACGTCATGTTGTATTTGATGAAAAACAAATCAACTGCCTTACATAGTAGTTTGATTTTTATGAAATCGATGTTCCCAGAAATATACTCATATATATAATTAGTTGTAACTAATGAATTTCTAACCATAGTTTGTTTTACGATCGGTACATATGCATACTTGTTTTTGTCTCTTTTCTTGATGACCACTATTGACTTGAATGTATTTTGTTTTTTCTGCTGTTTTCTAAATACCAGTGTATACTGAATCAATATAATGACATAAATCAATTTTAGATAATTCTTTGAAAAGGCAACATATACAACCGCTAAGAAACCAAAGGTTGGCTGAGTATGTAATTTATAAAGGAGAATTTTGTAAATACAGATTTGATTATATTTTGTTTTATAAAAATTCAAATTTTATTTTGTATAATACGTTTTGTGACAAAGAAACGTTTCTATATCTGGTTATTTTTTAGAATAGGAGCCAAATCTTTAACTAGTCCAATTTTCCTTTGATATCAGTTATACTTATAGTTCTAATGACATTGTTGTTATGATTATTAAATAAAAAAGACAATTTTGTTCGAAATATCAAAACCAATGTAGACTTGTGCTAGGGTTACTACAAACTTAACGTGACAGAAAATATTTTCATGTGTTTTCTAAGTTTTATTATATTTCAATCCTATATTTTTATATAAAATCTTTATCAGAGTGGGTGAACATTTCTTAACGGTAACACTGGCTTATCGTAAATGGCAACGGCTATGAATTGAAAGGTATTTGCTCATTTTAATGATATGTCTTTCAATATTTGAATCATACACATGTACCATGATCCAGGCAAATATTTCAATGGTACATATTATCCAATATTGCTTTAATACTGTTCCCTATATGCTTGCGGATATTTGTAACACTTTGTTACCGCATATTTACATCAAAATATTGGCGCAAAGAAATAATCCTGCAAGCATATTGAGGACAGAAGGAAACATTTATAATTGATATTTAAATGTACCACTAGAATGGGAAAATAATTGCCTGTAACATGGCAGATATATTGAAATATAATTTTAAATCCAAACTAGCACAAATTTCATGTGATCGTCCTGTTTAAACGTAATTTTCTTTAAGAATATTTTTCTATATAATTTATAAACTAATTTTTATATGATCGTTGAATACGTAACGTGAAAGTTTATTTCATTTATTTTCAATTTTTATTGACTATTTATTATTTACATTATTTGTTTATTTATTAAATATTTTAAGTAGAATTTGTACATTCTTTTTTACTTGCTGAATATATATTGTTTATGAAAAACAACAAAGACATTTTGTCTCTATTTTGAAATCCCTTTTTTTAAATCTTTTTTCATTATTTATTCTTTTTTTAATGATAATAGATTTTCTGATGGAATTTATTCTGATTTCAAAACTTTTTGTATAATGATAAGAAATTCTGAAATATTTAAAGTCCCTCCAGATGCCTTAACATAGAAACATTGACGTTCGATTTAGATTTCAGCTCACAGTTCAGAAACATTTTCTATCAAAGTTTGGAATATAATCTGATTGAAACAGACTTCTTGTCATTCAAACAGATTGAAATTAGGTTTTAAAGAAAATTGGAACTTTCACGAAAAGCGAATAAATGTCTTGCAATCAATCCATCAACATGTCTGAACAATGTGGTTTTAACTTTCATACTCATATTCTTGTAGTACGACTTTTTGAATATGAAGTTAATAAAGAAAGTATCATTCATTCGCTTGTGATCTAAAAGTAATAGCATTTCTGCATCGGTTCAAATATGAAATTTCTATGTATTTTATAACTTTTGTATTTTTTTAAAATTTGGTCGCACCAAAACTGTAAAAGTCACATTTCGACTTTCCTAATTTACCAGTAGAGGGAGCCCTCAGGTGAACATCCGACCGCCAAACATTCTTTAAAGGGCGAATGAAAAACTAAGTAGAACCAACGACGTTCCGTAAGCTTGCTGGAAAGCTTTCTCACATGGCCGAATCCCTGGCGGGATTCAAATCCACAATGTTTAGGGAAGAGAGGTTTATCAAGATTTATTTTTTGATATTTTCAGACAAATAGTTTAAAATTGTAGAACACTTTCCAAAATAATTATTTTGTCTGCTATACTTTTTGAACGCTGTTGTCTTCAACGTCTGGGCAATTTTACATCTTAACTTGACGTTTTCAATTTAAAACATGCCAATTATTTGGAATAATGTGAATTTTACAAGCTATAAATGTCTGATAAAGTGTAATTTATTGACAACTTGTCTAATAATGTCAAGTCAATACTTCTCTTAATGATATTTTACCACACAATCTGATCTCAAACAATCGTTTAATCTTTTTGGAATATATATAAGGTATTTTCTTTTCACGTCAAAAAATTTCATCCAATGCGGATTGGCTCTTGTATTTGTTGGAATGTTTTACTTTACAGCAATGTAATGCCCAAAGCTCTTACATAAGCATAGAGGCATTAAAGGTGTCATCGCTTTATCACTTAATCAATATAAATGTCATTGTAATTATTATGCAAAATGCAATTCAATTTAATTTCAAGAGGAAAAGAACTCTTGTCGAACCAGGCTTAATGACCTTCAGATTAGGTTTGCTCAGAGATGAGATTGAATCTGATATAAAGCAATTAAACATCTTCAAATTGAAATGAATTCTAAGATCTTGGAAATTTTATATAAAAAAAGAGAAACAAGTCAAACACTCTCCCTTCTTCTTTCTAAAACAAATATATTTCGTTGTCTCATTTTAAACATTAGGGGAAAACTTCAAATTTAAGGCAATTGAAAACTTTCTAAATTTATGGACATCATTAAATTAAAATAACTGTATAATAAGTTACATATCCGCATATATCAGCGTGGAAAGTGTAAGTCAGTAAATATTTTTTGTAACAGGAAGTTGTCCTTGTATTATAGCTTAACTCACAAACATGATACATTATACAGACATTTATATTAGAGGCAAATATTTTCTTACATACCACTTAAGTCATGTCGCATACATTTTACACATATCTACACATTATTATAGAATGACTCATTTTGTAACTCTATGTTTACCACGGCAACATATTACTTTTTTGTCTTAGAGAGAGCCAGTCTCTGCTGTCGTTAAGAATCATAATTTTTAATTCTTGCATTATTACATTTACATATGACATCATTTGACACTTAATATGTGATTGTGAAAGTTAGACTGTACAAAAGCAAACTTGTATACTTTCAATTTTACAGTAAAAATTGAATAATGTTTTGAGGGGTGTTATTTTGCCAGGTTCAAAAAATTTAACAATAAGTTATCATTGACAACTTTGTTTGTGTAATCTTGAAATACTTCTAGACTGATTGACATTTCCATGTTGAACCCTATCATTTCTTTGGGCATTTTGTAAATTTTACAGGCTTTTCATGTCTGGTAAGCTTTATTTAAATAATAGAGATAACTTGTAGTTCACTGACAACTTGACATGATTAAGAAAACTTTATTTAGCACTCAATGATACTGTAAAGGGAAATCCGATTATACTGGTTTTAAATTATGATCTTAACGTGGAAAGAGATGATACTTTAGCCTTTTATTTTCTTAAGAATTATGTTGATATTTAACAGAGGCTTATTACTACGTTTAAACAGTTTTCGACATTTTCAATATACATGTTATATTAATCTATCAACAAATTAAAAAAATGATTAACTTAACAAACCATAATAATATTGAAATGTATGACATTGATGATTAAAATTTCACAAATGATATTTTGTTTTGATAACCCAAAATCTTTCTAAATCAACATTAACATTCCAGAATCTGCAATCTTTGTTTCACATAATTATAATTTAAATATTTTATAACGATAAGAAAAATCGTTCGTGAATGTTTTCTTGATGTCTCGCGGAATTTAAAAGCAACATTTTAATTTAATTGTAAGTATAGCGTACAACTGATTAAAGTTCTGAAACATTTCCAATCAAAGTTTAAAAAATAATTTGATTAAAACAGAATTATACTGTCATTCAAACAGATTCAAATAAGGTTAAAAAGAAGATTGGAGCGGTAATGAAATGCGTATAAAGCCTTTCAATTAATCCATCAACATCTCTAAGCAATTCAGACTTTTAATTTCTGACTTACACCTTTGTATTGCGTGTTTTAAAAGCGTATTTTGAGCAGTTCGTAGCAAAATATGTTATTTTTCCCTGTTTTATTCCTACTGTTGTATAAAGTAAATAATGTATGTTGGAGACTTTTTGAGAAAAAAAATTACTGTATCCACTAAAAGCGTAATTTCAAATTTTGATGTCGGTGCTAGGGGGCGCTGACAGTAGATTGCACTTTCCAGTACTGTCCATGAACAGTCTCAATTAAACCGAGCCTGTAACATTTTCAATTTTGCCGTTTTGGACTTTCTTTAGGGATTCTATTTCTTTCTATTTCACCACAACATACTGACTGTTTATCGTTTTGTAAACGTACAACAAATATTTGATCAAAAATGTATTGTGTCTTATTTTACGGTACATTAACGTGACAGAAAACAACATGACTGCTCCCGCAAAGCTTTAAACTTAGTTAAACAATTATTTATTCTTGTGCAATAACACCTTTGTTATTGTTTTTTTATGTTTTTATTCTTGTTTGTAATGAAAAATATCTATACATTTTTTGAGATGCAAATTAAGGAAAACGAAGAAATTTTCCTCCAGCGGATGTTAAATGGTTTCTTTCATTGTTTCTCGAAATGTTTAGGCACGTGTTTTTATATTTCCCAGACTTGATGATAAATCATGCTTTACCAAACAAATCAATAATGCGTAAATCATACAGTCGCTTTTGTGTAATCAAGGAAAATGTTCCTGGAACCAATTACCGGATCTCGTGTTTTATCACTTCAGCTTTTAGCAGAGTAAACATATTTTAGACTTATTTTTGACCATTTTTTCCCCATATATCAATATCATGAATTATCTATTAAAATATTGCTATCGAGGCGCTTAGGAAAGGCAAGAAAAATACAAAATAAGTATAATTTAAACATTTTGTAAGAAAAACGCTATTTTTAAATAGTATTCCACGTATCTTACAATCAACGACACAATTGACGAAACGCGTACTTGATTTTAATCAAATGATTCGACAAATTGACCTATAAATATCAAATTACATTTGGTATACGTTGTGTGACCACTAGATTATCTAAAACGCCTTTCTTTGCTTATGCTTCGTTGAATTTGTAATATATTTCAAAATATTGACTTATGTATTGGTGATTGACCAATAATTGATAACGTTTATGAAAAATGTAAAAGTCTGATCAACTCTTTATAAGAAATTAAATGTAAACGATACATACTGAACAATAGTTTTATAGAGATTTACGTTGGTCACGTAGATAAAAAAAAGAAATTTCATAGTTTTATATAAATTTGAATCCAATTATGGCAAAATGTGAAGTTTTTAAATTGGACCTGCTCACTGACCATTCACACATGAATAGACGTACTGTCACTTTAAAAACATATACTGGAATTCTATTCATTTCTTACATGTCAACTGCATTATATCATGCGTTTTATTAATTTCTTCTGTTCAACAAAAAATAATTTTATGTATACATGTTGAATATATGAGAGTAAATTATATTTCTTACAAACAAGGAAGCGAAAATGAACGAAAACAGAATCTCTTATGACAGATGTAATCCATTTGAAAGCTGAGTGAAATACTATATGCTTACTTTCCTAATACAAGATTGATCATTGACAGTTCAGTGTTTTTCATTTTCTGTAACTGCTACTTTTCTTCTTTTCGGTTAAGAAATTGTTTCATGCTTACACAAACCCAGAAAATTGTATATAGATATTCTGCCAACATTTTTATCAGTCATTCCATTGTGATGAACAGAACATTTAACCTCGTTATCGATATAAACCGCTCATCTGTAAATGTAATCTATTTGAAATCAATAAGGTCATTAGGTATCTCTCTAAAAACAGGAAGTTAAGCTGTTGATGAGGCAAGGAGAAGTTCTATAAAGCTTATCTATAGATTCAGCCATTCATTAGAAGAAACACACGCACTAGCAAATAATCTTGTTTTAATTTTAATTTGTGTTCGAAAACAAACATGTATGTAACTATGGCTATGTATGCTACGGGAATGTCACAAGGTCACTTATTAGTTCTTATTTTGATAAAAACCTTTAAATGAACTTGATCAAAGCATCATACCCTGCATAAAGAAAAAACTAATATTTGTCAAATAATTTCTACAACAATGATTTAGATCATTGAATGAAAGAAAACTTAAGGTGGAGTCCCAGGCCGAGTGGTT
The DNA here is from genome assembly GCF_026571515.1 of Ruditapes philippinarum. Classification (NCBI taxonomy): domain Eukaryota; kingdom Metazoa; phylum Mollusca; class Bivalvia; order Venerida; family Veneridae; genus Ruditapes; species Ruditapes philippinarum. The sequence goes on along the minus strand of NW_026865440.1, from coordinate 161,188 downwards.
TAGGCCGTTGACTTCAAACCACTTGCCCTTGTCCGCCTTGAATTTAATCCCGACGGGGACTAATAATATATGTCATATGTTGTAGTTCAGATTGGAATATCCATCCCGAAGGGACCCCGCCCATTGGGCGGTAACGAGGCTTGACGAGTTACCGTCCATGGTCGGGTTCTCGAAGGGGACGGATATTACGATCTGAACTGCAACATATGTTTTATATTTTTTCTTGCATTTTCTGTCCTATTATTGCATACCTCAATTAGTTATGTGTTCATGGAAATGAATGTCATTTCATCCATAAATATTTTCTTTAACGCAGTTCATTCATAAAATGACGTTGTTGTCTGGCACGCGACTCATCTGGCACCCCCATGCCAGCTAAAATTTCCGGCATGTGTAAAACTCACGGAAACGCCTGTCTCTTATGCAAGAATATGGAATGTTTCATATAAGAAAGCTATCCTACTCAAGTGTCCATGCGTGCCTGAAATAATCCATGGAAGCACACAGTAAAGCTAGAAAATCGCCATATTAACTATACTGTGTTAGTGCGACGTTAAACCAAACCAAATAAAAACTGCTATGTTATATTTCAAAAATATAAGAAATCATCTTATTGTTCACGAATTCCTGATTGTTATTGTTAATTCGACCATGCACATATAACTGTGTAAATATTGAAGTTGCACAGTTAGTTGTTTTAATTCTTATTTCATCTAACAGTGAAAGTGAACGTAATTTTGGCAATTAGTCATGATATGTTTGGAACATATCACGTGATATAGTTAAAAGTGACATTTCTTTACATATTTAAAAAACATAATCTCTTAATATTTGTTTACATTTACTGATATTTTGTTCGCTTTTTTACATCTTACCGTTTTGATTGGTTGCTTTAAATTAACTTACATGTATAAGGAGACGCAATGTTTTCCTACGTGCATTTTTTTGGCACCAGTTTGTATTTAAATGGAACCTTCGACCTTCCGTTCGCTAGTTATGTATTTTAGTTGGTAAGCTTCCATCTATAAAAAATCAAAGTTAAAAAGAAATGGCTAGATTCTTTCTCACAGACATTATGTGCAAATGCTTCGAAGTTCTAATAAATTAAACCACCAATGCCCCACAAAGTTTATTTTAGAATTTAACAGAAATACATACAAATAAATCACACGAAATATATGTAGTATCGTCAGGCGTTAGGGATGTTGCATTTATTCATTATCCCTCATGTACACACTAAATCAAACCGAGTCTGCAATTTTCATGTAATTTTGTTGTGATTAATGCTTCCGAGGGATCACTTAGTTTCCAAAATTTTACATTAAACAGAATATTTTGTTTAGTTTTTACTTGAATTAAATACGTATTACCTTGATTTATCTTACTTTATTTTATCATAAACTACTACACGTATTTAACTTTCAAACAATTTGCAACAAATGAATAAACTATGGGAATGCACCTTGTTTTAGTCTTAATGGGCCTTTACATACATTTACAAAGTTGAAAGCATTCATAGTACATTCCATATTCCCATTCCGCGTAAAGTAACGCTAAATTTAATATATTTATCTTACAGAAAATTGTATAAGGCAGAATTCCCATGTTGGACATAATATTTGTTCTATTAAGTAAGTAACACAGTTGTTTGGGCACATTTTGTTTTCAATCAATGAACCAAATTATTTACTTTTCGTGCTTTGATAAGGCTTTGTCGTCACATGATGTATCATATGTTAGTATAACAAGGAAAACACAGATGGACGAGTATTGTAATAGAAAGCAGATGTGTTCAACATTCGCAAATTGTATTTCAGAAACAAGTATGTCATGCAATGAATTACAGAAAATGTAGCTATAGAATTGTGGTTAACTTCTGTGAAGAAAGTCACGACGCCAGTGAATCAATTTTATCTCTATTGTGTTAATTCAATATGCAGCAGCGCTTAGAAGTACATTATTATAGTCCCTTATGTATCCTGCTTAAAGTGCTGCTACTTGCCAATCAACAGGAATGAAATATTGCTTTTGCAACTTGCAACGGAAACCTGACGTGGTGCATGTATTATGAGACTATTAACATTTAAATATATGAATAAATTAGCACATTATGTGCTTTAATTGTCTGTCTTGAGATAAAATTTTGAGATAGAATTCTGAATTTACGATAAATTATTCTGTCGTCTTACAAATCGTTATGTTTTCTGAAAATTATTATGTTATGATAAAAACTATTCCCAAGTTCTGCAGAGCAAGAAACAGTAGCGCCAAATTGAAACGTAACACTTTTAGTCTTATCTACGTAACACTTTTAGTCTTATCTTAAAAATAGTGAAGCATATATGAGAAAAACACATATTTGCCGACAGGTTGCATAATGAAACAACATATTGTCAGTTTCTAAACATTCGCAGTCTGACATTTTGTTGTACATGTACAATATAAGTTTCAAAATGTAGGTTTTCCATACAAACTGATAAAATGTAGTTATTTTTACAGTTGTTCTTTGTTATAATTAAAATATGCTAGAACTATAATAAGAAAAAATATCCGAGGATTAAATGTGAAATATTATAGGTACATGTATTTATTTAATAAAATTGTCAATAAATAAATGATTTGATATTGGCGCTGTTATTTGTCCTCGGGTCAGTCTTATTGGCCCTCGGCCTTCGGCCCTCGGCCAATACGCACAGTACTTAAAAAATCTAGTAGATTGTATTAGTTAGGAGGATCTTCTTCACTGCTTTATACGGCTGAAAGGCATGGAGATTTACTTCAAGGGAAATAATAGCAACTACTCTACGTTCAAAAGTCGCTATTTGGACCTACGATGTGTTCTTTATATATATAAAGTCTTAAGAAATTTCGTAAAAAACGCATCATTTTCTCGTGTCAACTGTTGTAAAACCATTCGAGCAATATCGTTGCAAATTCAATTTTGTACAACTTTGAAAGGTCTTCTTTGAACATAACATTATAAGGCCTAAAGCCCAAACCCATGTTATATGTCCAGGAGGTTTCCGCGTGACAAGGTCATTTATTGCACCGGCAATTTGTTCTTTCTCTATATAAATTTCGGGAAAAACCATCAATTTTACGAGCCCTTCCGTTCAAAAGCCATTTGATCAATTCCATTATTGCAAATTTAATTTTGTACAACTTGAGAGCGTCTTCTTGCAGATTTATAAGCCTTAAGCTTAACCCAAGTAATATGTTCAGGAGATTTCCGCGTGTCTTGGTCATTTTTGCACCGGCGATGTGTTCTTTCTCTATGTAAATTTCGGAAAAAACATCATTTTTACGAGCATACCATTCAAAAACCATTTGATCAATTCCGTTACAAATTTGATTTTGTACAACTTGAGAGGGTTTTCTTTGCAAATGAAAGGGTTTAAAGCCCTTACCCAAGGAACATGTCCAGGACATTTCCGCATGGCTTTGACATTTTTATGTAAATTTCGGGAAATCCATCATTTTCACGAGCCTATCATTCAAAAACCATTTGATTAATTTCGTTGCAAATTTGATTTTGTACAACTTGAGAGGGTTTTCTTTGCACGTGCAAAGGTTTAAAGCCCTTACCCAAGGAACATGTCCAGGAGATTTTCACATGGCTTTGTCATTTTTATGTACATTTCGGGAAAAACATCATATTTACGAGCCTACCATTCAAAAACCATTTGATCAATTCCGTTGCAAATTTGATTTTGTACATCTTGAGAGAGTTTTCTTTGCACATGAAAATAACATATGAGTAAATACTATTACAAACTCTTGTAAAACGTGATGTGCGTCGATTATCTCTTTTGGTAACCACATATCATCAGTGTTTTGCATCATACAGTTTCCAAAATTGTCATATAAAATACTTTCCTTATTGCGAAACAGGACAAAGGAAACACTTTTGTATCTCAAGAAAAGTATCATAAAAACGAAACTAAAACGTCTGCGACCAAAATTAGCACCTTAACAATTTTGGTACTCATTTTAAATTTATTTTATAAGCTTCATCTTGCTTAGTCTCACCAGTGTGTTATTCCGTTTTATTAAATATCTATACGTTATAAGTCCTATAAAAAAGTACCTGCCTAGTTCAATAACACGATGGCCTGCCTTAAAACAGGGCCAATATCTATATCACTTTTTCGGCCCGGGCCGAACAGTGATATAGATATAAAGCCCGCATTTGAAGTAATTTAATTGGCTAATAAAGCAGGGCCAACAAATGATATAGATTTCTGCAAGAAACTGGGAAATGGCAGCCATGTATATGTTTAGACGCCGACAGGTTGCATAATGAAACAAAATATTGTCAGTTTCTAAACATTCACAGTCTGACATTTTGTTGTACATGTACAATATAAGTTACAAAATGTAGGTTTTCCATACAAACTGATAAAATGTAGTTATTTTTACAGTTGTTCACCGTTATAATTAAAATATGTTAGAACTAAATGAGAAAAAATATCCGAGGATTAAATGTGAAATATTATAAGTACATAATACAGTTATTTAATCATCAAATTGTCGATAAATAAATGATTTGATATTGGCGCTGTTATTTGTCTTCGGGTCAGTCGTATTGGCTCTCGGCCTTCGGCCTTGGGCCAATACGACTGCCCTCGGACAAATAGCAGGGCCAATATCAAATCACTTATTTATTAACATATAAGACAATCAATATTGGTACTTGGCAAAGCAAGAACTTATATTATCCTTCAAAATATTGTTATTATTTCTTTTATGTTACAAATCTTTCTTTTTGTCTGAAATGATATAAAATGTGACAGAGATCTACTTATATTGTCTATGTCAATTGTCCCATCAAACAAACGCTTCAGATTTGAGACACATAAAGAATCAATGATAATAATATAATAAAAACTTTAATACAGCTTAATTGTAGCTAGAATTAAATACACTTAGAGTGCAAAACCTCAAGTTGCTCTTAAACCAAGCAATTTTTATCTTCTGTATCAGTTAAGAATGTGTACAGTTAGATTCGAATTCACAAGAAAAGTTTACTGTTTAAATTATAATCAACTTATTTTTGTATATTTTCTGCTTAAGAATTCTCGAACACTTATCAAAATAATTATTTCGTCTGCTATACTTTTCCAGCGCTGTTGTCTTAAACGTCTGGGCAATTTTACATCTTAATTTGACGTTTTCAATTTTAAACATGCCAATTATTTGGAATAATGTGAATTTTACAAGCTGCAAATGTCTGATAAAGTGTAATTTATTGACAACTTGTCTAATAATGTCAAGTCAATACTTCTCCTAATGATATTTTACCACACAATCTGATCTCAAACAATCGTTTAATCTTTTTGGAATATTTAAGGTATTTTCTTTTTACGTCAAAAAATTTCATCCATTGCGGATTGGCTCTTGTATTTGTTGGAATGTTTTACTTTACAGCAATGTAATGCCCAAAGCTCTTACATAAGCATAGAGGCATTAAAGGTGTCATCGCTTTATCACTTAATCAATATAAATGTCATTGTAATTATTATGCAAAATGCAATTCAATTTAATTTCAAGAGGAAAAGAAATCTTGTCGAACCAGGCTTAATGACCTTCAGATTAGGTTTGCTCAGAGATGAGATTGAATCTGATATAAAGCAATTAAACATCTTCAAGTTGAAATGAATTCTAAGATCTTGGAAATTTTATATAAAAAAAGAGAAACAAGTCAAACAATCTCCCTTCTTCTTTCTAAAACAAATATATTTCGTTGTCTCATTTTAAACATAAGGGGAAAACTTCAAATTTTAGGCAATTGAAAACTTTCTAAATTTATCGACATCATTAAATTAAAATAACTGTATAATAAGTTATATATCCGCATATATCAGCATGGAGAGTGTAAGTCACTAAATATTTTTTGTAACAGGAAGTTGTCCTTGTATTATAGCTTAACTCACAAACATGATACATTATACAGACATTATATTAGTGGCAAATATTTTCCTACATACCACTTAAGTCATGTCGCATACATTTTACACATATCTACACATTATAATAGAATGACTCATTTTGTTTCTCTATGTTTACCACGGCAACATATTGCTTTTTTGTCTTAGAGAGAGCTTGTCTCTGCTGTCGTTAAGAATCATAATTTTTAATTCTTGCATTATTACATTTACATATGACATCATTTGACACTTAATATGTGATTGTGAAAGTTAGACTGTACAGAAGCAACCTTGTAAACTTTCAATTTTACAGTAAAAATTGAATAATGTTTTGAGGGGTGTTATTTTGTTAGGTTCAAAAGTTACCAATAAGTTATCATTGACAACTTTGTTTGTGTAATCTTGAAATACTTCTAGACTGATTGACATTTTCATGTTAAACCCTATCATTTCTTTGGGCATTTTGTAAATTGTACAGGCTTTTTATGTCTGGTAAGCTTTATTTAAATAATAGAGATAACTTGTAGTTCACTGACAAACTTGACATGATTAAGAAAACTTTATATAGCACTCAATGTTACTGTACAGGGCAATTTACTGGTTTTAAATTATGATCTTAACGTGGTAAGAGATGATACGTTAGCCTTTTAGTTTCTAAAAAAATGTGTTGATAATTAACAGAGGCGTATTACTACGTTGCAACAGTTTTCGACATTTTCAATATACATGTAATATTAATCTATTATCTATCAAATTAAAGAAATTGATTAACATAACAAACGATAATAATATTTGAAATGTATGACATTGATGATTAAAATTTCACAAATGATATTTTGTTTTGATAACCCAAAATCTTTCCATATCAACATTAACATTCCAGAATCTGCAATCTTTGTTTCACATAATTATTTTAAATATTTTATAACGATAAGAAAACTCGTTCGTGAATGTTTTCTTGATGTTTCGCGGAATTCTAAAGCAACAATTTAATTTCATTGCAAGTACAGCGTACAACTGATTAAAATTCTGAAACATTTCCAATTAAAGTTTAGAAAATAATTTGATTAAAACAGAATTATAATGTCGTTCAAACAGATTCAAATAAGGTTTAAAAGAAGATTGGAGCGTAATGAAATGCGTATAAAGCTTTGCAATCAATCCATCAACATCTCTAAACAATTCAGACTTTTAATTTCTGACTTATACCTTTGCATTGTGTGTTTGAAACGTGTATTTTGAGCAGTTCGTAGCAAAATATGTTATTTTTTCATGTTTTATTCCTACTGTTGTATAAAGTAAATTATGTATGTTGGAGACTTTTTAAAAAAAAAAATTGTATATTTTTGTAAGTTGTCATTTATCTTAAATAAGCAGCCAATACATTTTACTAAACTAGTTTTAAATGTTACTCACTGTGAAAGAGTTATATTAAAACATTTAGTAACATATTCTAGCAAATAGCGGACAATATAGTGTTCAGTAAATCTTTAATCAATCTTTTAACTTTATCATTTGTTGTTTTCTAGTTTAGGACACAAGTATTTTTTACTTTGGGATCATACGCCATTTTTCATGGAATGGCACTAACGTGTCACATCAGGAGTTCCATGATTACTGTCGTATGAACACATCTTTGAATGTATCTAGCTTCAAAATTTTACCATTACACGTGTACGTGAATACTGCTTACGCCGGTGCAAGGGGTGGTAAGTAGATTGTACTTTCCAGTACTGTCCATGAACAGTCTCAATTAAACCGAGCCTGTAACATTTTCAATTTTGCCGTTTTGGACTTTTTTAGGGATTCTATTACTTTCTATTTCACCACAACAAACTGACTGTTTATCGTTTTGTAAACGTACAGAACAATGTATTGCGTCTTATTTTACGGTACATTAACGTGACAGAAAACAACATGACTGCTCCCGCAAAGCTTTAAACTTAGTTAAACAATAATTCATTCTTGTGCAAAGACACCTTTGTTATTGTTTTTTTTATGTTTTTATTCTTGTTTGTAATGAAAAATATCTATAGATTTTTGAGATGCAAATTAAGGAAAACGAAGAAGTTTTCCTCCAGCGTATGTTAAATGGTTTCTTTCATTGTTTCTCGAAATGTTTAGGCACGTGTTTTTATATTTCCCAGACTTGATGATAAATCATGCTTTACCAAACAATTCAATAATGCGTAAATCATACAGTCGTTTTTTGTGTAATCAAGGAAAATGTTCCTGAAACCAATTTACGGATCTCGTGTTTTATCACTTCAGCTTTTAGCAGAGTAAACATATTTTAGACTTCTTTTTGACCATTTTTATTCCCATATATCAATATCATGAATTATCTATTAAAATATTGCTATCGAGGCGATTTATCTTACTGTCTTAGGAATGGCAAGTAAAAATACAAAATAAGTATAATTCAAACATTTTGTAAGAAAAACGCTATACGCTGAGTGTTTAAATAGTATTCTACGTATCTTACAATCAACGACACAATTGTCGAAACGCGTACTTGATTTTAATCAAATGATTCGACAAATTGACCTATAAATATCAAATTACATTTGGTATACGTTGTGTGACCACTAGATTATCTAAAACGCCTTTCTTTGCTTATGCTTCGTTGAATTTGTAATATATTTCAAAATATTGAGTAATATATTGGTGATTGACCAATAATTGATAACGTTTATGTAAAAATGTAAAAGTCCTCTTTATTGTAGAAATGCTGATCAACTCTTTATAAGAAATTTAATGTAAACGATACATACTGAACAATGGTTCTATAGAAATTTACGTTGGTCACGTAGATAAAAAAGAAATTTCATACTTAAATATAATATTTGAACCCAATTATGGTAAAATGTGAAGTTATTTTGAATTGGACCTGCTCACTGACCATTCACACATGAATAGACGTACTGTCACTTTAATAACATATACTGGAATTCTATTCATTTCTCACATTTCAACTTCATTATATCATGCGTTTTATTAATTTCTTCAGTTCAACAAAAAATAATTTTATGTATACATATTGAATATATAAAAGTAAATTTTATTTCTTACAAACAAGGAAGCGAAAATGAAAGAAAACAGAACTCTTATGACAGATGTAATCCATTTGAAAGCTGAGTGAAATACTATATGCTTCCTTTCCTATAACAAGATTGATCATTGACAGTTCAGTGTTTTTCATTTTCTGTAACTGCTACTTTTCTTCTTTTCGGATAAGAAATTGTTTCATGCCAACACAAACCCAGGAAATTGTATATAGATATTCTGCCAACAATTTTATCAGTCATTCCATTGTGATGTACAGAACATTTAACCTCGTTATCGATATAAACCGCTCATCTGTAAATGTAATCTATTTGAAATCAATAAGGTCATTAGGTATCTCTCTAAAAACAGGAAGTTAAGCTGTTGGTGAGGCAAGAAGAAGTTCTATAAAGCTTATCTATAAATTTAGCCATTCATTAGAAGAAACACACGCATTGGCAAATAATCTTGTTTTATTTATTAATTTGTGTTCGAAAACAAACATGTATGTATGGCTATGTATGCTACGGGAATGTCACAAGGTCACTTATTAGTTCTTATTTTGATTAAAAACCATTAAATGAACTTGATCAAAACATCATACCCTACATAAAGAAAAAACTAATATTTGTCAAATAATTTCTACAACAATGATTTATATCATTGACTGAAAGAAAACTGTGGTTTAGGCCGTTGACTTCAAACCACTTGCCCTTGACCGCCTTGAATTTAATCCCGACGGGGACTAATAATATATGTCATATGTTGTAGTTCAGATCGGAATATCCATCCCGAAGGGACTCCGCCCATTGGGCGGTAACGAGGCTTGACGAGTTACCGCCCCTGGTCGGGTTCTCGAAGGGGACGGATATTACGATCTGAACTGCAACATATGTTTTATATTTTTTCTTGCATTTTCTGTCCTATTATTTCATACCTCAATTAGTTATGTGTTCATGGAAATGAATGTCATTTCATCCATAACTATAATCTTACAATAGCGTTTGAATTTACCACTTTAATAGCAATGGCGAAAAGACGTCATTCTAAGCACGTAGTTTCCTTTAAAACTGACGTCATTTTAACGCAGTTCATTCATAAAATGACGTTGTTGTCTGGCACGCGACTCATCTGGCACCCCCATGCCAGCTAAAATTTCCGGCATGTGTAAAACTCACGGAAACGCCTGTCTCTTATGCAAGAATATGGAATGTTTCATATAAGAAAGCTATCCTACTCAAGTGTCCATGCGTGCCTGAAATAATCCATGGAAGCACACAGTAAGCTAGAAAATCGCCATATTAACTATACTGTGTTAGTTGCGACGTTAAACTAAAACCAAATGAAAAACTGCTTTGTTATTTTTTCAAAAATATAAGAATTCATCTTATTGTTCACGAATTTCCTGATTGTTATTGATAATTCGACCATGCACACATAACCTGTGCAAATATTGAAGTTGCCACAGTTAGTTGTTTTAATTCTTACAGTGAAAGTGTACGTAATTTTGGCAATTAAGTCAAGATAGGTTTTTGGAACATATCACGTGATATAGTTAAAAGTCACATTTCTTTACATATTTAAAAAAAAACATAATCTCTTAATATTTGTTTACATTTACTGATATTTTGTTCGCTTTTTTACATCTTACCGTTTTGAATTGGTTGCTTTAAAAAATTAACTTACATGTATAAGGAGACGCAATGTTTTCCTACGCGCATTATTTTTGGCACCAGTTTGTATCTTAATGGAACCTTCGACCTTCCTGTCGATAGTTTGTAAGCTTCCATTCATATGAAAAATTAAGATTAAAATGAAATGGCTAGATTATATCTCACAGACGTTATGTGCAAATGCTTCGAAGTTCTAATACATCTAGCCACCAATGCCCCTCAAAGTCTATTTTAGAATTTTACAAAAACACATACAAACAAAATCACACAAAATGTACGTAGTATCGTCAGGCATTAGAGATGTTGCATTTATTTATTATCCCTCATGTTCAGGCTCAATCAAACCGAGTCTGCAATTTTCATTTAATTTTGTTGTGATTAATGCTTCCGAGGGATCTCTTTATTTTCAAATTTTAATACATCACCACAGCAGGTGTCAAGTTCCGTGTCGCAGCTGTAAAATGTTGCCCCGTATATTTGTCTGGTCCTTCGAAATCATTGATGTCAGCACTATTAAGTGTTGAGAATTGCGTACCGCTCAAGCCGGTGCTAGGGTACGTGAGGGATGTTGCATGTATTCGTTATCCCTCATGTACATACTAAATCAAGCCGAGTCTGCAATTTTCATGTAATTTTGTTGTGATTATACTTCCGAGAGATCACTTTGTTTCCAAAATTATTCATTATACAGAATATTTTGTTAAGTTTTTACTTAAATTAAATACGTATTACCTTGATTCATCTTACTCTATTTTATCATAAACTACTACACGTATTTAACTCTCAAACAATTTTCCAACAAGTGAATAAACTATGGGAAAGCACCTTGTTTTAGTCTTAATGGGCCTTTACATACATTTACAAAGCTGATAGCATTCATGGTACATTCCATATTCCCACTCCGCGTAAAGTAACGCTAAATGTAATATCTTTATCTTACAGAAAATTGTATTAGGCAGAATTCCCATGTTGGACATAATATTTGTTCTATTAAGAAAGTAACACAGTTGTTTGGGCACATTTTGTTTTCAATCAATGAACCAAATTATTTACTTACCGTGTCTTGATAAGGCTTTGTCTTCAAATGATGTATCATGTGTTAGTATAACAAGGAATACACAGATGAACGAGTATTGTAATAAAAAGCAGATGTGTTCAACATTCGCAAATTGAATTTCAGAAACAAGTATGTCATGCAATAAATTAAAGAAAATGTAGCTATAGAATTTTGGTAAACTTATGTGAAGAAAGTCACGACGCCATTGATTCAATTATATCTCTATTTTCGTTTATTCAAAATGCAGCATCGCTAAGAAGTACGTTATAGTCCTTTATGTATCCTGCTTAAAGTATTGTTACTTACTAATCAAAAGGAATGGAAAATTGCTTTTGTTAACTTGCCACGAAAACATGACGTGGTGGATGTATTATGAGACTATTTACATTTAAATATATGTATAAATTAACTCATTATGTAATTTGATTGTCTTGAGATAAAATTTTGAGATAGAATTCTGAATTTACGATAATTCATTCTGTCGCCGCCTTAGAAGTCATTATGTTATGAAAAATCATTATGATATCTTAAATAAAACTATTTTCAAGTTCTGCAGAGAAAGTAACAATAACGCCAAAATGAATTGTAATGCTTTTGGTCTTATCTAAAAACTTAGTGAAGCGAAAAATATTTAAATTCATATTGATATTTTACTATGTTACTACCATATATCAAAAAAGAATGCAAAAATAAATGTAGTATGTCAACTTTTTTTATAAGCAGTACAAAATACTACTTGGTATATATTTAGCTACTTTTATGACAAATAATTTTACATTTAATTTAGCTTATTCCTTCTTCAGGTCATAAATATTAATTAAACATGTTACCATATAATAACTAAATAATTCAATATTTGTTTTTATGAAACAAAATTGTTTACAGACGTGACAAAACTGAATTGAAAGAAACATTTGGATAATCTCATGTGGTGCACGCACTCTCTTAATATTTTATGTTATGTTCTAAATACTTTTATTATTAGAATTATACATTATTTAGTATGAAAATAATAGGGGGATATGAGAGACGTTTTCAAAGATATTTTATTTGTTTATGAAGGATAAAATTAATTGTAACGATACCTTTTAATGAGATATTGTCACATTGATCTTACTAGCAAACAAAATGAAAAACAATATCTGCAAGCCACCAACACGATCGAGCCACACAAGACCACCGACAAAGAGCCCAGCAGGACCCCAAACAAAAACAGCTAATGATGCATCGATATTGCGATTTTCCCCTAATAAATAATGACATTTTTATCGCTAAATCTTTCTTATATGCTTGAGTCGAAATTATGATTAACAACCACTGTGTACTCTTAAACAGCTTTTCAATATGTTTTCTTTTTAGTACTTCCAATGCACGATGCATTACATAATTTCACAACTAACTTTATCAAAGCACGCATTGTAGATAATTAGTCCCAAGAAGTAGCATAATATGGCCAACTAACGTTGAGATTTTCTGTATAGAGTTTTACATGTTTAACTAGAAAAAAGGAATTTTGTGTGATAGATACACACAAGTAAATAAAAATAAAATGTAGTATGAGCATAGTGAAATATCAAAATGTGTCGTGAATGTAACTTATTTAGTTTTTGTATTTTGTCTGATCCTAACATTCTTATGATGCATTTATTTTGGGATTTAACCATTCAGTTCATCGTTTGAAGCGAAACTGTGTACTATGTTTACTATAATTTATTTTATAAAAAGTGCAGAAAACCTCAGATTAGAGTAAGGTGTTTGTTAGTGACAGTGAAATTATTGATCAATCTATATAGCAGTAGTTTATAAACACAAGTAGTGCTCTATAAATAAGCTATTTCTTAAAAATTACTTATAAATCCAATTATTGTTGTAATTACAAAAGTGAAATATTGTTTAAATTGAAAAATATTACGTAAATTTGAAATGTTTATTCAAATAATGTTTCTTTTATAAGAAATACCTTTTAAACATTATCCTGATTAAGTCAAACAGTAGCATTGATTGAAAATTGCTTATTTAGTCTCGGTTGCCAACAATTACGACTACCGAAGTGTGTATATATCAAACCATGACAGGTTATCTATATTAACTCGTATATGCAATCTTGATGCATTCATCAATATCAATTTGGATGCTTTAATAAAATGCAACACCAAAATGTCGTCTGCTATTGACGTTCAAATATTGTACAGACATAAATTGACGTCTAAATTGACGTTTAGATGTGCATACACTTAATACAATTGTTTTGTTTGAAGCATACAACGGTAAATGTGATTAATTCATTCTATTTTATTAAATATAATATGCATAAAATAGGCATTATGCGTATAAAATTATCTACACTGAGTAAGTTTGTGCCGTAAGAGTTGTTAGAATTTGGCATCAGATTAGCAGATATAACTCTCTAAAGGTACATAATTGTGTATTTTTATTTGTATTAATTTTCACAATAAACTTAGAGATATTTAGTGAAACTACCATAAGATCAAATACTTATTACAAGAGGTTTTGAAAACATATTCCCATTATGGCAAAGAATATTGGCATATATACATCAGATGTTGCAATACAGTCACTAAGAATTCCTTTTAAGCAACATATTTACGACGCGCGAAAATATTAAACAGTCAATTATTCAACTTTCGAATGGAATTCGTCTTTTATTAGTGTTTTTATGGTGTGCAAAGTGTTTTAAGACCTACGATCTGGTCATGTGCGACAGAAGGCAAGACGTGCGAAGCATCGCTAGGGAATAAGGTATAAGCTTTGGTCCAGTTCAGAGAAATTCCGCTAGATGGGTCCTGACGACCAGAAACGGACCGGACATTTCAAGATATATATTTGTCTCAGTACCTGATTTTATCTACCGGATTGTAACTCAGGATGAAACATGGGTCCACCACTCGATCCAGAATAATAAAAAAAACAACAGAGCATGCAGTGGAAGCACCCTGGCTCACCCCTCCGAAGAAATTCAAGAGGTTGCCATCAGTAGCGAAGATGATGGCTTCAATTTTTTGGGGGATAGTCAGGGAATAATCATGATTGACTATCTTGAGCAAGGTCGTTTTATAAGCGGTACGTACTATGCAGACGAATTAAGACGTCTGCGCCAAGATATCGCGCAAAAAAGGAGGGGCAAACTGGCTAAAGGTGTTCTGCTGCTGCACGACAATGCGCCGGCTCACACATCTCAAGTTCCTATGGCTACTGCAAATGATTGCGGCTCTGAAATTCTTCCTCATTCCCCATATTCTCCGGACTTCCCGGTCCTCTTTGACTTCTTCCTGTTTCCGAAACTAAAAAAACCAAGCTTCTTGGTAGACGTTTTGGAAGCAATAAAGGTGTCATAGGGGTTCTTTGAGGACCAATATAGAGAGTTCTATTTTGAAAGGTAAAACAAGTTGGAGCACAGCTTGGCAAAGTGCATTGATATCGAGGGCGATTGAAAAAGTAAGACCATTAGTTGGGTTCTCTGACTACCGGAAGTATATCAGGCCAAGAACTTTTTGATCAATTCTAATATACATGTAAAGCATTTTGCAAATAATATGATTACTTGAACAAGTATTTCAAAATTTTATCATGTTTATAGGATTACTACAAAAGAAAATGATTTTAATCTAAAGTTTTACTATGTCAATAAAATGTATTAAATATAAATGACACATGTTAGATTAAGAAACATTTTAAAAGAATTTACGTATTTTTTTAGAAACATTTTTTATTTCAGGATGGCTATTCCTTCTTTTCAATGAAAATCCATAATTACACAAATAAGTTTAAAAATGTAAGTACCAGAAATATGATATTATTGTAGATGTATTTTACCCATTTAACGCGATGTTTGAGGATTTGCATAGTCAACACCAAATACATGTATCTAAAATTGTATACTGCATGCAAATATTGTATATTTTTAAGATAATGGTTTATGAACAAGTCTTAAATAGAATTTCTGTAATGTCCTAATTATTCTATGCCTATTAATATCTTTAGATGGCGACAGAATGTAAAACAAATACGCGTAAGTAGTTATGAATGATCAGCGTAGCTAAAATCCATGAAACGATGTCCTTACATAAATGTTTTGTTCTTGATGATGATTTATCGCCAAGTGGCGGCCGAACGTCTGATAATGTAAAATGTGTCTCAACATATTTAGATAACAATCTGAAAGAAAATTTAACATTTATAAAATCAGAAATCAGAAACCACTTCATGATTAAATATTATTATTCATATCCATTATAATAATAGATCATTTTGGACGTTCGTGGCCAATTTGTTAATGTCGTTGACTTTAAACCACTTGCCGCTCAAGGCTGTGTGTTCGAATCTCACAAGGAACTTTGTATTCTTTCATTTGAGGAAGCTATCCAGCTAGCTTACCGAACGACGGTGTAGACTTTAAAAGAAACAGTCATTTTATCTGAAGAAATTTAATTTTATATGCTTATATTTTACATCTGCCTTTTAAGGCCAATTAAACCCTTGAAATGCTTTTATTTTATTCTTCAATAGCTTTTTTGTGTCCTTCTATGTTTTGAACATGTTATTTATTAGGCAGTTATTAAAACCATCTTTTGCTACTGTTTTTTTTCCGGCAACTAGGTTAAGTAATTTGTACTGAAGACTTTCTACAGATATTCAGACAAGTTGTCTTATCTCTGTCATTAAAGTATAACTTACCAGAGATAAGCATCTGGTACAATTTACAACATGCCAAAGAAGAGACATTTTTCAACACGGTAGTGTTTCCTATTTATCACTCATGTGATAAATTACAAATTGTTAAGACTGCAAAATTGTTCTCTGTAAGAGAAAAGAAACATACCCCTAATATCTATCTTAAGTAATGTGTAATTTTAATATATGGATTCATGATGTTGTACTATATGCAAATATGATCCTTCATCGTCGTTTCATTAAACTGTTGATTCTTTTTAATGACATTGAAGTATTTTGCTTTGAAGTCAAAAAGTGAATGTTTAAAATAAGGATTTATTATTATCCGATGTGAAGTATGCGGTTTGAATCTTTATACAGTTGGCCAAGACATTTAAGAATCCAGTTTGAGATGTTGAATTTCATTTCATTACAACTTAAGTCTCTTTCAAATCTAATTTGAATGTCATTAAGCCTGTTCTAATCAGATGTCCTTGGAAATGTCGATAAATCGTCTCAAATTCAAATGAATTGCATTTGAAGTCTTATTCAATTTTAATTAAATAGATATTTTTGTTGATTACAGGATAAAGGGATGATGTCTTCGTGGCACAGCATTTGCAAGTATTATGTCAATGTTGCAACGCGTTTTCCATTCATTCACTCCGACAAAACAGAAGTAAAGATTAGACATTACGACATTTGTAATATTTGCATAATCATCAACCATGTGTTTAGAAGAATAACAATTTTGCTCTTATATTCTAATTGAATATAAAATTAACAACTTGGACAAAGTAAATATGTGTTTGTTTAGTACAACCTTTAAGTGAATTTCAGGTAATATAATTTCACATGTTTACAAAATTGAATAGCATGTTCAAAATAAGACTTAATTAATGAACACAGGTGGTGCCTTATAGCCCATATTGGTATGTTTCATTTTAGCTTGAAAAACAAAAGTATGTGAATAATGGCCAACCATATGCCGATATATCATAAAATTTGCAGATAATCTTTTCTCATTTAATAATGATATATAAATAACAAATATATTCAATTTAAAGAAGACGCCAAAAGTCTCCGTAATGTTTACAGTTTCGTATAATGTCTAATGTTAACAAATATTTTAAAATGACTGCTAATTCTAGAGATTTGGAGAAAAATAATCTTCGAAATTTTCTGTTTCCTTTTAATACAACGTATTTACTAATCACCGTTTCTTGTTCTGTTTCATTTTAATGCGCCTTCGTTTACAACGTTCAATATCACACGTTTTCAAAAGGAAATAGCATGTGCAAATAGGATGGTAATAAATGAACACTCACGGCGCCTTGTATCCCCATCAATGTGTTCTTATTTGGTTTTGACAAACGAGAATGCGTGAATAATGGCCATATTTATTCTGTAACATAATAATCTTAACAAAATATTGCAGACTATCTATTTTCATTCATGTATCCTAAGATAATAAGTATATCAATACCAAGCTGAATTTTCAATTTAGAGAAAACGCCGAAAGACTCCCTAATCTTGACATTTCTATATTGTGTACACACTTTATGACAACAGTTTCTAAGATATTGTCAAGATGTTTGAGCAAAAATGCTAGTTTTTGCTGATATCAATAAGATTGTCATTTAAGGAAACAATCGTTATGTTGTCATTCATTCGCCTTTAATCACAGTTAGAGAAATGCTTCAATTTGATGCGCGTTATGTGATTTATAAACAATAGCGTTAGACACAACTGTACATATTTTATAAGCTTATCTTACATGTTCTTTTTGCTGCAAATAGCGACAAAATTTCTTAAAACAAATCATAACATGTTATATGAATATATTATTAATTAACTGATGGATTGATATACTATAGGTAAAAAGAGAAATTATTTTATAAAAAGCACCCGATAGAATTAAATTCTAAATCTAAAACCATGACACAAAATTTTATTGAGCAGGAACCATTTACTACTTTTCTAATTTTGAAGTTACACTCTTCTTAATAATATACTATGAACATTGAAATTCGAAATACATCCTTTTTGTAGCCGGGTGATTACTTTACTTTTGCCCTTGGTGACATTAGCTTATTATTGCAGGTTACAATTAGGCAATAGGTCTTGATTTTGGGTGATCTGCGTTATAATATAGCATGGTATGGAGTTTAGATGCGCAGTAATATAATATCAAAGGCCGTAATTTTCATAACGTCCTGTTTTCACAAATTATCTTAAATATCACATCGATTGTAATGACAATGAGGTTTCAGCTGCGAGGATTCTTTTGACAACCAGGTTAAATGGCGTACTATATCAGAATGTAATGTACGATAAAACTTTGGCAGAATATTTGTATCCAATTTCTTGAGGTTTTATGAGCACGCAACATTATCTTATATTGGCAAAGACTAGAAATTTCCTAAAATGAAAGGAAATAGTTCTTAAGTGTATTAATTTATAAAGAAACTTTACATTTAAAAAATATTATATATCATATATATCATATATTCAGTAACACCATTGTCGCAAATCAAGCGATTCGATGTAACCTATAAATATCAAACTACATTTTGTGTTCATTGGTGAACGAGTCTGCAACAGATAGGTTACCTAAACGCTTTCACGGTTTATGTTTTATTCTAATACAATAAGGACTTGATTTATTTGGTCCCAGGATATATTTAATATCTTACTGAGCAATATTTCGACTTTTCGATTTGCTGTCTTTTAATTGTACACAATAAAGACAGTTTCAGGGAGAAGTAAAACTTTTTTAAAAAGCAAAAAAGTAAAATGTTTAGCTAGGCTGAGCGCATATAATTTTCATTACTTGTCTTTAGTTAAAGAGAATCATTATCAAAACAAATTGATGAAAACAATTGAGGTCACCATCCTGTTTTATGAGTAAAGAACGACCATACACATATTTGTATCAGTCACAATGTCTTATAACTAATCCATGAGAAAAAATATCACATAAAATCATTACATGATACAATGCATTTTCTCCATAAACATTTTAAAATGACATTAATATGCTCTTTTTTCGTTCATATTGAGTTGAATTTGTAATATAAAAAATGACTATTACAAATGTGATTGACCAATAATTGATAATGTCTATGATACAATATAAAAGCCATCTTTATTGTAGAAAGACTGTTCACTCTTTTTAAGAAATTAAATGTTAACGATACATACTGAACAATATGTTTCAAAATTTCAGTTGGTCACATGGATAATTATTCTTTGCATAGTAAAATATATAATTGAACCCAGTTTTGGCAAAGTGTGAAGATATTTTGACTTTCACCTGCTCAGTGACCATTCGCACATTGATGGACATACTGTCCCTTTAATAACACATATACTAGAATTCTATTTATTTCTTACATGTCAACTGCATTGTATCATGCGTTTTACATTCTTCTTTCCAACAAAAACTGCCTGATAAAAAAAGCTACAAAATCAACAACAACAAAACAGCAACACCTAATTCATGTAAATATGTTATGCATATGAGTGTTTATTACACTTCTTACAAATAAGGAAGCGAAAATAAAAGGTAAAAAGACACTCTTATGACAGATGCAATCCATTTTAAAGATGATTGAAACGCTAGATGCTTCCTTTCGTATAACACTTATACCGTTGTACAAGATTGATCATGACTGTCCAGTGTTTTTCATTTTATGTAACTGCTACTTTTCTTTTTTTTTCTTTTTTTTTTTTTGGATAAGAAATTGTTTCATGCTTACACAAACCCAGGAAATTGTATATAGATATACTGCCAATATTTTTATCGGTCATTACATTATGATGAACATCACATTTAACCTCGTTATCGATAGAAACCGCTCATCTGTAAATGTAATATATTTGAAATCAATAAGGTCATTAGGTATCTCTCTAAAAACAGGAAGTTAAGCTGTTGATCAGGCAAGAAGACGTTCTATAAAGCTTATCTATGAATTCAGCTCTTCGTAAAACGAAGAACACGCATTGGCAAATAACCTTGTTTCAATATAAATTTGTGTTCAAGCATAAACATGTATGTATAGCTATGCATGCTGTGGAAATGTCACAATGTCACTCTTTTGTTCTTATTTTGAAAAACAAACTTTAAATAGACTTTATCAAAACATCATACCCTAAATTAAGAAAAAAACTATTATTTGTCAAATAATTTCTACAACATTAATTAAGATTATTGAGAGAACAAACCTGGGGATTGCGTTCGTGGCCGAGTGGTTTAGGCCGTTGATATCAAAACACTTGCATTTCACCGTTGTGGATTCAAATCCCGGCGGGGACTATTGAATCTTTTATATAAGAAAGCTAACCTGCTCAAGTGTCCATGCGTGCCTGAAATAATCCACGGAAGCGCACTTTAGGTCTTCTCCAGCAGTAAAGCTGGAAAATCGCCATATGAACTATACTGTGTTAGTGCGACGTTAAACCAAACAAAAAAAAAACAAACTGCTTTGTTATGTTTCAAAAAGATAAGAAATCAACTTATTGTTCACAAACTCCTGATTGTTATTGATAAATCGACATATCAAATTATTTTATTCTTATTTCATCTAACAGTGAACATGTACGTACTTTTGGCAATTAGTCAAGACATGTCAGGAATATATCACGTGATAGTTGAACGTGACTTTCTTGCAACATGTATTAAAAATTTAAAATAAACATCATCTTTTATTCGTTTACACTTTCTAATGTTTTGTTTGATAGTTTATATCTTAACATCATTTTATTTTGGTTGGTTGGGTCAAATTACTTGAAAGTAGACGTAATGTGCCCTACGTGCATTATACCAGGCACGAGCGGGTACCTGAATGAAACTATCAATCTTCCGTTCGCTAGTTTGTTAGCTTCCACCCACATGATCAATCAAAAGAAATGGAAGAGTTCGATATCAAATGATTCGAATTCCTTATACGACATTCATCAACCACGGAGTTTATTTGTTTATTTTAGAATTTCACAGAAAGTCATAGTCAAAACAAACAAAATAACGACAACAAAAATAAAAAAAAGATAACACCAGAATATAAGTTGTATCGGCAGACATATGAAGAATATTTTAAGTTTTTGTTAGAATGTGTTTTACTTATACCAAAAACGTATTATTTTGATTCATCCCTCTATATTTTATCATAAGCTACTTTCAAGCAAATGTTGCAACAAGTGAATAAACTATAGGAAAGCACATTGTTCTAGTCTTAATGGGCTTTTACATGCATTTACAAAGTTAACAGCATTAATAGTGCATTCCATATTCCCATTCAGGGTAAAGTAACGCTAAAAGTAATATCTTTATCTCTCTAAAATTGTATTAGGTAGAATTCCCATGTTGGACATAATATTTGTTCCATTAAGTAAGTAACACAGTTGTTTGGGCACATTTTGTTATCAATCAATGGACCAAATTATTTACTTTCCGTGCCTTGATAAGGCTTTGTCATCAAATGATGTATTAGTGTTAGTATAACAAAGTAAACACAGATGAACGAGTATTGTGATATAAAGCAGATGTGTTCAACATTCGCAAATTGTATTTCAGAAAACACAAGTATGTCATGCAATGAATTACAAAGAAAATGTAGCTAAAGAATTGTTGTTAACTTCTGTGGAGAAAGTCACGACGCCAATGATTCAATAATATCTCTATTTTCGTTTATCCAAAACAGCAGCGCTATGAAGTACGTTATTATAGTCCCTTACGTATCCTGCTTAAAGTTTTTATATTTTGTGTCCTGTTATAATTTCCAAAAAGTTACTTATTGGACAATTATATTATTTTGCGATTTCCCCATTTATATTGCTAACTTTTCCTAATATATAATCGGATCCAAAATATCATTTATTATCACTGTGAACTCTTTATAAAATTAAAGTAGGTGCAATCTATTCAATACGCTTTTTCTTAGTTATTCTAATACACGATATATTGCATTATTTTACAACTAACTTTAAGCACGCATAATAGATAATAAGTTCCAAAAACATAACATCAGATGGTCAACGAACGTTGACATTGTCTGTGTAAAATGGTTATGTCTAAAATGGGAAAACTAGAAAATAGGAATTTTGTTTGTTAGATATATAAAAAAGTAAATAAATTATAGTAATGAGCAATAGTGAAATATCATCTGTGTCGTGAATGTAACTAATTTAGTATTGTATATTGTATTTTGTCTGATCCTAACATTCTCACCATGCATTTACTTCGGGATTAAATCTTTTATTTCATCGTTTGAAGTGAAACTAGGTAAATTTTACTATAAATTATGTTATAATAAGTGCAGTAAACCTCAGATTAGAATAAGGTGTTTGCTAGAAATAATTGATCAATCTATAAAGCAGTAGTTTATAAACACAAGTAGTGCTCTATAAATCAGCTATTCCTTGAATATTACTAATAAATCCAATTATCAATTTAAAAAGTTAATTCAAATATTGTTTTATATCTTAATTGAAAAATATTACGTAAATTTGAAATGTTTATTCAAATTACTGGTCTTTTATATGAATTAATTTTTTAAACATTATCTTGATTTAGTCTTAACAGTAACATTGATTGAAAATTGCTCATTTAGTCTCAAATGCCAACAATTAAGACTACCAAAGTGTGTATATATCAAACCATGACAGGTTAACTATATTAACTCGTATATGTAATATCGTGCATTCATCAATATCACTTTGGATGCTGTAATAAAATGCAACACCAAATTGTCGTCTGCTGTTGACGTTCAAATATTGTACAGACACATTCCATGACACAAATTGACGTCTAAATTGACGTTTAGATGTGCAAACACTTAATACAATTATTTTGTTTGAAGCATAAAACGGAAACTGTGATTAATTAATTCTATATTTATCCAATCTAATATGTATAAAATAGTCATTATGCGTATGAAATTATCTAAACTGAGTAAGTTTATGCCGTAAGATTTGTTAGATTTTAGGCATCAGATTAGCAGATATAATTCTCTAAGAGTACATAATTGTGTAATTTTATTTGTATTAATCTTAACAATAAACTTAGAGATTTGTATTGATGACTACCATAAAATCAAATATTTATTACAAGAGGTTTTAAAAACATATTCTCATATGGCAAAGAATATTGGCATATATACATCGGATGATGCAATACAGTCACAAAGAAATTCGTCTAAGCTACATATACGACGCGAACAAAGAGTAAACAGTCAATCAACCATCTTTCGAATGGAAGTCGTCTTATATCAATGGTTTTATGGTGTTTAAAGTGTTTTAAAACCTATTTGTATTATAGGGCACTAAAGACATAATGGTACATCTTGCTATTTTAAAGTAAAAAAGAAAGTCTGGTACCAGAGCGTTCATTTTTCGAAGATAAATAACTCTTAATGAAATCGTTTCTATATTCTTGATAATAAGCTTTCTTAGATATTTCAAAATAACGTAAAAGAATCTGGAGAAACTGTGATCCCTCCTTTATATAGGTATTACAATGGCGCTCATTATATGAAGTACACGAGCATACAAACTCACAGTATATAAACGATTTGTACCCCAACCGGATCTTGTGAGAAGATCTCAACATCAGTTCAGTACAAACAGGCGGGTTGACCCATAAAACCTTTTAAGACGGCTTGCATTTAATATGTGACGGTATGTAAACATTTAAATCATATTAAGAAATATTTTTTCTTTGCTTATAGATACATCTTTAACCAGCTTCTTCAAATTTATGCTCATAAAACGCTGTGCTCTTCGCTTCGTGTTTTGTTTATGTCAACACACGCCGATTACACAGGCAAATTTATGCATAAAATTGTTTTATTTCACTATAACTCATATCTGAATCTTAACTTTATTGTCTTACCTCGTCTTACCGCACAGACACTTGTGTGGATATCTTTGAATATTGATAAAAACATAGTAAATAATAGAGGCGAACATTCTGATAACTGTACCCGTCTTGCTTAAACAATTTTAATGATCTGTACCCTACTTGTGTTTACACTGAACCATAACTTGCGAGTCACTTTTCATGATTTTTATTATTTTTGTCCTATGTTCCAAATTATATCTTGCAGAATATGAAGCTATTGTGTCAAAAGAGCATGACACATCTTTTAGGTCTATATACGTTACTAATGCTGCACATGAATGGACCTTCATCGTGTTTTCACTTTCCCTGGAAATACCAGCATGAAGTAGCTGGTAATACGAATTTGAAAGAAAATTATTTTTTGACAGGAATTATCAACCAACAAATCTTATCTTTATTAAACATTCATATTTCTTTGAAAAGATATAAAGCTAAGATATAACATTAGCACTATAAACGTTTCTACTATTAAGTTCAACGGCATTGTTGTTAGTTTTGACGTGACCGTTATATAACGTCACATATCAATTCATCCTCCTCGAAAGATTATCACAGGATTTTTGGCAGATTACTTATTTCAACATATTGAAAGCTTTACACCTACCGTTGATTTCATTATGCTTTTTGAAACACGGATTTTTATTCTCATAAATGCCTTGAATTTCTATTTCTGACATGCGCGACTAGGATCACTCTTAAATCATTTTAAGGAGTTTCCTGCATATTATTGTTAAATGTATAAAAGGTAGTTTTCACTCTTGCAAGTTTATTTCCACTTATTTTTAAATAGTTTACAGTCTTGCCCGTGTCTAAGACAACCTGTTAGTTTTCCTTTCACACAACTTGAAAAATTTATCATTGGCTATCATAAGTGATCTTAAGTCAAAAGATATATATAAATCCAGTTCCTTTCTATAAATTGCCATATACATGTATTTCAGATGGATTTGGATGAAACATTTGTAGTTGAGGGTCTTGACAGTAGCTTTCGTGTAACAAACATTCCCCTGAAAACACAACTTAAATGTGGGATCTGTGGAATAAGTTGACACCAAGTTTAAACTTAAACTCTTCGTCATCTGTACTAAAAACGCATCTTTTGTCGATGTGTGAACATCTTTAACAGGCGTTTTGATTTTTAGCTCACCTGAGCACGAAGTGCTCAAAGGTGAGCTTTTGTCATCACTCTGCGTCCGTCGTGCGTCGTGCGTCGTGCGTCGTGCGTCCTTCAAAAAATGGCGTCAAACTTTTCAAACAACATCTCCTCCTAAACTACATGGCCAATTGCAACCAAACTTTACAGAAATGATCCTTAGGTGGACCCCTTTCAAAGTTGTTCAAAAATTTAAATTCCATTAAAAACTCTGGTTGCCATGGCAACCAATAAGAAAAACTTAAAAAATCTTCTTCTAAAAAACCGTAAGAGCTAGAGCTAAGATATTTGGCATGAAACATCTTCTAATGAGTGCCTACCAAGTTTGTTCAAATCAAAGCCCTAGGGTCAAAATTGGCCCCGCCCCAGGGGGTCATTGATTTTCCCTATATGCATATAGTAAAAACTTAAAAAATCTTCTTTTAAAGAACTCAAAGAGCTAGAGCTAAGATATTTAGCATGAAACATGTTCTAATGGGTGTCTACCAAGTTTGTTCAAATAAAAGCCCTGGGGTCAAAATTGGCTCCGCCCCGGGGGTCATTGATTTTCCTTATATGTGTATAGCAAAAACTTAAAAAATCTTCTTTAAAAAAACCCAAATA
This sequence comes from Ruditapes philippinarum, assembly GCF_026571515.1. Taxonomy (NCBI): domain Eukaryota; kingdom Metazoa; phylum Mollusca; class Bivalvia; order Venerida; family Veneridae; genus Ruditapes; species Ruditapes philippinarum. The sequence goes on along the minus strand of NW_026865440.1, from coordinate 135,159 downwards.
GCTGGAGTTAAGCTATTAAGCATGAAACATCTTCTAGTGAGTGTCTACAAAGTTTGTTCAAATCAAAAGCCCTAGGGTCAAAATTGGCCCCGCCCCGGGGTCATTGATTTTCGTTATATGACTGTGTATAGCAAAAACTTAAAAATCTTCTTTGAAAAAACCCAGATAGCTAGTGTTTAGATATAAAGCATGAAACATCTTCTAGTGAGTGTCTACCAAGTTTGTTCAAATAAAAGCCCTAGGGTCAAAATTGGCCCGCCCCCGGGGGTCATTGATTTTCCCTATGTGCATATAGTAAAAACTTAAAAAAATCTTCTTTTTAAAGAACTCAAAGAGCTAGAGCTAAGATATTTAGCATGAAACATGTTTTCATGGGTGTCTACCAAGTTTGTTCAAATAAAAGCCCTGGGGTCAAAATTGGCCCCGCCCCGGGGGTCATTGATTTTCCCTATGTGCATATAGTAAAAACTTAAAAAATCTTCTTTTAAAGAACTCAAAGAGCTAGAGCTAAGATATTTAGCATGAAACATGTTCTCATGGGTGTCTACCAAGTTTGTTCAAATAAAAGCCCTGGGGTCAAAATTGGCCCCGCCCCGGGGTCATTCATTAGCTTGACTTTTTTTTTTTTTAGATATATACATATTATATATATACATATATATTTAATATTTATATATATATATATATATAACATATATATATATATATATATATATATAATATATATAATATATATATATATATATATTATATATATATATATATATATTATACATGCATACATATACAACCAAGTTTGTTCAAATAAAAGCCCTGGGGTTTAAACTGGCCCCGCTCCAGGGGCCTATATACAGGTGAGCGACTTTGGGCCATCATGGCCCTCTTGTTTGATATTTCTTGATTGGAGATTATTTTTCAATTCCTTCTTGTCTTGAAACTTTTACTGTTTTGTAATATCAGTTGCTTTTAAAGTCCTTTTTTAGGTCTTTTGGAATAATTCTAAAGTCTTTGGAGTATGATTTTAATGTTTCTGTTATTGTTGTCAAACTGAGAAATTGTTATTTTAAGCTTTTGTACTTATGTCAAAATTGTGAGCAATAGTGTTTTCGATTGTTTTTTTGAAGAGAAAGGGAGCAATGGAGACAACTGAATTCTTCCAATTTGCCTATCAATAAACAAATAAATACGTTAAATGATTAACGTTCTCTTCGTTAAATCTTTAAAATACTCACAAGTCAGGGTACAGATAAAATTCGTAAACTCACAAGTAGGGTTCACAATCACCAGCAAGTAACGTTCAGTTTAGGGAATTGACCTCCTTGGTTAAACTCTTAATTTAATGTTCAAAATACACCAATATTTTTGCAGATGGCTAAATTATCGTTTGTTATTGATTATTTTAGTAGTTCGATATCACAATTCAATGTTTGACTAAATAAACCTTGAAATAAGACGGATTTTGTTCGTGTTCAGTGTTGATCACCTGAAAGCAGTTCGTGAGTTTCGATTATTTTATAGTTTTAATGCTAACATTTATATTTTGCATAACTTAAAAGTTTAATAAAGTTTCTCTTCTACGATATAAATAAAGATTTACTAACCTAACGTCCATAAGTATCTATATAAATACTAATATATTAGGTAAGTCACGCGTCAGAAAATGGTTGACACTGACATCTTCTCACAAGATCCGGTTGGGGTTCAAATCGTTTATATACTGTGAAACTACTGTGTACGAGGTATGATCAACAAGTTCTCGGCCCGATATACTTCTAGCCACTACACTGACATTAAAACACGATACGTCGATATCGATATCTTGTTGAAGATTACTGACCGAGTTACAGGCGGTTTCACACAGATTAAGTAACATAAAACACACTTTGATCAGTAGAGGGGTGTGTCATTAAGACCAAATGGAGAAAGTTGAAATCGGAGCCGTCATTAAGTACCTCTGTAAGAAAGGGATGTCCCCAAGGAAATCCGTGAAATAGTGAAAAACAGAATCCCTAAAGAAGGCCCAACACTGCAAAATTGTAAAATGTTGCAGGCACGGTTTGATTGAGCCTGTTCATGGTCGGTAATGGAAATTGCAAGTTACCGTGCACGCCCCCTAGCACCGGCTTAAGCAGAATTCAACATTTAAACACTAAAATGGTGAAATTTTGAATTAAGAATCATCCGCAGATGTGTTCATACGGCGGTTATCATGGAACCTTCAATGTGACACAGTAGTGTCATTCCATGAAAAGCGGCGTATGGTCCACATGTAAACGAATGCGTGTGCCCTAAACGAGAAAACAATGGGCGAAACTAAATATAATGGACTTTTGAAAGGGGATCTGAGGTAATTCATGGATACACTTACGGAGGAGTCCCTTTCCTTTAGCACTGTGAAAAAAATGGCTGCTAAATTTAAGAGGGGAAGGGAGAGCATTGAAGATCATGAGCGGCATGAGCCAAAAGAGGCCACGAACGATGTAACTGCCGAAGCTGTGCACGATCTGGTCATGTGCGACAGAAAGCAAGACCTGCGAAGCTTCGCTAGGGAAGTGGGCATAAGCTTTGGATCAGTTCACGCAATTTCCGCTAGATGGGTCCTGACGACCAGAAACGGACCAGGCATTTCAAGATATCTTTTGTCTCACTACGAGGATGAACCTGATTTTATCTACCGGATCGTAACTCAGGATGAAACATAGGTCACCACTCGATCCAGAATCAAAAAACAACAACAACAGAGCATGCAGTGGAAGCACCCTGGCTCACCCCCTCCGAAGAAATACGTACTATGCAGACGAATTAAGACGTCTGCGCCAAGATATCGCGCGAAAAATGAGGAGCAAACTGGCTCCTGCACGACAATGCGCCAGCTCACACATCTTAAGTTGCGATGGCTACTGCAAATGACTGTGGCTCTGAAAATCTTCCTCATCCCCCATATTCTCCGGACTTCCCTGTCCCCTCTGACTTCTTCCTGTTTCCGAAACTGAAAACCAAGCTTCGTGGTAGACGTTTTGGAAGCAATTAAGGTGTCATGAGGGTTCTTTGAGGACCAAAATAGAGAGTTCTATTTTGAAAGGTTAAACAAGTCGGAGCACAGCTTGGCAAAGTGCATTGATATAGAGGGCGATTGAAAAAGTAAGACCATTAATTGGGTTCTCTGAACACCGGAAATATATCGGGCCAAGAACGTTTTGATCAATTCTCGTATAAAGCATTTTGCAAATAATATGATTTCTCCAAACAAGTATTTCAAAAACTTTATAGGATTACTACAAAAAGAAAATGATTTTAATCTAAAGTTTAAGTACGTCAATAAAATGTTTTAAATAAAAATGACACATGTTAGATGAAGAAACCTTATAAAAAATTACGTATTTTATTTGGAAACTTTTTATTTTAGATGGGTTATTCCTTTTTTCAATGAAAATGCATACACATATCACAAATAAGTTATAAAAAAGTGAGTAACAGAAAAAAGAATGCATTTTACCCATTTAACGCGATGTTTTTAGGATTTGCACAGTCAACACCAAATACATGTATCTAAAATTGTATATCGCACGCAAAAATTGTACAAGTCTTGAATAAAATGTCTGTAATGTCCTAATTATTCTATGTCTATGAATATCTTTAGATGGGTCTATGAATATATTTAGATGTAGGCAGAATGTAAAACAAATACGCGTAAGTAATTATGAATTAGCAGCGTAGCTAAAATCCATGAAACGATGTCCTTACATATAATTTACGAATTATTTATTTGTTTTTAACGATGATTTATGTCAAGTGGCGGCCGAACGTCTGATAATGTAAATCGTGTCTCAACAGATTTAGATAACAATCTAAAAGAAAATTAACATTTATAAAATCAGAAATCAGAAATCACTTCATGATTAAATATTATTAGATTATTAAACATTTTAATAATAGATCATTTTGGACGTTCGTGGCCAATTGGTTAATGTTGTTGACTTTAAACCACTTTCCACTCAAGGCTATGTGTTCGACTCTCACAAAAAACTTTATATTCTTACATTTGAGGAAGCTATCCAGCTAGCTTTCGGAACGACAGTGTAGACTTTACAAGAACCAGTCAGTAAATCTGAAGAAATTTAAATTTAGATGCCTTTTATTTTACATCTGCTTTTTAAGCCCCATTAAACCCTTGAAATGCTTTTATTTTATTCTTCAATAGCTTTTTTGTGTCCTTTTAAGTTTTGAACGTGTCCTTTTAAGTTTTGAACATGTTACTTATTAGGCAATTATTAAAACCATATTCCCTACTGTTGTTATTTTGGCAACTAGGTTAAGTAATTTGTACTGAAGACAAGTTATCACTTAAGTTTTGCTATATTTATGACTCAGCGCTTCTTTCTACAGAGTTTCAGACAAGTTGTCTTATCTCTGTCATTTAAGTATAACTTACCAGAGATATGCATCTGGTACAATTTACAACATGCTAAAGAAGAGACTTTTCAACACGGTAGTGTTTCATATTTGTCACTCATGTGATTAATTACACATTGTCCAGACTGACAATTTTCTTTTCTAAAATTGATCTGTGTGTGAGAAAAGGAGATATCCCTTATATCTATCTTAAGTAATGTGTCCCTTTAATATATAGATTCATGGGGATGTACCATATGTAACAATTATCCTTCACCGTCTTTTTATCTGTTTTAAATGAAAAATTGGAAAATGATTTTGCTTTGAAGACAAGAAGAGAGAATTTTTAAATAAGGTTTTCTTATTATCTAATACGAAATATGCGTTTTTAATCTTTATAAAGTCGGGCAATACATTTAACAATCCAAGTTTGAGATGTTGAATTTCATTTCATTACAATTTAAATCTCTTCCAAACCTAATTTGAATGCTATTAAGCCTGTTTCAATCAGATGTCTTTCGAAATGTCCGATAAATCATCTCAAATTCAAATGAATTGCATTTGAAGTCTAATTCAATTCTAATTAAATAGATATTTGTGTTGGTTACAGGATACAGGGGTGATATCTTCGTGGCACAGAATTTGCAGTATTATGTCAATGTTGCAACGCGTGTTGCATTCATTCACTTCGTCAATACAGAAGTAAAGATTTGACATTACGACATTTGTAATATTTGTATAAAAGAATAACAATTTTGCTCTTATATTAACAATTTAACAACTTGAACAAAGTAGATATGTGTCTGATAAGTACATCATTTAAGTGAATATCATGTTATATGTTCAATTTCGTATGTTTACAAAATGGAATAGCATTTTCAAAATAAAACTGTAATTAATGACCACTCGCGGTGCCTTATAGCCCCTATCAGAACAGAACAGAACAATGTGTTTTGTTTAAGCTTGGAAAACGAAAATGTGTGAATACTGGCCAACCATATGCTGTAACATAATGAGAGTCATAAAAATACAGATTGTCAATTATCAATTAGATATTCTATAATGATATATCAATAAACAACAAACAGAATTTTTAATTTAAAGAAAAGGCCAAAAGTCTCCGTAATCTTGACAGTTTCGTAGCATGTATAATCTTAACAAATATCTAAAAATGGCAACTTCTGTCAGAGATTTGGAGAAAACGATCTTCATTATTTTTTGTTTCCTTTCCATACAACGTATTTACAAAAAAACTCTTTCTTGTTCTGTCTAACTTTAATGTCTTCACTTACCAAAGATCACACGTTTTCAAAAGAAATGTTCAAATTGGATGATTATAAATGAACGCTCACGGCGCCTTGTTTCCCCATCAATGTGTTCCTATTTGGTTTTTGAAAAACAAGAATGTGTGAATAATGGCCATATTTATTCTGTCACATAATGATCTTTACAAAAGATTGCAGACTATCTATTCTCATTTATCTCTAAGATGGTATATCAATAACAAGCTGAAATTTTAATTTAGAGAAAACGCCGAAAGACTCCTTAATCTTGACACTTCTGTAATGTGTACACACTTTATGACAATAGTTTCTAAGTTATCATCAAGATGTTTGATAAAAATGCTAGTTTATGCTGATATCAATATGATTGTCATTTAAGGAAAATTCCGAAACGTCAATCATTAATTTCGCCCTGAATCGCAGACAGAGAATGAATCTATTTGATTGGTGTTCTGTGATTTACTTACGATAACGTTGAGCCCAACTATATGGATTTGATTAGCTTATTCTACCTGTTCTTTTTGCTGCAAACAGCGACAAGATTTCCTCAAGTATAAGTCAACACAGCAAAGTATTATTTAATTGATTGATAGATTGATATATTCTAGGTTAATCATTACTGAATTTTTGATCATATTGAATTGTAACATTACACGAATTCACTTGTATTGATATGATTGACATGCAATGCAGCTGAAAAGAACTCAAACTCAATGTTTTAACCAATACAAATTATCAATTATCATTACAATTATTAATTATCAGGCTAAAATTCAAATGGTACATAAACAAAATGTAAAACTAAATGTTAATATCCAAAAAGATCTGTAAGGGTAAACAAATGAGAACATTTCAGTTTTTAATTTGTTTTGAAGTAATACACGTTTGATCTTATTAAATTCACTCGTATTGATATGATTGACAATGCAGCTGCATCGAACTTAATGTTCTAACCAATACAATTTTTTAATGATCAATTATGAATTATCAGGCTAAAATTAAAATAGTTCATAAGCAAAATGTAAAACTAAATGTTGATATCCAAAACAAAAAGAAAAGAAAAGAAAAAATCTGTAAGGCTTAACAAAAGAGAACATTTTAGTTTCTAATTTGATCCTGGTCCTAAAATCTGAGTGTACACGGGACCAGGGTTTATTGGCTTCAATAACATTCAAAACAGCTACAGCTTCTTATCGGTTACAGATATGTTCTCTTCTAAAGATGAATAGTAATTCCATTACGAATGGCCAATGGCTAATTCAGATGCAAAAAAGAGATAATTGTGTCGGGAAAATATCTTTTCGTAATTTCGTTATGAGATAATGAATGCTGTTAAGGGAATTCTGGTAAATGGAATGGCACAAAAACACGAAATATCGCCAAAATTAACTCCATTTTGTTTGTTTATTTTGAAGACTTAAATATGCTCATTGGTTATAAAATACCACATTTTAGGTTATTCGAAAATTACTTATGTGTTTATTTGATTAACTGGACCAGAACTTAGTTTGTAAATATGTTTTTTTTTAAGAAAAGCAAGTGTTTTGATGTTAAAGTTCTTTAGTTTAAAAGGGTCAATTTTATATAGACATGTTCAATTCGTTCTCTTTCTTCAATTGATTCAAACCAATGTCCGGCAATTCATTGCTTGGTCGTTAATTATAAATATTGTGTTCCACAGTGGGTACAAAATCCGCCGAGGACTTTTGATTGATTGATTGATTGATTGATTGATCATACATAATTTAAATTATAGATTTAAAGAAAGGTTATTGTCTAAACGATTATGACAAGTTCAAACCACTATCTTAAGAGATGATACCACATATTCGGTTTGATTTTGTTCAGTTCCTCAAAGGGTCAAACTAGTGATTTCTGTATATTCCTACTATAGTTTTACATATTAAATGAGCTTGCAAAAATCAGACGGGCATTTTACTTGAATTAACAAATGTTCTCTTATTTCAAATCATTATAATCCTTATTTTGTTTGACGTTTACAAATATTTTATGTTGCCATACCATTATTGCAATAATTGCAATGTAGAAATGTACCACATTTACAGTATATAATGCATCATTGTTAGAACATATAAATTATCCACTTGTAATTATTTCACCTCTGACATACACTAGTCTACCAAAGTAAATTGAGAACAAGATTGCCTTTAGGAACTTTTCTAATTGAATCGCAGACAAGAAATAAGTTCGAGGGGAAACAATGTGAATGTTTATCACCAAACACTATAGGCAGAAAGTACACAATTTGAAATAGAAAATCGGAAAACTTAAAAAGTGCCAGAAACGGTAATTGTAAAAAGGAAAATGGTTAAATGACCGTGTTCCTGAAAGGCGGTGGTAAAGGCTAACTACAGTCTTCGCAATGCATTAAAAATGGTTATATTGGTTTACTTTACAACTTTCATATAATATTCTTGTTTAACTGCTTTCGATGGGTCAATCCTTTTCCGGAATGACCTAGTGGCTAAGGTATCCCGCTCTCAACCCAAGGATCATGGGATCGAGCCCTAATTAGGTCACGGCCATATTTCTTCATATGACACCAATAATGGTTGGTTCTTAAATCGGACTCGAAAGTGATGAATATGAGTAGTAAAAACCTATTTCACAATTGACCTTAGATAAATATGTTCAAACCAAACCATTTTCCAGATTTTTGTAATATACACGACAACAGATATATTTCTTGCGTTGATGTCAAACAGCATTGATCAGTCACTTTATTACAACTCAATATTAATTCAATGTTTTTACTCAAAATGCATGTAAAAGTAATTGTTAAAGTATTGATGGGTCTATGTCATGTTCGGTCCCTTGCAATTTCGAGGTAAGGTCAAAATTCATTCTTTTTTTGTTTTTTTTTACTATCACTTCATATCACAAGACTTAATGTATGTTAGCAATGATGTTCTGACATTGCTGTATTATAGTCAAATACACGCGTTTGTGCTGGAACACAAACTGATAAAAATAAGGCAATTTATCATTGCATTTGTTTGCTTTTACTAATGGTTGACTCTAAAGATTCGTTAAATGGAACTTGATTGTGCCTCATCAACAGCTTAACTTCCTGTTTTTAGAGAGACATTTAATGATCTTATTGATTTGAAAGATAGTACATTTTCAGATGAGAGGCTTATATCGATAACGAGGTTATATGTTCTGTTTTATTGGAATGTAATGAACTGAAAGATGTTGAGTATTTATACCCATTTTCCTAAGGTGTATAAACATGTACTTACTTATCCGATCGTTCTTGCCAGAAAATATGCACGGAAGGGCACCTGAGGTCTTCTTCCACCAGTAAAACTGGAACGTCGCCATATGACCTATACGGTGTCGGTGTGACGTAAATCCCAATCAAACAAACAAAAAGTGTATTATATGATCTAAATATAGCTGCAAATCTCATATTCTCATATTCAATCATATTCACTGGGTGTAGTATCATATTCAATGGCATGCGTATTAAAAAGATAATTGTTGTGTTTTGTTCGTTATGGTATATTTCCCGATTAAAATATCATTACTTTACAATTAAAATTAAAAGCTACATAGCATTATTATATGATCTAAACATAGCTGCAAACTCATTGGTCCAAACAGTAGTCAACAGAACTTTTTATTATAAAATCATATTCACTGGGTGTGGTATCATATTCACTAGCTATATTTGATTTTCCCAGTCTAAAAATAGATTGGGACTCATATATAATGATCATACACCGTAGACCGTTAATTACGCGTGTTAATTAAAAAAAAATGTTGCCTTTTGTTCTGTATGGCATATTTCTCGATTAAAATAATATTACTTTCCAATTATACTTCAATGATGAGTATAAACTTGAATTATTTTTGTATGCGCAGCGTTCACGTAGTCGTTGCACGCCTAACACATGCGTCTTTTTTCCCCACGCTTCAACGAAGAAAAATTTGTACATGTATAAAAGGTTGTACTTTTTGTGATTTTTTTATTATTTCTTACCCTATTCATATAATAAAACAATCATTGACTAGTGTTCCATTGAATATGATGGTGATATTCACCGGCAGATAGTCATTTAAGCATATTAAGTGCGTTTTCAAACCCTTTGGAAGAAACAAAATATTCCGTTTTCTCAAGTATTAAATAAAATTGATAAAACAATTTGTTAAAGAGAAAGGTTAGCATTTTAACAATTGCTTTCCCTTAAATTTACCAGATGAAGCTTACAAATAAAGGGATTGATTAATAAAAGATTCCTTGTAGATTGATAAGAAACGTAAAATATTCTTTTGAAATAGTAATTATTATATGAGAGCTTCTGTTGAGCAATATTTATTGATAGAAAGTTAATAATGATTATGTCTTTTTTTTACTATCATAATGAAATAACGCCTTGCATTCTTGTTTTCCGATGTGCATTGCAGCTGAATTCTAGTAAGTCGACATAAGCTTTGATAATTTGACTGATATGGTATAAGCACACATTAAAAAAAGAATATTCAACTGTTAAAAACACTTTCAAGATAGCAAGAGTTAAGGAAACGGCACAGAAAGCAAAATTTATAAAATACCGGTAAAATGTTCTTTATACTGTAAGGTTATATTTAATTTAGTATTTTTTATATTTGGATGTTTTTTTATTGAGCCAGCTTAACCAACACAATAGTCTGACTTAAATATTTGTATGTATCAGTTGGAAAAATATATGGTGCAAAATAAGTTACTGTATGTAATTGTTATGACTTTATCGTAAATTACATAAGAAAGCAATAAATTGTATTAATATAAAGTTTGAAAACGTCTGAAAAGTAGTTTTGACCTGTAATACATGATTTATATAATTCAGATTTTTTAATAATCTTTAATTTTCCTAATTGACATAATCTTACAATGTGTAAACGTGATTTATTGTAAAAGTCAAAGTCAAATATTTTATTGGCAAAAACAAATACATGTTCATCGCCAAATTACCGTGGCGGTTATAACATATTTACATAACATAAGAAAATATGGTAAACAGTTAACATAACTACTACAAAATATCAAAATGACAGTATGAGTCACAGAAGAAAATAAAGAATATATTAATATGGAAACAAATACCTACATTCATAAAATCAACTGTTTGAGCTTCTGTTACACATAGCACATTAGATAAACTTAGCTAAATTAACAATTATTTTCTTTTGCAAAGATTGCATAATTGATATAAATTTATTAATGGTTGGCCAATGACAATAATACCGAGGAAAACATTGACCTCTCAATTAACTATAGAATGGACAAACTAATAAGAAATGATATTCGTTTTCTATTTGATTCATGTTACATTTAGTACATATACGTAAATTCCTATCAATATTTCTATATCTTCCTTCTTCTATTAACAATTTATGGGATGAACATCTAAACCTTGATAATGCTTTACGATGATTAATGTTATTTACAACATCTAAGTACTTTTCTTGAATAAAGTTAAATTTAAATAAATTGTAACTACATAATTTAGGAAAACTACTAAGCTCAGAACACCATTGTTGTAATTGCTGATCATATATTCTTTGTATAATATTATTTAATTGGATGCTTGTAACATTAACATTGTTCCATAAATTTCCAAAACCTAAATCAGACAACATTTTCATAACGTTTTTTGTCCATGAATTAGTCACATTACCATTTGAATCTTTTATAAACATTATTTTAAAAAGTAGAGTATCAGGGGCCTTCATAATTCTATACCAAAATTTAACTATTCGAATTTTTCGATATACTGTCAAAGGAAATCTGCCAAATTCACCAAGTACTGCCGAAGTTGATGTTTGCGGACGGACGCCTAAAACTTGTTTCAAGAATTTTAAGTGAACTTTAGCAATATCCGGCGAGTTATGAAAGCCCCACACCTCTGATCCATATGTCAAAATCGGTAAAATCATAGTATCGAAAAGTCTAACCTTTTCAGATACATTCAAGGAAATATAATCAAATAAAGAATTCAACGAAAACAATGCTTTTAATGCTTGGTTGGATAAAGACTTTTGAGCTTGATAAAAATTCCCATTAGATGACAAGGTAACACCAAGATATGTAAATGATTTAACAACTTTAAGACGTTCATTATTATAATAGACCTCTAAATCATCATTTCGATTACCGGTTTTGAAGGTCATAGCAACAGTTTTATGTACATTAACAACAAATTCCCCAATTGTTACAATAATTATACAATTTGTTTAGAAGATGTTGTAGTCCTTCTTTAGAATAAGAAAATAAAACTGTGTCATCAGCAAATAATAAAAGAAATATTTGTATGTCGTCTATTGTGAAAGAGCCAACAGTATCATTAAGCAAGTCGCTGTGCATATCATTCACGAAAAATATGAATAAGAGAGGTGAGAGTGGCTCCCCTTGTTTTAAACCCATGTAACTATCGAAATAATCAGACAATCTTCCATTTGCTCTTACACATGACTTTACACAGGCATACATACTACGTAACATTTTTACAATTTTCAAAGATACTCCAATTTCAATCAATTTATACCAAATCCCATTTCTATACAAAAGATCAAAACATTTTTTAAAGTCTATGAATGCAGCATACATTTTTTTCTTTTCATGTTTTGTTATCCTATCTATAATAGAACTCAATACAAATATACAGTCAGTAGTGCTTTTATTGTTTCTAAAACCAAATTGAAAATCGTTTAACACGTGATTCCTTTCAGCCCATTTACGTAAACGAAAATCTAGAATAATTGAAAATAGTTTTGAAAATACACTGGTCAGAGTGATGCCTCTATAATTGTTCACATCATTATTATCCCCCTTTTTGGGCACAGGAACTATGATTCCCTTGCACCAAGATTCCGGGTATTCACCTGTTTCAAAAATGTGATTAAATAATTTACAAAGTACAGGAGCTAAAATATTTTTACAATGTATAAAAATTTCGGGTATAAGTAAATCTACCCCCGCACTCTTACCGCTTTTTAAAGAAGAAATTGCCCTAACAACGTCCTCATTTGTAAATTTAACATCAAGCTCTTCAATATTGGTAGAATCCATATCAAAATTATTTATTCTTTCCTCAACAAAGTCGTTTTTGAAAAGATCTTCATAAGAATATAAATTTTTGAAGTGTTCATAAAATTCATCGGATGATATTTCATTCTTACTACATTTTTTTCGGAGCCTTTTGATTTCTTTCCAAAATTTCTGAGGTTGTTTTGAAGCTAAGGAAGCCATTTTCTTTTTTTGGTTTAGATTATATTTAGTGCGTGCTCTTCTTTTTGCTATTCGATATATGCGCCTTTTAGTAATAAGTATTTCAATATTTTGGTTAGTTTTATGCTTAATGTAATTTTTATTTGCATGTTTAAAGTCTCTTCTAGCAGCCTCGCACTCCTGATTATACCACACACTTTCATATTTCCTTTTAGTTTTACGTCTATTATTTCTTATACATTTTGTCTCGCCAAAAACGTTAAATGTTTTGCAGTACAATAATTCAGTCATTTTCTCAATTCCATTATCTAGTTCAATGTTATTGGCTATAATATCATTCACAATTAAATCAATATTCATAATTTCATTTTCAATGGATTCTTTATAAACATTTATCTTTCCTTCATCATTACTGCCCCATTTTATTACATTAATATTTATATCGTCATTAACATTATAATTATAGTTACATTTAAAACTAAAGTCTAATTGTATTGGTTTATGGTGCGAAAATGTATACAAATCATGTACAATGAAATTACTAACAAAGGGAAACAACTCTTGCGATAAAATAGCATAATCGATTAAGCTTTTGCCCAAATTAGACAAAAATGTAAAATTTCCAATATTTGCGTCATAACCTAATCTCCCATTCACTATTTTGAGATCAGTACTCAAACATAAATCGAGAAGTTTATTTCCCGACGAATTAACACAGTTATCTAACGACTTGCGTTCGGGTAACGTATAACTAAAACTATTATTTTCACTGTCTTCAATAAAATGAATATAGCGGTCAAAATTACTGCTTGTATCTAATACAACGGATTTATTTCCACATCGTGCATTAACCCATTACTTCATATACACGCCTTTTAACGCCTTTTTCACCCCCCCCCCTTTTTGTGGTCTCAAATGGTGAAAAAATGCCTTATTTAGGCCCCCAACACTTGTTTTTGTTTGAGAAATGTTGTTAAAAAAGTGACCTCTTTTTCGGCGCGGCCCCCCATCCAAAAGATACATCAGGGGGTTGCCAGAAGGGGGATGTGCCCCCTTCTGTTTGGGGGGTTTGAAGGGGGGCGGAGTCCCCCTCATCGCCAAGAAAATTTTGGACTTGTGAGAGGCTGTAAATGAGCCCAGATTGATCATAAGGTAACGTGTAACCAACGCTGAAAAGCATTTGACTCTATCTCAATCCATTGAGAAGTTGTAGCACTTTGAAGTCAATTTTGATGGAAAAAATCAACGCAAAATAGTGATTTTTGGCAATTTTGAGATGTCCCCTCGTTGCCATGGTAACAGAAAATTTAAGCCTGAGCATGTTGTTGCAAGGGCAATGGTCCAGTCAACATTTGTGCCAAGTTTGATTAGTGTTGAAGCAGTTTTTATAGTATTATAGCAGTTTGAACTTGTAACGGGAGACTTTTCAATGAAAACAGCCATTTTTCACAAAATGCTCATGAAGTAATGGGTTAATGAAAAAAATAAAAAAATCTACAAAACAACAATTTTTCTTCAAATTTATATGACAGGCCATGTTTAAACATGAAAAAACGCGATTTAGGGTAATTTCAAGTATTTTCATCATTTTCTGTTAACCCATTACTTCATATACACGCCTTTTAACGCCTTTTTCACCCCCCCCCCTTTTGTGGTCTCAAATGGTGAAAAAATGCCTTATTTAGGCCCCCAACACTTGTTTTTGTTTGAGAAATGTTGTTAAAAAAAGTGACCTCTTTTTCGGCGCGGCCCCCCATCCAAAAGATACATCAGGGGGTTGCCAGAAGGGGGATGTGCCCCCTTCTGTTTGGGGGGTTGAATGGGGGCGGAGTCCCCCTCATCGCCAAGAAAATTTTGGACTTGTGAGAGGCTGTAAATGAGCCCAGATTGATCATAAGGTAACGTTAACCAACGCTGAAAACCTTTAACTCTATCTCAATCCATTGAGAAGTTGTAGCACTTTAAAGTCAGTTTTGATTGAAAAATCAACGCAAATTAGTGATTTTTGGCAATTTTGAGATGCTCCCTCGTTGCCATGGTAACAGAAAATTTAAGCCTGAGCATGTTGTTGCAAGGGCAATGGTCCAGTCAACATTTGTGCCAAGTTTGATTAGTGTTGAAGCAGTTTTTATAGTATTATAGCAGTTTGAACTTGTAACGGGAGACTTTTCAATGAAAACAGCCATTTTTCACAAAATGCTCATGAAGTAATGGGTTAAGATCACCAAAAATCGATATTTTACCGTAATCTGAATATTTTCTTACACCTATTTCGAGAGTTTCAAAGAAACCAGTATCATGCATATTATAATAAATTGAGTTACTCGGAGGTATATATAAAAAACACATAAAAATATCATGTTCATTGTTAAAAAATTCCCTTCTTAATTTAATCCATAATATACCGTTACTGTCGGTTTCTACTATGTCAATACCAGGTTTAAGATAATCCCTAAAAAATAAACATATTCCACCATGACCCCTTTTGCTTTTACTAGAGAAAGATTCTGTTCTAGGTAGTGAAATACATTCATAACCTTCTAATAAAAAAGCATCATTACAACGTTCCCAAGTTTCACTAAAAAATATGATATCATAACTATAAACAAAATTCAAAAAGTCTTCATCATCAAAACAATTTGATAGCCCTTCAATGTTCCAAGATAATATGCTAGTGTCATACTTTTCTGACAATTCCTAGCTAGCATTTAACGCTGATGATCCTGGTTTATACAAAGAATTGTTTATATACAGTTTATCTCGTACAAGGACGGCCTTCTTCCCAGCTTTTCGCGCACTCACCATCACGGGAATTAATTCACGTCTCTGTTGCTGGACTTCCGGGGGATATTGATCTGTGACATTGTATGGTGTTTGATATAAATTAACAGATTTCAATGCACTCTTTACAGTCAATTTCGAGTTGTTATTGAATTTCACTACTATAGGGCGAGTTTTGTTTGTCATTGGTGCACCGATCCTGTGAGCTCTATCTATATGTATTGTGTTTTCTGGGTTTTTTATGTTCAATACTTGTTTGCAAAACAAATTAATTTTTGCTACACAGTCATCATGTTGCTGACTGTCAAGTGAGGACATTTGCACCGAATTCATGGTTGTTTCAATACTTGAGCCGGATGCTGACGTGTTGTTTTCCTCATGGTTTACGTTGTAACTTGATACAGGCCCTTCTGGTATACCGAAGAACAACATGTTATCTCTCATTGACCTACATTTGAGGTCCACAATAGATTCGGACATGGTCTCCGAGGCTGTCTTTAATTCCTCGGTATCAGACTGTATCTTCTTGATCTGGCGTTCCGATGCCTGCATATTAGTTTTGTTATTGTTGGTATTTTGTAATAGGGTTTCATACTGATCAGACGTGAATTTCACGCTTTTTTCAAGCATGCACACTTTTTTTATCGATTTCATCAAATCTGACCGTTAAATCGCTCACCAATACCTGTATTTTATCGAGCTGTCCTAATTTTGATTCAATTTGTTCTAGTTTATGCATTATAACTTGTAAACAATCTGTTTGATGAGTATTTTGCTGAGGGGATCCAGGATTTGGAACGCTGTTCACTCCTTGTATATAAGATGGATATTGAAAAACGGGCGGCATGATATAAGCTTGTCCATTTGATAAATTTCCTGATGATCCCGGCGATGTTATATTTTGAGACATTTTAGTTTTTTTTTTAGTTTTTTTTTGGTCTAAACTAACGGTTGTTGATCAGATGTCGATACGACTAGCGAAACAGTTTCATGTTTGTGTTTTCTTCCCATCTAATCCTAATTGTATCACATGGTTCGCATCACTGAACAGATTATCAACATTATTTAAAATTATTAAACAGTTTTTATCCTCATTATTTAATTAATATCCTTTTTTTTCTCATAAACTTACAGCTTTAAAATTTTGAACCGCCATTATCCACGCATGCGCACTATCACATTATTGTAGCATGAGACCTTACTCTTTGCATACATTTTTCTTAATAAGGTATTATATTTATGCAATTCATACTTAGAAGAAACATTTAAATTTTATCATTCGACTAGGCTGTCTTTTGGAATATACATTTTATGTTTGTCTATTTTTGTCTTATACTGTATACTTATTGTACCGAAAATAAAAAAAATAAAAAACAATATTAAAAATAGACAATAACTGAGTAAATTGAAAAGTACAATTTAATTGTAACAAGATAAAAAGAATGAGACACCTACCAAAAGAATTTATAGAAGTTTTCATAAAATATATGTAACAATAATAAAATAAACATATTTTGATTTCATAATAACAAATTCAACACTAAAGTCATCTTTTGGACGCGACAAGAATATAAAATTGAAACGGGAACTGGATTGTGCTTTTAAGTATCATTCGGTGCTATATAAATTTCCTTAATCAGACAAGTTGTCAGTAACCTTTACTTATTCTTGCCATTGCAGTACAACTAACCAAACATTAGTGACAAGTATGATTTACAATATGACAAAAATGACAATATTTAAGTTTGAAAAATGTCTAACAATATTGAAGTGTTTTGTTTTCCTCATTTTAACAGACGTACTTTTAAAAGACAACTGATTGATTTCATTTCGGTGAAATTAAACTTCTCATTTTTAACAGTGCTCTGTCACTGTTAAATAATTTATAGATTATATCATTTGATTACGCTTAGGAATGTAATAAGATATTTTACACATTTATTTTACACTTTCATTTTAACATTTTTTATGTTGAAAAAGCACCAAGAAATAAACCACTAATTTTTTTTAATTACTGATACTTTTCTATAAGGTAATTACAAGTCGATTGGACGGATTCTTGTACAGGAAAGAAAAGTGAATAAAAAAATCACTCATTTCTTTTAAACTCATTCATTTCACGAATGTTTATGTCCGCTTTGCTAAGGAAGTTTTTTTTAAAAGGTTTTGATAAATAAAAAAAGGATAATTCTCTAAATGTTCATTGCCTTGAACATTCTTCTGCATTATATATTATATAATAATAGAAAATAAATGTTACTAGTCTGCTCTGGTATATCTAAATTGATTATCTTCAATATTACCATGTTACTGTATTAGAATATTTGACTATATATAGCTTATAATAACGATTTGCTTTAAGGCAGACAAATTTGATTATGATTCTCACAGATAATTTTTCCTCACTTTAAGAATGCCAGTGTGAGGAAAGAAGTATTGATATATTTATTTATTTATAAATAGATAAGATGCGATTAACCTTTATAACACAAAGTCACATAATTTATAGATCGGTCGTATCAATTTACGTTAATGAACAACTTTTATTTTTAGGCTACTGAAGGTTTAATTGAACTAAATGTACAGCTCAAATTATAACTTATAATCATATATGACATCACCACGACATCAATTAGTAAAATAAAATGTCGAACAACACATATGGCCCACTTTCTAGCCCTTGACTTACATAATTGGTAATTTTGTTATAGAAACCTACCATAAATAGGTACATGGAAGTGTTCAATTATGGAAAAAAGAAAAATAATGAAAACTTTGTGATAAATAGGGTCACTTACTAGTTATGACCAATCAGTATGTGAAATTTGAAGACTTTGTGATAAAAAATCTAACCTTCAAGATAATAATTATGCGGAAACCTTCTGACATTAAAGCAATACAGATCATCTGTTGGTTATGACCAATCACTATGTGAAATATTAAGACTTCAAGACCCCTGTGACCTTGACCTTTGACCTAGTGGCCCCAAAATCAATAGGGATCATCTACTAGTTATGACCAATCAATATGTGCAATATGAAGACTTTGATAAATTGTGACCAAAATAATTGAGCAGAAACCATTCTTTCATTTAAAGCCCCTGTGACCTTGACCTTTGACCCCAATCAATAGGGGTCATCTACTAGTTATGACCAATCAATAGTAAAATATAAAGACTTTGTGATAAATGGTAACCCTATGACCTTGACCTTAAACATAATGACCCCAACATCAATAGAGGTCATCTACTACTTATGATCAATCAATATATGAAATATGAAAGCTTTGTGATTGATACTTTTGAAGATATTCAGTGGAAACCATTTTGACATTTCAAGCCCCTGTGACCTTGACCTTTGACATAGTGACCCCAAAATCAATAGGGGTTATCTACTATTTTTGATTAATCAATATGTTAAATATGAAGACTTTGTGATGAATAATTTTCAAGATAATCAGCAGAAACCGTTCTGACATTTAAGACCTCTGTGACCTTGACCTTTGACTTAGTGACCCCAAATCAATAGGGGTCATCTACTAGTTATGATCAATCACTATGTGAAATATGACGACTTTGTGATGAATACCTTTCAAGATAATCAGCGAAATCATCCTGAAATTTCAAGCCCCTGTGACCTTGACCTTTAACCTAGTGATCCCAAAATCAATAGGAGTAATCTACTAATTATGACCAATCACTATGTGAAATATGAAGACTTTGTGATAATTACTTTCAATATAATCAGCGGAAACCATTTTGACATTAAAGGTCCCTGTGACCTTGACCTTTGACCTAGTGACCCTAAATCAATAGGGGTCATTTACTAGTTATGACCAATCACTATGAGAAATATGAAGACTTTGTGATAAATAGTTTTCAAGATAATTAGCGGAAACCATGTGGTCTACCGACGGACAGACCGATAGACCGACAGACAGACCGACATTAGCAAAACAATATACCGCCTTTTATTCGAAGGGGGGCATAATAACCGGGAAACTATATAAATTATCAATTAAGTAGCATTGTTAGCCGATCAATGTGCATTCTTGCATAGAAACTGTGCTCACAGGTAAAACAGAAAAGGTAACATGCATTAACGGATCATATCACGTAAACATACATCGTAAATACAAATAGCTCGCGTCTTCGACAAAACTGCTCAAAAACTTATGATATTTAAGCATAATCCGTCAATGTTAAATAAACACATAGATATGTATATTTTAATATAAATATTTGATATTATAAATATTGTTCAATACATAAAAATATTTTATTTTATAAACTGATTTTCAGGATATCATTTGTAGGTCAATGTTCTGAAGCAAATATCTTAGTTTTTTTAGTAGAATCTTGGGAAGCGAACTTTATTTCACTCTAAATGAAACTAACCAATGAAACATACATGTATATCAAGCATTTTTGTCTTTACGTAAATACAAACCTTTTTCCTGATTGATTTCACGTAACAACATTCTCTAAATAAACATAACAACTGTATAATTTATGATGTAAATTATTCTATGTTAATAATGAAGTATAGTCAAGTGGCGACGGCGAGTCGGACTTGTGTAAACATCGGCAAAACATATATAAATAACAGTCTGGACGCAAAATTCGTACAAAGAAACCCTGTTTGTTTGTGATAAAAGTTTGTCCTTAATATGTATATTTAACATTATACAATATTGATATGTTTTGGAAAATAAATGTTATATTTTTTTAAGATTTGTATTCTATTTGATATAGGTTTTGACCAATAGCTTTTTGTGCACAATAACCCAAAAATGAAAAGCAATACAATGGGCTTAGACTGGCACAAATAAATCGATTTTAAATTCGGAGCATAATTCTCTTTTAAACTTTGACATTTTTAAGTGCTTCACATGATTTATGTAAGAATTTTGAATTCTATGTTTTAGGGTTTCTAACCTCAGTGAAGCTCCTTTAAAATGGAATGGTCAACAAGGGATTTTATCTGCTATTTGCATTGTAATGTCATACATAAGTTCATAAACTTGACAACTCTTATACAAAATGTATATTTATATTGACACATATCCCGACAAGGCTGCCCTCAAAGCTCATCCGATAGAAAATTCAATTACAAATGAATATACAGTTTTCGACACAAACGTATATACTTCAAACACTTTTTCTTTGTCTTCGCAAAATGCTTTCATTCTGTCTGGTGATAATCTGGTGTAGTGCGCTTTAGTTCGCAAGTTTCTGGAGGCAAGTTTAACCAACCTCAGAATGTCAGACTACTTAGTGTCATAGGTGAACTAATTATCTATGAATAATTAACTACATTTGACGAATGTAGACTGTAATGTGAAGAGTTTTGAAAAGAAGCGCAATTTTTTACACAACATTGAAGTACGAGCTAAAATGTTTCAGTTATTGTCTGCAAGTCTGTATGGTTTTTTTATAATCGACCTAAGGAAAAGTATGTACAAACTATTCATACCAAAGTGTACCAAATTAGTCCAGTAATTTGTAATGAGAAATTAATTTGTCAATCCCAAACTAACGTTAACAAATATAAACATTTATTTGAAGAAGCTATTTACATAATTAAAACGGTGTCAACAGTGCAAGTAGCAAACAATAAATATGATCTTCTTTGTTAAAGATATTGATTAAATTGAAATTTTACCATCTCAATATTATTTTCACTTTATTATTTATCTTTAACGTCTATCAAAAAGTATATCAAATATATGTTCAAAATACACAAAATTTCCATACTAAAGTTTAATGTTTAATTTCTTAAACGAAAGAACATACTCATTTCTGTTTGTAAATCATATCATTCAATTCAGTAAAATAATTATCTTCACACTTTCTTTTAGCAGTCCTCTCATCCAATGGTCTTATCATCTAAAATTTTCATTGACACCTACCCGATATGTTTACATTGACTAGTATTTTCCGGTCAAGCTGTAATCAAAATATTTCCATTCACATGCAATAATAATACTTAATCGAACATAGAAGGTGTCCATTAATTTCAAAATAAAAAAATCACATCTACTTTATCTATAACAAAATAAAACGATAAAATACAACATTTTTTCCTGTATTCCAAACTTGGTGGGTGACGATTTCTAAATTGACGTAAATGAAGATAACAAAACATTTCATCATTATTCTGTATTGTTTTGCTTACAGAAATAAGAAAATCAATCAATCAAGTTACAAACTAAATACTATGTCATCATTAGTGTTTTCTTACAAGATGTTTATTGATATCAATAATTGAAGTGCAGACTAATGATTCAAACACTTGCAAATGTCTTGCAAATTATTGTTATAAAGTGTCTACACAAAATACAAAAATATCCAGATCACGGAGTCTTTTGGCGTTTTTCAGTAAATTGTACATTGGTTGTTATTGATATACCATCTTAGAATACAAAAATGAGAATAGATCGAAAGTCTGCAATCTTTTGTAAATTTCATTATGTTATAGATTAAATATGGCCATTATTTACGCATTCTCGTTTTTCAAAACCAAATAGGAACACATTGATGGGGTTATAAGGCGCCACTAGTGCTCTTTTATCAAGTCTTATTTTGAACATGCTATTACATTTTGTAAATATGTTATATTGAATTTGTAAAGTGAAAACTTTGGAATCTTATTCAGAACAAGAAAACGGCGTATGTGAATAAAAAGTGCATAAATTTAAAATTGCTTTAAAAAGTGATATTTTGGCTATTATTTATCACTTGCATTACAGCAACACGTTTTAAAGAAGATAACCTCAAACATTTCACATGAAAAATATTTTCAATACAAATGTTCACTTTTGGGGATTCTGCTGATGCACAATACCCTGCGCGATTATGTCATCTTGAGTTTTTGGTGTAACATTTTGGTGATAACGGTAACACAATATTCTTAATGCATTAATAAATACCCTTGGACAAGGATTTTAAGTAAACACGTATACATATAACTCTTTACTAAAAGTTACTATGTGACACAAAACGTTTAAAAAACGTTTAAAAGATAGTCGAATATAATAGTAGCGTGTTAAAAAAAAATAAAAAAAGGCAATACAAAATGAATAATGAAAAAGACAGAAAAATATCTGAACGAAAATGTTAAAATGTTCAAAAGATAAATGTAAATTTTCCCGTTTTCAATTAATGTTTGATAGATAAACCTTTTGAAGCCTATTGCTTAATGATTTTACATGGTTTTCATTATCTATCTAAAGATTTAACTAATTCAACATGTTATTCGTTAATTCGTCTGGCAAAAGGTTATCGTTGACTATTCCGTCTGTTACAAAATTTGCAAATCTTTGAATTGATTTACGTCTCAACGTTTCTTTGACATGCTGTTAATTGTACGACTTTTTTACGTCTGGTAAGAAATATTTGAATGACAAAGATAAGTTGTAGTTAACTGACAGCTTGTCTGATTAAGAGAACTCAGTCAACCACTGCTTTGACATTAATTATGTACTTTTTGAGTCAACAGCTGATAAGCAGGAATGTGACTTTCCTATATGTGTTTACAACTTAAACATCTTATCAGGTCCATTTTGTTGAACAATAATTGTTATAAATTATCTTAATGATTTAATTTATGATATATTTGAAATTGTATAGTCTGTAAGTTATTGCCTGTTTTAAGTCAACAGGTATCTAGTTTTCGAAAAAAAGGGAACACTGACACAGAATGAAACAAATCTTATAAAAACGCCCGACTTCGAATACTTCAGCTACAAATTGTTTTGCTATAATTTGAATATAATCAGGGTCATTGAGAGAAATGATATAACTGGGTAAAAATGTACGAAAATAATGTTTCCGTATTTAATCAGCAAGCTCCATCTGTTCTTTAGCCACATTTTTACTTTAGGCCATGACACACATGGCTCCAGAATCTCTGCTTTTTATTGCCCGTCATTTCGCTCTAAACCTTGAGATACTCCAATACTTGTATGTCTTTAAATGTTTTAAATAATACTTTATTTCATTTCCTTAAAACATTGTCTATCAGGTAGATATAAAATTAGATAGTTACGCGCATGTCCTATGTCTATTTACATGTTCCGTACTATATTTAATTCTATTTTCGTCAACGAAAAACGTTTATTGATTGAATACGATCCGTTTTCAAGCAAATATATTGAAAACTAAATAACAAAAGACGACATCATTATATAAAAAATAATCACCAGATTTTATTCCAAGTGTACATTAGATAGATAAAAAACAGAATGTGAATTTTAAACATTGTTAATTCATATGTCAACAATGTAATACAAATGTTTAAAAGTGATATTACATGGCATGCCCTTCAATTCTAAGACATATCTTAACTAATTTATCACAAAGAAAATATAATTTCGTTTGATAATTTTTCTTTAAAGCATTTCAAATTAACATATAGCCGTGTCTATGGCAGCATCTTTTGACAAGAAAACCCAATTAAGAGCTTAAAAGGTTTTTGTTGTCACCATAATTAGGTAACGTACTTGAACGGTGCTTTTACATTTATATTGACTTTTATTCATTTATTCTCTTGATCACGGCTACATATTTATGTAAAATGTGAAGTATGGGACACGATTTCCATTCACATTTGAAAGCAAGAATAGAATTTCTGATACGAAGTGTTGATATATTAATAAAAGTTGGGATGATTGAGTTTTTACTCTATAATTTTTAAGGACCAAATATATTAATTTCTTTGACTTCCATGGACGTGATCATGGAATTTTTGAAACGTTGTTCATTTGAAACTATCCAAAGCCAATACTGCAAAATAAATATTCAAAATTGCCATAGATACAACTATTCCTACATATTAATAATTTTATGTGATGGATTGGAAAGGTAAAAATTATATGGAACATTTTATCACTGAGCATATGTGAAGTTCATTTATTAATCACACTCAGGTGAATAAGTTAACATTTTTTCAATGCCACTGAAGTTTGAAAATCCATAAGGATGCCTTTGTAGGAAAAAGCAATAAATTTTCTTGAAATTCTATATTACATATATTATTTTGATTTACTGTCGAGCAAAGGACAAAGTACATTCCACAAAGTTTTTTTTTTTTTTTTTTTTTTTTTGGGGGGGGGGTGTTTTTTTTTTTATTTTTTTCTGCTAAATGTATTCCTCAAAGGGTTTTTTTTTCTAAACCCCCCGATATAAATGCTAATGGGGTTTTTAAAAAAGTATTTTAAGTTCCAGGTCATCACACCCTATTTAATTTTTACACTCTGCTATTTCTAAAATTTTTTAAAAATTTTTGGCACCAAACCTACTTTATTTGCACATCAGTTACATCTATAGATTTATTTTTTGACATCAAAACCTACTTAATTTACGCATCTGCTTTGCCTAAAACGGTTAATATTTTTTAACAAAAACCTTCTTTATTTACACATATGCTATATCTTAAGTGTTTTATTTTTTTCAGGATTAATGTAGGAACGAAGAATGAAACATTTGCATTACTCAGCGTCTTTATTAGACAAAATAATCAACGTATGGTATAAGCAAGAAATAATTACGAAGTAAATATAAGCTAAAATCAGAGACATTGAAAAATGTTGTTATCATATCATTTCAGGTTATGTGCATGTTGATATTTCTTCAAGATATTTAAATATGTTAAAGTAATATTTACAAAAGTTCGACATGCGGTCCAAACTTAATGATTACAAACATTTCAAAAAATTATATTATGAAATCATTAATGTTTATTCAAGGAAACCAATCTTCGGAGCTCGTTTATATTACATTAGTTTATATCTTATAAAGTAACCATATGTAATCATTACATTTCCTTATAGTGATTAATTAAAGTAATAAATATATTGCTTATGTTGTCATCAAGGCATGACAATGTCCTTTGAACTAGTTCAAGGATCTTAAAATCTGTGAATTTGAACATGTTTATGAACATTTTGAACTTGTTAATAAATTACTTTTATTAAAATGAACATAAGATAGGCATAAATCAGGATGTTGTTAACAAAATATATAATACAACCTTCTGTATAATCATTTTTATTGAAATGCTTATATATTCGCATTAGCTCATTAAGAATATTATTATCACTACTATTATTATTTACTATTATTATTATTGTTATTATTATAATTATTATTATTATTATTATTATTATTATTATAAATGAGAGAGTTACAGACTGTGTTTTGATTTTGAGAATCAAAAATGTATTTAAAAATGGACCATGAAATGCGTATATTTTTATTTCAAGTTACAACCGATTCATTCTATTTCAACTGAAAAATGTTTTTTGCATAAGATTCAAAGAGAGTGTTAAATAAAATGTCTGCGAGTCTAAACGCCACTACTAGACGTCAATTGTGTCATGAAGTGTCTGAACAAAATTTAAACGTCAGTTATAGTCCATTTGGTGCTGCAATACATTACAGCATACAAGAAATAATTGATGAACATACCAAAAATACATTAATGAATAAATACAGACATACTGTCATGATTTGTTATTGAAATTACACTTCGGCAGTCGTTATTGTTGGCAACATGTTCACGTAGACAAAATATGGAAATTGAATCAATGCTTGTTATGAGTCAAATTCGACATCATTTTAGTATTTTTTTATATTACGTATACTTAAAAATAAAAACATGTTGTATCAAAGAATGATTTTCTATTCTCAATCGTACATTTTTATTTAGCTCTGGGACAGTTTGAAAGATAAAAAAAATATTAAAAAAATCATAAAAATCACAAATTTGTGACATTGCTCATATATTTGATATTCCATCGTTTTTAAATTAACACTTTTATATTCTTTCTTTTTTAATCTAACGATCACTTCCAATTCAAGTATAAAATGGTTTGTAAGTACAACAACTTTTGTGGATTATTTTGATAAAATAAAACCAGTACTTGTGTGCCATTTTTATTTTGACTGATTCAAACGGTGTAATAGACGAAACCGCTGAAATAAACTTTATTCTCCGAGAACAAATAAGATACATTGCCCTCCCTTTCTTTCAAATTGCAATTGTTATTTAAAATGCAAAATGATAAGTTTATCTAGTTCAAAACATAATTCATGTATAGAAAATGAATAAAATGGTCAAGGCCACACAGAGAGCATTTACAAGACTTTGTTACCCTAAAAAGTTGAACATATCGATAAATCATACAGACTAAATTGCTTTGAGATAAATCGATTTCCTCATTTACTGCAATTCAGCCTGTCACATTTTATGAGTAATGTCATCCAAATGAAGGAAATATTTCACAAATAATATCATTATTTTATAGGTCTTTATGCTTATACACGTTGAAACACATTTTTATCGTGTTAACTATGATGTTTCACTTGCAAGAAAACATGTTGAAAGAATAATAATAATTGAATGTGATTTAGGTCGAAATGTGTCAAAACAAAATTTAAAATAGATCAACAAGTTTACTTAGTACATAAAATTATACATTGTCAATAATAATGAAGAAATATTCTAAAAATCACCAAGAAAGACGTTTTTTCGAATTAAGCCCAATTTGAGTTTAAACGCTTTTGATATTCAAATGTTGGAAAGATATTTCAATTCCCCTCATGAATAATAAATCCTCAGTGGAATCTTTTGAATTATTTTAATCGCAGCTTGTTTCAAATGAAAAACGTTGATTGCTCTCAAACTGATAATAACTGATAAAACATCTTCAAGATAATTTGGTCTGATCATTATTTCCCCGTTTAAAACTGCCAACAGGAAATATCAAAAAAATAATTTTCAACAAAGATTAAACAAGAATAACACAGATATTATTTATACTCTTCTGTTTTCATACACACAGCTCGAAATTGTGACCTTAGGCACACTACAGAATGTAATATCTCGACAGTATGCTATCCTTTCCAAACATATTTCAAAATATCAATTAATTATTCAAGTTATCAAATTAAGTAAATAAATAATTAAAACAAAATGTTTGCTTATCATGCTCATAAAAACGGTCACAAAAATACAACAAATGATCAATAATCAATAAATAAATGATCAACATATTTTATCACAAATGGTTACTTTTAAGACTTTAATCTATTTAACAACTACGCAACTACGGATTATCTTTATCATTTAAGTATTACTTACCAGTTTAAAACTGCCAACAAGAAATATGAAGCAACAATAATTTTCAACAAAGATTAAACAAGAATAACACAGATATTATTAATACTCTTTTTTTAAGTTGTCTTTAAATGATGTATAATCAGTTCTGTTTGCTAAGGCTTTGTGTTTTGGTATTTCAAACTAATATTCCTTCACTAAAAACATTGACAGCTCGGTATTTAGAGACCAGGCAGTGCTTAAGGAGCAGTCTATAAAAAATAAAATCACGAATGAAAGGCCTGTTAAAACTGTCCTGTCTAATAATAAGAGGTGATCTAATTGTCTGCGAATTATCAACTTTTTAGACATATATAGACTGTAATGTCGCTATTCTGCAGCAAAAATAAGAGATTGAACAAAAAAGAAGTTTTTATTTTAAAAAACTTTTTATGGGGATGGAATGGGGATGGTTATACACTCACATTATATTTATTCTGTTTTCATACACACAGCTCGAAAATGTGACCTTAGGCACACTACAGAATGTAATATCTCGACAGTATGCTATCCTTTCCAAACATATTTCAAAATATAAAAATTAATTATTCAAGTTTTTAAAAAATAAGAAAATTAAAAAATTAAAAAAAAATTTTGTTTGTTTTAAAAGTTTTTAAAAAGGGTCAAAAAAATCCCAAAAATGATCAACAACAATAAATACATAAATAACATATTTTTTTTCACAAATGGTTATTTTTTAAAAGACTTTTTTCCCTATTTAAACCCAAACTATGCAAAAAGGGATAATCTTTATCATTTAAAGGGATTATTTAAACCAGAAATAAGCAATTTGGTAAAATTCCAACATCCCATAAAAATTTTACTTTTTTCAACTTTTGGAAAATTTTTCATTTAACCCTTATGAAATTTAAACCCAACATCGTTAAATTAAATTTTACTTTATTGGGGTAAAGTTTTTTTTGTAAGGGGAAAAAGAACCTCCCTTTAATATCTATCATAAGAAAATGGGGCCCCTTTTGAAAAATATGGATTTATTGATGTTGTACCATATGTTAAGATGATTCTTTCTCGTTTAATTATCTGTTGATTTCTTTTAATGAAACACTGAACTATTTTTTCCGTTAAATTCAATTAAAATATATTAAAAATAAGGATTTGTTATTATCTGATGCGAAATATGCGGTTTTGAATCTTCATCCAGTTGTCACCAATACATGTATCAATCCAGTTTGAGATGTTGAATTTGAATTTCATTACAACTTTAATTTCTTTCAAATCTAATTTGAATTGTCATTAAGCCTGTTTCAATCAGATGTCTTTCGAAATGTTGATAAATCATCTCAAATTCAAATGAATTGCATTTGGATTCTAATTCAACTTTTAATTAAAAAGATATTCTTGTTGATTACAGGGGTAAAGGGATGATATCTTCGTGGCACAAGATTTGCAAGTATTATGTCAATGTTGCATTGGTGTTCCATTCATTCTCTCGAATGGTACGGACGTAAAGATTTGACATTACGACATTTGTAATATTTGCATAAAATAAACCATGTGTTTAAAAGAATAGCAGAATTTATATTTTTATTGAATATGAAAGTTACAACATGGACAAAAAAAAATAGATATATGTTTGTTTAGTACATCCTCGCAGATTGCATTTGAAGTGAATATCTTTCAGGTAATGTTTAATTTCACATGTTTACAAAATCGAAAAACATGTTCAAAATAAGACTTAATAAATGAACAATGACGGCGCATTATAGCTCCTATCGATGCGTTTCAAAAAAAAAAAACGCGTAAATAATGGCGAATCGTCATCTGTAACATAATGAACATCATGGACATTTGTAAATTATCTATTTTCATATATTCTATAATGATATATTAATAACAAACAGAATTTTAAAGTTAAAGAAAATGCCAAAAGCCTCCGTATTGAAGGTTTCATATACTGTATAACCTTAACAAAATAATCGCTTATTTAGAGATGTGGAAAAATCTTCATATTTTTTCTGTTTTGTTTTAATACAACGTAAGATTATTTACCAAAAACCCTTTCTTGTTTTGTTTATTTGAATGCCTTCACTTACCAAGTTCAATATCACACGTTTTCAAAAGGAAGTAGCATGTTCAATTTGGATGATTATAGATGAACGCTCACGGCGCCTTGTATGCCGATCAATGTGTTCCTATTTGGTTTTGACAAACGAGAATGCGTGAATAATAGCCATATTTATTCTGAAACATAATGAACCTTACAAAAGATTGCAGACTATCTATTCTCATTTATGTATTCTAAGATCGTTTGTCAATAACAACCGGGATTTTCAATTAAGAGAAACGCCAAAAGACTCCTTAATCTTTACATTTCTGTGTTGTGTACACACTTTATGACAACAGTTTCTAAGATATTGTCAAAATGTTTGATAAAACAAAGTGTTAGTTTTTGTTGATATCAATAAGATTGTCATTTCAGGAAACATTCGTAACGTCAATTATTTCTTTGTTGTCATTCATTTCGCCATCAATTTCAGACAGAGAAATTCTCCAATTTGATAGGTGTTCTGGGATTTAGAGAACGTGAGACACAACTACATGGATTTGTTTAGCTTATCATACATGTTCCCTTTGCTGCCAACAGCGAAAAGATTTCTTCAAATGTAAAACCAACAAAACAAATCATTACATATTATTTAAATATTTATTCATTGATCGATGGATTGATATATTTTAGGTATAACTTATAAATAAAGATAACTTATTTTTGAAAAAGCACGTGATAGAATTTAAAACTTAATCTAAAACCTTGAAACAAAATATAACAGAGCAGTAATTATTTTCTACTTTTCTAATTTTGTAGTCCATACACTTCTTAACAATATCAATTGAAATTTGAAATAATTTCTTTTATAATTAATTACCAACAATCGTGCTCAGATTTACCAAACAATGAGTCAATATCTTTAAGTGTTTTTTTAATCTTAGTTAACATGTTACATAACAGTGACAAATATGGTCTACGTATATCTTACAGAAACGAAGGACACATACAGAATGCAATTGGAATGCATTATACAGCATGTAAATATTCATCATTGGTAGTCTTTACCAGTTAGCAACATCTCGCCTTTGCTATAAGCATTTGCTTCTGACTTTAAAGGCGGATGATTACCTCGCCTTTGCCCTCGGTAACATAAGCTTATTATTGAAGGAATATAACCTGAATTTCTTGTTAACAGCACAACATCCTGTTTTCACAAATATCTTAAAGATCACATCGATCGTAATGACAATGAGGTTTCAGCTGAGAGGATTATGTTGACAACGAGGTTTAATTGTGTATTATATCATAATGTAATATACGATAAAACTTTGGCACTATATCTATATCCAATATCCTGAAGTTTTAGGATCACGCAACATTTTCTTATATAGGCAAAGGAGAAAAATGTCCTACAAGTGTAGGAAACAATTTTGATATCGGCAATTGCTCAAATAAGAAAAACAGAACGAGAACTAGAAAACAAAAGATGTGTTTAACATATACTGAATAACTGAACAGAAATGTCAAGTATGTAGTCATCAATTAATTTTGTTTAAATTGCCAATTTGATAAATTTCTGCAAAGTCTTCGATGTATATAAACGATATAAATTCATCATTATATAGTTATAAATATGCATACATGTTTCGTAATACTGACTGAAAGAATTAATTTCCAATAAAACGTGAAATGAATATACATTTGATGTTATTCAATTGTTAATTTACATATATTCATTTGTATTGATATAAATGACATGTAGGCAATGTAGCTGCATAGAACTCAATGTTTAACTAATTATTAACATGACTGATATAATTTATCAATTTCAAGTTATTTAAACTCAAGAAAATAATATAAGATTATTATGTGTACTTTGCCAAAATATTATGCCTTAAAAACGCTTTCATTTCTATTCTTCAAACGTTTTTCTATTTTCGATAACCTTTTGTTGTTTCCAAAATGTTACTCATTGACCAATTACTTATCTGAAACATATTTTTATTCTTGGACAATTAGTTCTTGGACAATTAGTACAATGATAGTGATTTGGAAATCAAAATATTACTGTATTTACATTTTGCTACTTTTATGACATAATTAAACATATTTAGTGCTTTTCTCTTTGTGAAACAAGCATCTAACATGTTTTAAAACCATTATTCAAATACAACATGTATTATAAAACTCAGGTTTCCCCCTACTAAATAAATTAAAATTTATTCATTTCCAAGGCATAATGTGCTCAGTAAACATAATCGGAAGCCAATGCATTTACGTTATCACATCCGTTTAAACAATTGCTGCATTAATGGTAAAACACATTTTTTCTACTGTTAAATGATACTTCTGTCTCAGGTGTGTTGGTTTCTACAGAATTCATTTTTGTTCTATTGTGTAGGAAGTTATAAACTTATAGACACTCTTTCGAGTCCGCTCCTAGAACCAACCACTACTGAGCAATGAGTGTAAAGGTTTTTTGCTCAAGGAGACAACGACTTGCCCCTGACGGGTTTGAACCAATGCGGCTAACGATTATTAGATTACTGGTCCGACACGTAAACCACCCGGCCATGCCGCCACATCAAATAAGATTCAACGTTTCTAAAATATTCAGTTCTAAAAATTAGATATTCAAAACATGGCGTTACAATACAATAAACTGCATTGGTAATTAATTTGTTTAAAGAAGGTCTGTAACAGCAGGCCACTCGTTGACTAAGAAAACAATGATCATGATCAAACGATCTAGCTTTTATTTCCATTGCTTTATGGAACCAAATTTAAACTTATAGCATCATGTTAGAACTAAATGATACCTAAGCAAAATGTAACAATAAATGCTAATTTGCAATAAAATTAAAAATTTTATAAAATAAATTAAATGAATGTTAAACCTATGATGATTAAAAATAGAGAATATTTGAGTTTTTAATTCATATCCTGATCTTGATCCTGATCCTTAAATTTTAATGTCACAGGGCCAGGGTTTATTGGTTTCAATAACATTCAAAAAAGCTACAGCTTCTTATCGGTTACAAATATGCTCTCTTCTTAAAATGAATTGTAATTTCATTACGAATGTCCAATGGCTAATTCAGATTTAAAAGAGAAATAATTGTGTCGGGAAAGATCTTTTCGTTATTTCGTTATAAGATAATGAATGCTGTTAAGGAACTTTTGATTTAACTAAATGGAATTGCACGAAAACACGAAATATAACCAAAATTAGCTCTATTTTGTTTGTTTATTTTGAAGTCTAAAATATGCTCTCTGGATAAAATACCACATTTTAGGTTATTCGGATGTTATTTAACTGGTTCAGAATTGTGTTTGTAAATATGTTTAAAGAAAAACAAGTGTTTTGATGTTTAAGTTCCTAAGTCCAAATCGGTCAATTTTATAGAGACAGATTCAGTTCGTTCTCTTTCATCAATTGATTCCAACCAATGTCCGGTATTTCATTGTTTTGGCGTTAATTATAAATATTGCTTTCCGCTGTGGGAACAAATTCCGCTGAGGACTTTTGATTGATTGATTTATTGATTGATATATCCAAATTATTTAAATTAAAGACTTGAGGAAAGGTAATTGTCTTAACGATAATGACAAGTTCAAACCGCAATTCGGTTTGATTTGGTTCAGTTTCTCAAAGGGTCAAACTATTGATTTCTTTATATTTCTACTTTAGTTTCACAAAAAATACTTGTAAAAATCAGACCTTATTTTTTGACATGTAAAAATGTTTTATGTTGCACTACCACAATTGAAATGTTAAAATGTACCACATTTACAGTATATCTTGCAACATTGTTGGAACATATAAATTATCTACTTGTAATTAATTCACCTCTGGCATACACTAGTCTACCAAAGTAAATCGAGAACAAGATTGCCTTTAGGAACTTATCTAATTGAATCGCAGACAAGAAATAGGTTCGAGGGGAAACAATATGAATGTTTATCACCAAACACAGAAAGTACACAATTTGAAAAAAAAAAAAATTGGAAAACTTAAAGAGTGCCATAAAAGGAAAATGGTTAAATGAGTGTGTTCCTCGAAGGTGGTCTACAGTCTTTGCAATGCATAAAGAAATTGAATAAATTGATTTACTTTGCAACTTTCATATAATATTGTTGTTTTACTGCTTTCGAGGGATCAACCCTTTTCCGGAATGACCTAGTGGCTAAGGTATCCCGCTCTCAACCCAAGGATCATGGGATCGAGCCCTAATTGGGTCACGGCCATGTTTCTTCATGTGACACCAGTACTGGTTGGGTCTTGAATCGGACTCGAAAGTGATGAATATAAGTTGTAAAAACTTATTTCACAACCGAGCTTAAATAAATATGTTCAAACCAAACCATTTTCAGATTTTTTCATCTACACGACAACAAATATATTTCTTACGTTGATGTCAAACAGCATTGAGCAGTCACTTGTTTAAGTGTTTTTACTCAAAATGCATGTAATAGTAATTGTTAAAGTATTGATGGGTCTGTGTCATGTTCGGTCCCTTGCAAAAACAGTTTCGGGGTAGTTCATAATTCATTTAATTTTTGTTTTTTAACTATCACTACATATCACAAGACTTTATGTAGGTAAGCAGTTTTATGTTCTGACATTGCTGCATTATAATCAAATACATGCATTTGTGCTAACAACCAAACTGATAATAAAATAAGGCAATTTATCATTGCGTCATTGAGTTCGTTTGCTTAACTAACGATTGACTGTAAAGATTCGTTAAATGGAACTTGTTTGTGCCTCATCAACAGCTTCAACTTCCTGTTTTTAGAGAGACATCTAATGATCTTATTGATTTGAAATATATTACATTTTCAGATGAGCGGCTTCTAACGACAACGAGGTTAAATGTTCTGTTTTATTGGAATGTAATGAACGATAAATATATTGGCAAAGTATCGGTATCAAATTTCCTAAGCTTTAGAAAACATGTATGTATTAAGTCTAATCCGATCGAAAGAAAACGAAACAGTTCAAGAGAATGATGCTAATTTATCATTGGTAATTATATAACGACATTTGTGACAAGGACTAATAAAGTGTTCTAATCAACACTAAAATGGAATACGTATATTTGTCATATGAGTTACTTTTATATTAACTTTGACTCACTTACTTGCAATAGAAAGTAAATGATTCTGACATACATAAAAGTTATAAGTATAAAATCAATTAAGATTATGCGGGTTCACGAGAGACAATAATGTCACTTAAAGGGGCAAACATTTTTGTACTGTGGCATGTACTTCATCTGGCCTCGGATGACAATTGCCTCACTTTAGTATCTCGTCATTAGATTATGCTGTGAATTTAAATCAAAGTGCTGCAGC
Organism: Ruditapes philippinarum; assembly: GCF_026571515.1. NCBI lineage: Eukaryota > Metazoa > Mollusca > Bivalvia > Venerida > Veneridae > Ruditapes > Ruditapes philippinarum. The sequence continues at coordinate 99,945 of NW_026865440.1, read as the reverse complement.
ACTGAATGCGACGGACATGCAACCGGAGAGACATTAAGGCTTTTTTTAAAAAAAGAAAAAAAACACAAAAGATATAACAGAGAAAATTTGTTCCATACAAGTTCGAGATTTGTAGAGCAATATGTGTCCCATATTCTGATATAATTCAGATTTTCTACTTTCAAGCAGAACAAGTCCAAATTTTAAATACAGAATGAAATTTATGCCTAAAAACTCTGATCAAACTTGTAAATCAGTGTCCTTATCGATTTATTCCAAGAAATGATATATAAATAGAAAAAAAAACTGTCAACGAAATATTTCTAAAATAAAACCATGCAAATAAACTTCAATCATAATACATAATACATGTGAGAATGTTAATTAGAATTGCTTCGTGTTATATCATAGTGGGCATATAGACACTAAAATATAAGTCATTTGTATTTTTATTTCTATTTCTCTTGGATATGTCTCATTAAATATATTTTTGGTTAAAATCATCAGCAATTAATGGTGTATTTTTTTAGATTTTTTTTTCATTTACGTCACTTAAGCACTACAGTGTTTAGTTGTCCCTTTCAATTTCACACTTAACACCATTTTCAACTTGTTTGCTTCTTACAATTGTATAGAATTTCTTAAAGTATTGTATGTAAACATAGTAAGTATCCGCTGGTTTATTACATGTATAATGTGTACTCGTCAGCACAGATGATGCAGAATCTATTTTTAGAATAGTGTTATCTTCTGGTCGAAGGCTATTATAATCTCATATCAGGTTAACTCATATCGTGACCTAGAAAACTATGTAAACAAAACACAAGAATCGGAAGTAGAACTGATATTATAACTTCCTTCAATAAAGATTACCATGAAAGACTACATGGTGGTAAAGTGTTAAAAACTCCCTTGTTACGTGCATTTTCAAAAATAGATATTTATAATACTAACCATTGTACTGTAGTCAAATTTATTAATAACTGCTGGATATTCAGCTAAACCCGCGGTATGAGTCACGAAAAGAGTTCTTCTTTTATTAATGCGCAAATTATTCTAAAGTCACGAAAAACTTTTGATCTGTTAATAAAAATGTTTTGTTTAATGGGGAAATATTTATTTCCTGCTTATAATTTCTATGAATTATTGAGCTTACTCCTTAATTATAGCATAATTTGCTGTCCTACTTTTTTTTAGACAGCGGTAAATCGTTCAGCAGTTATTTGCATAATTGCGCAATAATACTACGGGGCTACAACGTTTTTATCAATTAAATACGTTTATATTTTAACTTGGATAACTTAATTTGAAATTGAAAAGGCTAAATATGGAACTTTTTAAGATATCCCGACAAAGTATGGGAGTTTCGTAGGATCAAATTCACGTACTATTTCGTGAGCTGTTATTCGGTTGAGGACACATTGCGCGATTGTAGCCGACGAAATCCCATGTGTAGATGACATAGCTCTGAACGCGCCTGAGGGCGCGTCCGTCGCAAAAACAGCGGTAGACATCGACCTCTTTATCATATTAAGTACGTTTTTATTTTCTTCGGAACAAAGTATTTGAATATCTCAGTTTTGAAATAAAATTATTAATTAATACACTTGTTACTATATATAGTAACAAAATTGCCTATGATTTCAACTGATTATGAGTGCCACGTGACCTATTATGAGTTTATGGCCAGGGCCGAGAACTAGTTATCAGCCCGCAGAACTAATGCACGTGCACAAACTGAAACAATGACGTCATATTTTACGTCATCAAACAGTTAACTGTAAAAGTGAAAGTAGTTTTTTAGCACGAATCGCTTGATTTTATTATGAGAGCTTAAGCGTATTTCGTACAAACATAGTCTTTTAACTATTGAAATTTAAATGAGTAATACGACAAATTCATTCTGAAAAAAATGAAAATAATACAAGTTTGCTTCTAGATTCTAGTTAACTTTGTACACATAAAAAAGTAAATAACTCTGCAGAAGTAACTGTACAGTACAGTAGAAGTACAGACAGGAATTTCAACAAAGAAATATCAAAGTAGATCTATATGTTTTAGAAAATGCTACTTTTAGATCTACCAAGTGTATTAAAGACATTAATACACGTCAAAGTTGTGCCAGAAGGTAATAATCGGCCCTGAAATGAATAATTCCCTCGGACTGAAGCCCTCGGGGCCATTATTCATTTTGCGGGCCGATTATCACCTTCCGGCCCTACCCTGCCGTGTATTAATATCTTAATAATATGTTGAAGGAAAAGGATAACATTTAGATACTTGTGTTGCCTTAAATTGATCTGATGAAAATTATGATAATTTAATGATGCCTTTTTGACAGAAACAAAACATATCCTTTTCATTTACTAATTCTAGTAGAATTTAATTTCATATATGACAGAACCAACTTTTTTTTAACAGCTCAACTCCGAAATTTGCATGGAAACGTAATGGTCTTGTCGATTTTTAATCATACGAGAGCAATATTTATTGATTAAGATTAAATTATGTTTATTATTTAACTATTAGAATCAAATGAACTATAATAGCTTACTATGTCTACCTATTACTATGTCTTTAATCATATATTATCAACCAATTCGAGGCAAAAATAGATAACGTCCTGTATTCCGATATCTATTGCAGCAAAATTCTAGTAATTAGGCACAATGTTACATTATGTAATTAATTTGGTACAAGAGTTCACTAAAATAAGATAACTTTAACTGTTAAAAACATTTTCAAGCGAACAAGGGTTTAAAAACTGCACAGAAAATAAAATTGATAAATACCTATAAAACTACAATTTGTCAGGTAATTGCATTTTACCAGACATCTGAAACGTGTAAAATTCTCATTATACCAAAGAAATGACATGTCTCAACTTGACAATGTCAAATTAAAATTTAAAAACGTCCAGACAAAAGCCTTTACAAATAGAGTTACTAAGTCTATGCTGATGAAATATTATTGTTACATAATCCCTCGAGAGTTTGGAACTAGAACATTTGCAAAATGCTTGTTAAAGTATGATGTCGTTGTAGCCGTATGTGCTGATTCATTACTTTAAATTTGATTTAGAATATGATATTTTGGTTCGTTTACTTACTGTGTAATTCGTTTTGACAATAGCGTTGCACAAACTCGGCGTTAATTTTACGTTTATTGCACATTCCTGCGTTATTGGATATGCACGGTGTATTTTGAGTAAGTCAAATTTGAAACGTTAGTGTAATGAGACATTTAAATTACATATTAGACAAAGAAAAAATGAATCGATCTTTGTAGCATCTAATATTATTTCTTAAAGACTGCTATGTAACATAGAACCATAAAACTGTATAATAAGGGACATTCATATCTATGTCGCTGCGCCCTCTGCTTTTTTTCTCATGTGTAAGCGCCAGTATTGCAAAGGTGATTATTTCTTTAGCCAAGTTACTTCGCTTTGTATGTTTCTGTTATCTATTTTTAGATTCTTGTTTAAGTTGGAACATAATTATGCTCATATAATACAGTTTTTATTTTACTTGCGTCTACATTCATTCCTAACTATCGTCTTGAAATGTCAACACTTTTATCTTCCTTTTTCACAATTTTAACTTCAATGTAAAATCAACTCAATAGTCTGGCTTAAAAATGTTATCAGATAGGGAAAGAACGTATATGGTGTATAATTATTTACTGCATAAAATTGTACTATACAGTAAATATAAAATTTTAATACAAAGCAGTAACTTGTAATTTAATAAAGTTTAATGATAAAAGGTCTGTAATATCATAAATAATCATGTTGATAGTATTTCGTATCTTATATAACCACAAACAACAAATATATATATATGGATGTTGTTGATAAGAGTGAGATACATGATCCTATATGACATTTGTAACAGAAATGAAACCCCTAAGTAAACTTTTTAAAACCTTTATCAAATTCATTGTTAACAATACAAAAATAAACATATTTTGAATCCATTATAGCAAAGCTAAAATCAAAGCCATCACCTGAGACAAGGAAAAGAAAGTATCTTTAGCTTTTTACATAAATATTTCCTCAATCAGACTGTAAACTTTTACTTATTCTTGTCATTGCAGTACAACTAACCAAACATTGGCGACAAGTATGATTTACAATATGACAAAAATGACATAATTTAAGTTTGAAAAATGTCAAACAATATTGAAGTGTTTTGTTTTCCGGCATTTTACTGACGTACTTTTAAAAGACAACTGATTGATTTCATTTCGGTGAAATTAAACTTCTCTTTTTAAAAGGTACTCTGTCATTATTAAATGTCTTATAGATAATTTAATTTGATTACGTTTTAGAATGTGATAAAATAGTTTGCACATTTATTTTAAAATTTAATTTTTATATTGAAAAAGCTCCAAGAAATAAACAACTTAAAATAATGCAATTACTGATATTTTTCTATAAGACAATTATAAGTCGACTGGATGATCGATACTCTTGTACAAGAAGGAAGAAAACGTGAATAAAAAATCACTCACTTCTTTTTCACTCATTCATTTCACGAATATTCATGTCCGCTTTGCCATTGAAGGAAATGTTTAAAAAAGGTTTTGATAAATAAAAGGATAATTATCTAATGTTCATTGCCTTGAACATTATTCTGCATTATATATTATATAATTATAAAAGATAAATGTTACTAGTGTCGCTCTGGTATATCTTAATTGTTTATCTTCAACATTACCATGTAACTGTATTAGAATATTTGACTATATATAGCTTATAATAACGATTTGCATTAACTTGGAAACATCAGGCAGACAAATTTGATTATGATTCTCACAGATAATTTTTCCTCACTTTAAGAATGCCAGTGTGAGGAAAGAAGTATTGATATATTTATTTATTTATAAATAGATAAGATGCGATTAACCTTTATAACACAAAGTCACATCATTTATAGATATGTCGTATCAATTTACGTTAAAGTGACATTATGCTCATATTTTCATAGTCAAGTTAAGCTGAACTGACTATATATTTCAAAAGATTGACTGTTAAAATGGTGATTGACCAACTGTTCATATTGGAAAATTTTTAGGATAAAATTTAAATCTGCCTATTATATAAAAAGACTGCCCCACTCTTTTTACGAAATGAACGTTGCAGGTAAATTCTAGCGGATATTTACGAAAATTCCATTTGAATTCATGCGTTGTTTACTGGTAATGTGAAATATTTTTTTTTTATATTGAAAGGAATTATGGTAAAATGAAAATTTATTTTGACATTCACTTGTTCACTCATTTATACTATTGGATTGGCATAATGTCACTTTAATGGACAACTTTTATTTTTAGTCTACTTAAGGTTTAATTGAACTAAATGTACAGCTCAAATTATAACATAATCTTAGTGTTAACCTTATATAATTTATATATGACATCATCACGACATCAATTAGTCAATAACCGGGAAATTATATATATTATCAACTAAGTAACATTGTTAGCCGATCAATGTGCATTCTTGCATAGAAACTGTGCACACAGGTAAAACAGAAAAGAAAACATGCAATAACGGACCACATCACGCAAACATACATCGTAAATACAAACAGCTCGCGTCTTCGACAAAACTTTAACACAATGCTCAGAAACTTATGATATGTAAGCATAATCCGTTAATGTTAAATTAAAACACACATTTCATATAAATATTTGATTTTATAAAGATTGTTCAATACATAATATGATTTTATTTATAAACTGATTTTCACTGATCATTTGTAGGTCAATGTTCTGAAGCAAATATCTTAATTTCTTAGTCGAATCTTGTGAAGCGCACTTTATTTCACTGTAAATGAAACTAACCAATGAAACATATATCAGCAGTTTTTTCTATAAGTAAATACAAACCTTTTTCCTGATTGATTCCACGTAACAACATTCTCTAAATATACACAACAACTGTATATATATTCTATGTTAATAATTATAGTCAAGTGGCGACGGCGAGTCGGATTTGTGTAAACATCGGAAAAACATATCTAAATAACAGTCTGGACGCAAATGTATTCGTACAAAGAAACGCTGTTTGTTCGTGATAAAAATTTGTCCTTTATATGTATATTCATTTGATTTATGTAAGATATTATTGATTTATGTAAGAACTTTATAAATTTTATGTTTTATTCTCAGTAAAGGTCCTTTAACAAGAGATATCATCTGCTATTTGCATTGTAACATCAAACATAAGTTCATACACTTGAAAACTGTAATACAAATGCATGTATATACACACATCCCGACAAAACGGTGCTCAAAGCTCGTCCGATAGAAAATGCAATTGCAAATGAAAAGACAACAAAGGTTGTTGTTCAAATACTCTTTTTGACATATACGTTTACATTTCAAACACTTGTCTCTTGTCTTCGCAAAATGCTTTCATTCTGTCTTTACTTCGCAAGTTTCTTAAGGCAATTCTAACAATCTCAGAATGTTAGACTACTTAGTGTCAAGGGTGAACTTATTATCTATAAATGATTAACTACATTTGACAAATGTAGACTGTAATGTGATGAGATTTGAAAAGAAACGCTATTTTTTACCACAACATTGAACTATGAGCAAAAATGTGAATGTTTGCAAGCCTGTAGTTTTTTATTAACGACCTAAAGGAGAGTATGCACGAACAATTCATAGCATAGTGTACCAAAATGGTCCAGTAATTTTGAATGAGAAATTCATTTGAAAATCCCAAAGAAGCGTTAACAAATATAAACATTTATTTGAAGTAGCTTTTTACATACTTAAAACGTTGTCAACAGTGCAAGTAGCAAACAATAAAGTATATACAAATATATGTTGAAAATGTACACAATTTCCATATTTAAAGTTTAATGTTTAATTTCTTATATCAAATAACGTACATGTACTTATTTCTGTTCATTTAATTTAGTAAAATAATTATCTTAACACTTTCTTTTTGCAGTCCTCTCATCCAACGGTAATATTATCTAAAACTATTATTTACACCTACCCGATATTTTTACATTGACTAGTGTTTTTCCGGGCAAGCTGCAATCATAATATTTTCATTCACACTAAATAGAACATTGTTCAAAGTGTCCATTAATTTACAAAATAATGGCATCACATCTACTTTTTCCATAACAAAAAAAAAACTATTTTTAGTCTATTAGATTCGTTAAGTATATAACATTGTTTCCTGTATTCAAAACTTGGAGAATAATGATTTTCTAGATTGACATGAAATGAAAATAACAAACGTTTCATCATTATTCACCGTTGTTTTGCTTACAGAAATAAGAAAATCAATCAATCAAGTAACGGACTAAATACTATGTCATCACTAATATATTTCATATGACATTTATTGTTATCAATAATTGATTTGCAGCCTAGTGATTCAAAAACTTGCAAATGTCTTACAAATTATTGTCATAAAGTGTCACAAAAATACAAAAATATCAAGATCACGGAGTCTTTTGGCGTTTTCAGTAAATTGTACATTTGTTGTTATTGATATGCCATCTTAGAATACATAAATGAGAATAGAAAATTTGCAATTTTTTATAAAGTTCATTATGTTATAGAATAAATATGGAGATTATTTACGCATTCTTGTTTTTAGGAACACATTGATGGGGCTAAAAGGCGCCACTAGTGTTCTTTTATCAAGTCTTATTTTCAACATGCTATTACATTTTGTAAACATGTTATATTGAATTTGTAATGTGAAAACTTTGGAATCTAATTCAGAACAAGAAAATGGAGTATGTGAATAAAAAGTGCATAAATTTAAAATTGCTTTAAAAAGTTATATTTATCACTTGTATTACAGCAACACGTTATAAAGAAGATACACTCAAACATTTCACATGAAAAATATTTTCAATACAAATGTTCACTCCTCGGGGAATCTGCTGATGCACATTACCTTGCGCGATTATGTAATAATCTTGAGTTTTTGGTGTAACATTTTGGTGATAACGGTAACACAATATTCTTAATGCATTTATAAATACCCTTTGACAAGGATTTTAAGTAAACACGTATACATATAACGCTTTACTAAAAGTTACTATGTGACACAAAACGTTTAAAAACGTTTAAAAGAAAGTCGAATATAATAGTAGCGTGTTAAAAAAAAAAATTGGCAATCAAAAATGAATAATGAAAAAGAAAGAAAAATATCTGAAAAGAAGTTATTTAACGAAAATGTTAAAATGTTCAAAAGATAAATGTAAATTTTCCCGTTTTCAATTAATGTTTGATAGATAAACCTTTTGAAGCCTATTGCTAAATGATTTTACATGGTTTTCATTATCTATCTAAAGATTTCACTGATTCAATATGTTATTCGTTAATTCGTCAGGCAAAAGGTTATTGTTGACTATTCCGTCTGTTACAAAATTTGCAAATCTTTGAATTGGTTGACGTCTCAACGTTTCTATCGCATGCTGTTAATTGTACGACTTGCTTACGTCTTGTAAGAAATATTTGAATGACAAAGATAAGTTGTAGTTAACTGACAACTTGTCTGATTAAGAGAACTCAGTCAACCACTGCTTTGACATTAATTATGTACTTTTTGAGTTAAGAGCTGATAAGCAGGAATGTTACTTTCCTATAAATTGTGTTTACAACTAAAACATCATATCAGGTCCACTTTGTTGAACAATAATTGTTATAAAGTATCTAAATGATTTAATTTATGATATGTTTGAAATTGTATAGTCTGAAAGTTATTGCCTGGTTGAAGTCAACAGGTATCTAGTTTTCGATTTTTTTTTCTGATAAGATATTCAAAGGAAACACTGACAAAGAATGAAACCAATCTTATAAAAACGCCCGACTTCGAATACTTCAGCTACAAATTGTTTTGCTATAATTTGAATATAATCAGGGTCATTGAGAGAAATTATATAACTGGGTAAAAATGTACGAAAATAATGTTTCCGTATTTAATCAGCAAGCTCCGTCTGTTCTTTAGCCACATTTTTACTTTAAGCCATTTCATATTTTCAATTTTTCAATTTTTTTTATTTACAATAACACTCAGTTTGTATAATGTACAAAAACATGAGCAAATCAAATATGTAAATATATAAAAGAAATAGGTCACTATGAAAAATAGGTATATAACATAGAGGACAACAATATAGATTTATGTTTGTAAGCTGATATATCCTATTTAAAAAATATAGTTTTTTAGTTTGCGTTTATTTAACAAAATAATAATAAATAAGTAATAAATAGATGTTTAGTACCGTTCGATCGAAAAAAGAAAAAAGTAGTCTAATTGCATAAACCGTGGGAAATGCACTCAATAACTTTTCAAAGGGGCATTTGATTGACAGATGGCCTATCCTAAAAATAGATCACGTGGTTAGGGGAATTTCGTTTCGGTACTCTCTCTGATTGGTTTATTTTTATCACCGCCCCAAGTACATGAGTTTTCGTACTGATTGACACATCGTGTTTATTTCAGGTGTGAATAAATAAGAAATTTTGAGAACAAAAGAATAAATAAAGATACGTGACGTTTAAGTGACATTAATTTTGAATGGAATATTCAATTTAATGTTGTAATTTCAAGAAGATATTCAAACTTGTTTATTTGTAATGTATTTTGTGCGTTGTTTTTTCATTCGAATAAAAGTGGATTATCGTAATTGGAGAGGGATGTCTAGGCTGACCTTACTTTGTGAGTAGATCTTTGTTTTCATATTTCCCTGCGTCATTTTAGGTTAGCCAAAGTTCTTGAGAATATAACATATGCATGTATTTTTAAACGAAGAAGTTAAGTTATTACATGAGATACCGACTCATTTCATCGATCAATTATTCAATGTTATTGACAGTGTTTTAGTTATAGAATAGTATATATTGCTTACAAACATAAATAATCATACAAATATAACAAATAGTGAACTATGAAGTTGTTTTATTCGTGCATATTACTGACATAGCAATTGTTTGTTTGACAGTACTCTTAAAGAGAGTAAAAAGCGAAAGCCTTTAAGAGTGCTTACTTATATAATTTTTGTAAGGTATTAACATACAGTATATAATATCTTAAAAACGTGTCCTACGTAGCTCTGTTTGCGAAACGAAAAAAAAAATAAGAGCTACATGGAAGACTTTTAATATTTTATGCATGATTGATTTTTAATACATGTATAGACATATGGTCAAATCTCGATTTTATGATATTTTGTTTTCTTTTTATTTCATTTCTTAAGCTGATGTTATAATATACAGGTATTTATTTCGTCATCATCACTAGGGGAAACAACTTCAGAGTTTTTTTGAAAATTATCATATGAATATGCACAGTTATCTTTAGCAATGACTAGGTATTATATATACTCTCAGTATCATGATTGGGATAAACATGGGGTCTTAAAGAGTCAAAGAAAAAATACTACAAAGAAAATAATATACAGACAGACGTTGTAACAGACAACCCTATGTACATACAAACAAATTTGCCATGATTTATTACACAAAGTATTATAAGACTAATGCCTGCATATTTGAGCACCTACTATACAAATCTATTCAAAACCTTTATAAAGAAACAAGTAAATAAACAAATCATCAATATACAAATAAACACATATAATAAACAAATTAACAATCAATACAAACAAATATAGTCAAATGGGCTCACATACACAAACACACCCACACACTCACACTAACACATGCAAAGTCAGAGTGAGGTATTACACAACATTACTTAAGTATTCAATAAGTAAACATGGCATATGACCTTTTGGTTTGTTGACAGTTACTAGAATAACTATGATGCTATTGGGGAATTTGAACAGACTATTATTATAAAGCAAGTAGATAATATATATATTCAAAATAATGAAATTAATCCAAAATTTATATGAATAAATAATATCAGACATAACAAATCTTTTGTAAATATTTTCAATATCAATGCATGTAACAATGGGAATAATAATGCAGATATGTTTTTCTCCCTTTTCCTATTCAGTTGAACAATAAATTCCAAAAAGTTTTCAACAATAACAATGAAACATACATGTACATAGAACAACAGAGCATATAACAATAGTATTCTCCTTGCAAATAAACTACAATATTCATTATAGAGAATTTAGATTTTTTAAATAACAAAATTCGGAATTGATATTTGTTTTAACATTAAAAGATTTGAAAATTGAAATTAAGTCTTGAAATTGTCTGTTTGTAATATATTTGATAAAGATAACCAACTATTTTCTATCCTAAATTGAGTTATTCTTAATAGCATTGTTAACTTTTTCAATAAACTTACAAAGTTTGATAAGTTCATTTTTATTTTCACTATTAAAAAGCTCATAAAATTTTACTGTGTTTGGATTTTTATAAAAATATGACTTGATGAATTGTTTTCTTTGTTCAGAAAGGGCCTTACATTTAAGAACATAGTGGTATTCGTCACAAATATCATTGTCATTGCACAAAATACATTTCCTGTCATTTAAAGGAGCACCACTCCACCTTCCTGTTTCAATAGGTAGTCTATGATTCCTTGTTCTAAAAGATGTTAATATTTTACAAAAATAATTTGGTATAAGTTGAAAATATTTATTAATTTCGAAATTTCTTTTCATAAGTTTATAAATTGATACTGCCTGTAGACCTTGACACATTATCATTCCATGTTTGTATGTACTGGTCATGTATTCTTTGTTTAAATGCTAATGGAAACCATTTTCTATTTATGTCAGATTGATTTTCCCAAATATTCCCAAATCCATGTTTAAAAATAAGACTTTTTGTATGATCAAGCCATTTTGAATTTAAAGTCCCTTGATTCTGCATACCATTGATTATGAGATATAAATTATTTGACAATTTATTGCTAGTTGGGTCAGTAACTTTACTCCAGAAAGAGATAATTCTTGTATCAATATCTGTTTGTATCGGTTTAATTCCTAATTCGCCATAAATCATATGAGATGGGGTAGATTTTTTTAAGATTGAGAATAAGTTTCATAAATTTAAGTTGTGTTTCTTTCAATTATTTCATTGTTTTCCAAAACCCCAAACCTCACAGCCATAAAGTAGTATTGGTTTAATAGTTTTATTAAATATATCTATCTGTAAATCAAATGACAAGTTTAGAGCTCTTATTTTTCTTAAGAGAGAAAACATTGCTTTATTAGCTTGTTCTACTACATGCTTTTTGGCTTTAATGTAACTTTTTGTTCTTGATAGATAGACACCTAAATATTTATATTGATCAGTGGTTTCAAGATTTGCTTCTTTGAATTTAAACTTGTTTTGATAAATGTTACTCCTTGATCCAAATACAACTACCTTTGTTTTACTGGTGTTTACTGTTAATTTCCATTTATCACAATATTGTTCAAAAAGATTTAGTGAGTTTTGTAGGTCATCACTACTTTCACTTAGTAATATGGTATCATCTGCATATAATATTATAAAAAGTTTAAAAAACATTCCAATTTCATTGGTTCTGACAGTGCAAGTTACGCCATTTACATTTCCGAAGCTTAAATAGTTTTCCAAATCATTTAAGTATATTGAAAATAAAAGAGGAGATAAGTTTTCGCCTTGCCTAACACCTGTCATACATGGAAAGAAGTTTGATAAACCTTCATTTGTCTTAATTCTTGATTTTATATTGTTATACATATTTTTTATAAGATTGAAACATTTTCCATTAATATTATATTTAAGCAGTTTTGTCCACAGACCCTCTCTCCATACGGTATCAAATGCCTGTTTAAAGTCTATAAAAACACAAAAAAGTTTTTTTTTACTTGCACTAAGTATATCTATCAGGCATTGTAAAACAAACAAGTTGTCAATGGTTGAATGATTTTTTCTGAAACCTGCTTGACAATTATTGATAAGATCTGCTTCTTCAGCAAATGTATTAAGTCTAGTATTAATGATTGCTGTAAACAGCTTGCCAAAACAACTAAGGAGAGTTATTGGACGGTAGTTCTCTGGGGAATGGATACTTCCTTTATTTTTGTAAATAGGGACTATTTCACCTTCATTCCAGTTGGTTGGTATTATTCCATGATTTAATATAAGATTGAACAGTTCAATATAAATTGGAAGCATAGTATCTACAGAATTTTTAATATGTTCATATAGGATGTTGTCAGTACCCGAACTTTTATTATTTTTAAGTGTTTTAATTTTGTTTCATACGTAGCTCTAGTTTCTCTTCTTTTAATTGCCCGTCATTTCGCTCTAAACCTTGAGATACTCCAATACTTGTGTATGGCTTTAAATATTTTTAAATAATACTTTATTTCATTTCCTTAAAACATTGTCTATCAGGTAGATATAAAATTAGATAGTTACGCGCATGTCCTATGTCTATTTACATGTTCCGTACTATATTTAATTCTATTTTCGTCAACGAAAAACGTTTATTGATTGAATACGATCCGTTTTCAAGCAAATATATTGAAAACTAAATAACAAAAGACGACATCATTATATAAAAAATAATCACCAGATTTTATTGCAAGTGTACATTAGATAGATAAAAAAATACAGCATTTGAATTTTAAACATTGTTAATACATTTGTCAACAATGTTATATTAATGTTTAAAAGTGATATAACATGGCATGTCCTTTAATCCTAAGACATAGTTTAGCTAATTTATCACAAAGAAAATATAATTTCGTTTGATAATTTTTCTTTAAAGCATTTCAAATTAACATATAGCTGTGTCTATGGCAGCATCTTTTGACAAGAAAACCCAATTAAGAACTTAAAAGGTTTTTGTTGTCACCATAATTAGGTAACGTACTTGAAAGGTGCTTTTACATTTATATTGACTTTTATTCATTTATTCTCTTGATCACGGCTAAATATTTATGTAAAATGTGAAGTATGAGACACGATTTCTATTCCCATAAGAAAGCAAGAATAGAATTTCTGATACGAAGTGTTGATATGTTAATTAAAGTGGGGATGATTGAGATATTACTCTATAATTTTTAAGGACCAAATATATTAATTTCTTTCACCTCCATGGACGTGATCATGGGTTTTTTTAAACGTTTTTCGTTTGAAACTATCCAAAGCTAAAACTGCAAAATAAATATTCAAAATTGCCATAGATACAACTATTCCTACATATTAATAACTTTATGTGATGGATTGGAAAGGTAAAAATGATATGGAACATTTTATCACTGAGCATATGTGAAGTTCATTTATTAATCACACTCAGGTGAATAAGTTAACATTTTTTCAATGCCACTGAAGTTTGAAAATCCATAAGGATGCCTTTGTAGGAAAAAGCAATAAATTTTCTTGAAATTCTATATTACATATATTATTTTGATTTACTGTCGAGCAAAGGACAAAGTACATTCCACAAAGTTTTTTGTTTTTTTTGTTTTTTTTTTTTTTTTTTTTTTTTTTTTTTTGGGGGGGGGGGGTTGGTTGTATTTTTTTTATATTTATTACTGCTGAATGTATTCCTCAAAGTTTTTCTTTCTACCACGATATAAATGCTAATGAGTGTTATAATGTACTTTAAGTTCCATGTCATCACAACCTACTTAATTTACACATCTGCTATTTCTAAAATGTTTTACTTTTGGCACCAAACCTACTTTATTTGCACATCAGTTATATCTATAGATTTATTTTTTGACATCAAAACCTACTTAATGTACGCATCTGCTTTGCCTTAAACGGTTAATATTGTTTAACAAAAACCTTCTTTATTTACACATATGCTATATCTAAAGTGTTTTATTTTTTCAGGATTAATGTACGAACGAAGAATGAAACATTTGCATTACTCAGTGTCTTTATTAGACAAAATAATCAACGTATGGTATAAGCAAGAAATAATTACGAAGTAAATATAAGCTAAAATCAGAGACATTGAAAAATGTTGTTATCATATCATTTCAGGTTATGTGCATGTTGATATTTCTTCAAGATATTTAAATATGTTAAAGTAATATTTACAAAAGTTCGACATGCGGTCCAAACTTAATGATTACAAACATTTCAAAAAATTATATTATGAAATCATTAATGTTTATTCAAGGAAACCAATCTTCGGAGCTCGTTTATATTACATTAGTTGTATCTTATAAAGTAACCATATGTAATCATTACATTTCCTTATAGTGATTAATTAAAGTAATAAATATATTGCTTATGTTGTCTTCAAGGCATGACAATGTCCTTTGAACTAGTTCAAGGATCTCAAAATCTGTGAATTTGAACATGTTTATGAACATTTTGAACTTGTTAATAAATTACTTTTATTATAATGAACATAAGATAGGCATAAATCAGGATGTTGTTAACAAAATATATAATACAACCTTCTGTATAATCATTTTTATTGAAATGCTTATATATTCGCATTAACTCATTAAGAATATTATTATCACTACTATTATTATTACTATTATTATTATTATTATTATTATTATTATTATTATTATTATTATTATTATAATAAATGAGAGAGTTACAGACTGTGTTTTGATTTTGAGAATCAAAAATGTATTTAAAAATGGACCATGAAATGCGTATGTTTTTATTTTAAGTTACAACCGATACATTCTATTTCAACTGAGAAATGGTTTTGGATGAGCTTAAAACGAGAGTGTTAAATAAAATGTCTGCGAGTCTAAACGTCACTACTAGACGTCAATTGTGTCATGAAGTGTCTGAACAAAATTTAAACGTCAGTTATAGTCCATTTGGTGCTGCAATACATTACAGCATACAAGAAATAATTGATGAACATATCAAAAATACATTAATGAATAAATAGATTTGTTATTGAAATTACACTTCGGCAGTCGTTATTGTTGGCAACATGTTCACGTAGACAAAATATGGAAATTGAATCAATGCTTGTTATGAGTCAAATTCGACATCATTTAAGCATTTTTTGATATTACGTATACTTAGAAATAAAAACATGTTGTATCAAAGAATGATTTTCTATTCTCAATCGCGCATTTTTATTTAGTTTTGGGACAGTTTGAAAGATAAAAAAAAGATAAAAAAATCATAAAAATCACAAATTAGTGACATTGCTCATATATTTGATATTCCATCGTTCTTAAATTAACACTATTATATTCTTTCTTTTTTAATCTAACGATCACTTCCAATTCAAGTATAAAATGGTTTGTAAGTACAACTACTTTTGTGGATTATTTTGATAAAATAACACCAGTACTTGTGTGCCATTTTTATTTTGACTGATTCAAACGGTGTAATAGACGAAACCGCTGAAATAAACTTTATTCTCCGAGAACAAATAAGATACATTGCCATCCCTTTCTTTCAAATTGCAATTGTTATTTAAAATGCAAAATGATAAGTTTATCTAGTTCAAAACATAATTCATGTATAGAAAATGAATAAAATGGTCAAGGCCACACAGAGAGCATTTACAAGACTTTGTTACCCTAAAAGGTTGGACATATCGATTATTCATACAGACTAAATTGCTTTTAGATAAATCGATTTCCTCTTTTACCGCAATTCAGCCTGTCACATTTTATGAGTAAAGTTATCCAAATGAAGGAAATATTTCACAAATAATATCATTATTTTATAGGTCTTTTAGAAATGTATGCTTATACACGTTGAAACACATTTTTATCGTGTTAACTATGATGTTTCACTTGCAAGAAAACATGTTAAAAGAATAATAATAATTGAATGTGATTTAGGTCGAAATGTGTCAAAACAAAATTTTAAATAGATCAACAAGTTTACTTAGTACATAAAATTATACATTGTCAATAATAATGAAGAAATATTCTTAAAATCACCAAGAAAGACGTTTTTTCGAATTAAGCCCAATTTGAGTTTAAACGCTTTTGATATACATATGTTGTGAAAGATATTTCAATTCCCCTCATGTATAATAAATCCTCAGTGGAATCTTTGGAATTATTTTAATCGTAGCTTGTTTCAAATGAAAAACATTGATTGCACTCAAACTGATAATAACTGATAAAACATCTTCAAGATAATTTGGTCTGATAATTATTTCCCCGTTTAAAACTGCCAACAGGAAATATGAAGCAATAATTTTCAACAATGATTAAACAAGAATAACACAGATATTTTTATACTAATATTCCTTCGAACTAATATTCCTTCACTAAAAAACATTGACAGCTTGGTATTTAGAGACCAGGCAGTGCTTAAGGAGCAGTCTATTAAAATTAAAATCACAAATGAAAGGCCTGTTAAAACTACCCTGTCTAATAATAAGAGGTGATCTAATTGTCAGCGAATTATCAACTTTTTAGACAAATATAGACTGTAATGTCGCTATTCTGCAGCAAAAATGTGAGAATGAACAAAAAGAAGTTTTATGTTAAGAAACTTTTTATGGGGATGGGATGGGGATGGTAATACACTCACATTATATTTATTCTGTTTTCATACACACAGCTCGAAAATGTGACCTTAGGCACACTACAGAATGTAATATCTCGACAAAATGCTATCCTTTCCAAACATATTTCAAAATATGAATTAATTATTCAAGTTATCAAAATAAGTAAATAAATAATTAAAACAAAATGTTTGCTTATCAAGCTTATAAAAACGGTCACAAAAATATAACAAATGATCAATAATCAATAAATAAATGATCAACATATTTTATCACAAATGGTTACTTTTAAGACTTTTTCTATTCAACAACTACGCAACTACGGATTATCTTTATCATTATCTTTATCATTTAAGTATTACTTACCAGAAATAAGCAACTGGTACAATTCACAACATGCCATAGAAATTACATTTTTCAACATGGAATTGTTTCATATTAATCACTCATGTAATTAACACATCGTTAAGATTGATTACTTTATTGTGCAAAATTATTTTTGTAAGAGGAAAGAACCTACCATAATATCTATCATAAGTAATGTGGCCTTTTAATATATGGATTTATGATGTTGTACCATATGTTAAGATGATTCTTTCTCGTTTTATTATCTGTTGGTTTCTTTTAATGAAGCACTGAAATATTTTTTCCTTTAAATTCAATTAAAATATATTAAAAATAAGGATTTATTATTATCTGATGCGAAATATGCGGTTTGAATCTTCATACAGTTGACACCAATACATTTATCAATCCAGTTTGAGATGTTGAATTTGATTTCATTACAACTTTAATTTCTTTCAAATCTAATTTGAATGTCATTAAGCCTGTTTCAATCAGATGTCTTTCGAAATGTCGATAAATCATCTCAAATTCAAATGAATTGCATTTGGATTCTAATTCAATTTTAATTAAAAAGATATTCGTGTTGATTACAGGATAAAGGGATGATATCTTCGTGGCACAAGATTTGCAAGTATTATGTCAATGTTGCAATGCGTGTTCCATTCATTCCCTCTAATGGTACGGACGTTAAGATTTGACATTACGACATTTGTAATATTTGCATAAAATGAACCATGTGTTTTTAAAGAATAACAGAATTTATATTATTATTACATATGAAAGTAACAACTTGGACGAACAAAATAGATATATGTTTGTTTAGTACATTCTCGCAGATTGCATTTGAAGTGAATATATTTCAGGTAATGTTTAAATTCACATGTTTACAAAATCGATAGCTCCTTTCAATGCGTTTCATTTCAGCTTTCGAAAACAAAAACGCGTAAATAATGGCCAACCGTCATCTGTAACATAATGAACATCATGAACATTTGTAAATTATCTATTTTCATATATTCTATAATGATATATTAATAACAAACAGAATTTTCAATTTAAAGAAAATGCCAAAAGCCTCCGTAGTCTTGAAGGTTTCATATACTGTATAACCTTAACAAAATAACCGCTTATTTTAGAGATTTGGAAAAAAACAATTTTCATTTTCTTTTCTGTTTCGTTTCAATACAACGTAAGAGTATTTACCAAAAACACTTTCTTGTTCTGTTTATTTAAATGCCTTCACTTACCAAGTTCAATATCACACGTTTTCAAAAGGAAATAGCATGTTCAAATTGGATGATTATAAATGAACGCTCACGGCGCCTTGTATCCCCATCAATGTGTTCCTATTTGGTTTTGACAAACGAGAATGCGTGAATAATAGCCATATTTATTCTGAAACATAATGAACCTTACAAAAGATTGCAGACTATCTATTCTCATTTATGTATTCTAAGATCGTTTATCAATAACAACCGGGATTTTCAATTAAGAGAAACGCCAAAAGACTCCTTAATCTTGACATTTCTGTGTTGTGTACACACTTTATGACAACTGTTTCTAAGATATTGTCAAAATGTTTGATAAAACTAAGTGTTAGTTTTTGTTGATATCAATAAGATTGTCATTTCAGGAAACATTCGTAACGTCAATTATTTCTTTGTTGTCATTCATTTCGCCATCAATTTCAGACAGAGAAATTCTCCAATTTGATTGGTGTTCTAGGATTTAGAGAAAGTATGTAGTCATCAATTAATTTTGTTCAAATTGCCAATTTAATAAATTCCTGCAAAGTCTTCGATGTATATAAAGGATAAAAATTCATCATTATATAGTTATAAATATGCTTACATGTTTCGTAAAATTGACTGAAAGAATTAATTTCCAATAAGACGTGAAATGAATATACATTTGATGTTATTAAATTGTTACATTACATATATTCATTTGTACTGATATAAATGACATGTGTGCAATGTAGCTGCATAGAACTCAATGTTTAACTAATTATTTACATGACTGATATGATTTATCAATTTCAAGTTATTTAAAGTCAAGAAGGTAATATAAGATAATTATGCATACTTTGCCAAAATAGCCTGAGAATTTCTTTCATTTCTATTTCTCAAAAGTTTTTTTTTATTTTCGATAACCTTTTGTTGTTTCCAAAATGTTACTCATTGACCAATTACTTACCTGGAACATCTTTTTATTCCGTTGTTCTTGGACAATTAGTACAATAATAGTGATTTAGAATTCAAAATATTACTGTATTTACATTTTGCTACTTTTGTGACATAATTAAACATATTTAGTGCTTTTCTCTTTGGGTAAAAAGCATCTAACATGTTTTAAAACCATTATTCAAATACAACATGTATTATAAAACTCAGGTTTCCCCCTACTAAATAAGTTAAAATTTATTCATTTCCGAGGCATAATGTGCCTTTCAGTAAACATAATCGGAAGCCAATGCCATTATGTTATCGCATCCGTTTTAACAATTGCTACATTAATGGTTAAAAACATTTTTTTCTACTGTTAAATCAGGTGTGTTGGTTTATACAGAATTCATTTTTGTTCTATTGTGTAGGAAGCTATAAGCTTATAGACACTCTTTCGAATCCGTTCCTAAAACCAACCAGTACTGAGCAATGAGTGTAAAGTTTCTTGCTCAAGGAGACAACGACTTGCCCCTGACGGGTTTGAACCCATGCGGCTAGCGATCATTAGATTACTGGTCCGACACGTAAACCACCCGGCCATGCCACCACATCAAATGAGATTTAACGTTTGTAAAATATTCAGTTCTAGAAATTAGATATTCAATACATGGCGTTTCAAGACAATACACTGCATTGGTAATTAATTTGTTAAAATAAGGTTTGTAACACCAGGCCACTAGTTGTCTAAGAAAACAATGATCTGGATCAAACGTTCTAGATTTTATTTCCATTGCTTTATGGAACTAAAACTAAACTTATAGCATCATGTAGAACTAAATGGTACCTAAGCAAAATGTAACAATAAATGCTATTTTGCAATTTAAATGAATGTTAAACCTATGATGATTAATAATAGAGAATATTTGAGTTTTTAATTCATATACTGATCTTGATCCTGATCCTTAAATCTTAGTGTCACAGGGCCAGGGTTAATTGGTTTCAATAACATATTCAAAACAGCTACAGCTTCTTATCGGTAACAAATATGCTCTCTTCTAAAAATGAATTGTAATTTCATTACGAATGTCCAATGGCTAATTCAAATACAAAAAAGAGATAATTGTGTCGGGAAAGATCTTTTCGTAATTTTGTTATGAGATAATGAATGCTGTTAAGGGACTTCTGGTTTAACTTAATAGAATTGCACGAAAACACGAAATATAGCCAAAATTAGCTCCATTTTGTTTGTTTATTTTGAAGTCTAAAATATGCTCACTGGTTATAAGATACCACATTTTAGGTTATTCGAAAGCTATTTAACTGGTCAAGAATTGTGTTTGTAAATATGTTTTAAAGAAAAACAAGTGTTCCTAAGTCTAAATGGGTTGGGTCAATTGTATATAGACAGATTCAATTCGTTCTCTATCTTAAATTGATTCCAACCAATGTCTGGCATTTCATTGCTTTGTCGTTAATTATAAATATATATTGTTTTCCGCTGTGGGTACAAATTCCGCTGAGGACTATTGATCGATTTATTTATTGATTGATAGATCCAAAATTATTTAAATAAAAAACTTAAGGAAAGGTTATTGTCTTAACGATAATGACAAGTTCAAACCGCGATTCGGTTTGATTTGGTTCAGTACCTCAAAGGGTCAAACTATTGATTTTTTTGTATTTCTACTTTTGTTTCACAAAAAAACTTGTAAAAATCAGACCTTATTTTGTTTGACATGTAAAAATATTTTATGTTGCACTACCACAATTGCAATGTTAAAATGTTACAGTTACAGAATATAATGCATCATTGTTAGAACATATAAATTATCTACTTGTAATTATTTCACCTCTGGCATACACTAGTCTACCAAAGTAAATCGAGAACAAGATTGCCTTTAGGAACTTATCTAATTAAATCGCAGACAAGAAATAGGTTCGAGGGGAAACAATATGAATGTTTATCACCAAACACAGAAAGTACACAATTTGAAAAAGAAAATTGCAAAACTTAAAGAGTGCAAGAAAAGGTAATTATAAAAAAGAAAATGGTTTAATGAGCGTGTTCCTGGAAGGCGGTGGTAAAGGTTAACTACAGTCTTCGCAATGCATAAAGAAAATTGATTAAATTGATTTACTTTGCACCTTTCATATAATATTGTTGTTTTACTGCTTACGAGAGATCAACCCTTTTTCGAATTGACCTAGTGGCTACGGTATCCCGCTCTCAACCCAATGATCATTGGATTGAGCCCTAATTGGGTCACGGCCAAGTTTCTTCATGTGACACCAGAACTGGAATCGGACTCGAAAGTGATGAATATGAGCTTAAATAAATATGTTCAAACCAAACCATTTTCCAGATTTTTGTTATCTGCACAACAAATATACTTCTTGTGTTATTGTCGAACAGCATTAAGCATTAAGCAGTCACTTGTTTAAATGCATGTAACAGTTATTGTTCAAGTGTTGATGGGTCTGACTCATGATTGCAAAAACAATTTCGGGGTAAGATCATAATTCATTCAATTTTTGTTTTTTAACTATCACTACATATCACAAGACTTTATGTAGGTTAACAATGTTTTGACATTGCTGCATTATAGTCAAAAACACGCATTTGTGCTGGAAAACAAACTGATAATAAGATATAGCAATTTATCCTTGCGTCATTTTGTTCGTTTCATTTTACTAATGATTAGCTGTAAAGATTCGTTAAATGAAACTTGTTTGTGCCTCATCAACAGCTTAACTTCCTGTTTTAGAGACACATCTAATGATCTGATTGATTTGAAATATATTACATTTTCAGATGAGCGGCTTATATCGATAACGATGTTAAATGTTCTGTTTAATCAGAATGTACTAAACGATAAAAATATTGGCAGGGTATCTGTATCAAATTTCCTAAGCTTTAAAAAACATGTATGTATTAAGTCTAATCCGATCGAACGAAAACGAAACAGTTCAAGAGAATATTGCTAATTTATCATTGGTAATTTTATAACGACATTTGTGACAAGGCCTGATAAAGTATTCTAATCAACACTAAAATGGAATACGTATACTCGTATTTGTCAAATGAGATACTTTTAAATTAACTTTGATTTACTTACTTGCAATAGAAAGTAAATGATTCTGACATACATAAAAGTTATAAGTAGAAAATCAATTAAGACTATGCAGGTTCACGAGAGACAATAAAGAGAGACAATAAATGTCACAAGGGGCAAACATTTTTTGTACTGAGTTTTGTACTTCATCAGGCCTCGAATGACAATTGCGTCACTTTAGTAGCTCGCCATTAGATTATGCTGTGAATTTAAAAACACGACAGAAAACATCGGCCTCTTTATCATATTAAGTACGTTTTTATTTTCTTCGAGACAAAGTATTTGTATATCTAAATTATTGAAATAAGATTATTAAATAATATGTTGAAGGAAAAGGATAACATTTAAATAATTGTGTTGCCTTAAATTGATCTTATGAAGATAAGGATAATTTAATGATGCCTTTTTGACAGAAACAAAACATATCCTTTTCAAATACTAATTCTAGTAGAATATAACTCCATATATGACAGAACTAACTTTTTTAACAGCTCAACTCCGAATTTTGCATGGAAATGTAATGGTCTGGTCGATTTTTTTATCAAACGAGAGCTTCTGCTGAGCATTATTTATTAATAAAGATTTAATTATGTTTATTGTTTTACTACTAGAATGATATGAACTATACTAGCTAAACATGTCTACTAATTACTATTTCTTTAATCATATATTATCAACCAATTCGAGGAAAAATGGATAACTCCCTGTTTTCCGATGTCTATTGCAGCTAAATTCTAGTAATTAGGCATAATGTACCATCATTTTCTTGATTTGGTAAAGAATATACTAAAATAAGAAAACTTTAACTGCTATAGAATACTTTTAAGTTAGCAAGGATTAACAGACTGTATAGAACGCAAAATTAATAGATACCGATAACACTGCAATTAATGTCGGATTAATATTGGTGATTTTAATCAAATTGCTCGGTAGTTTTAAATTGAGTTAGCTGAAGCGTGTAAAATTCATATAATATGTCATATTCAACTTGAAAATGTCAAATCAAAATTTAGAATTGCCCAGACGAAAGCCTTTAAAATAAAGTTCTTAAGCCTATGCTGATGAAATATTATTGTTACATAATTTCTTAAAAAAAGTTTTTACCAGAAAATTTGCAAAATCTGTTGATTATACCCTTCTTAAATGACGCAAAGATATTACGTTGCTTAAACTGTTTTACAGACATTTCGAGGTTAAACACTTGTCTTTTTTTTCAAGCAGCAATTTGTCCATTAGCGATTTTATTTTGTGTATGTCAAATTTTAAACGTAAGTGTAATGAGACAGTTTAATTACATATTTCGCAAAGAAAGGATAAATCAGTCTTTGAAACACCTAATATTATTTCAGAATTTTTTTTTTTGTAATATGTATTATTAATATTTTTGTCGCTGCGCCCCCTGCAAGTACTAATATGTGATTGTCTAGCGGAATCACAAACATATACAACTTAGCTAGATGATGTTTATAAACAGTTTTTTCCTCGTGTGTAAGCACCAGGGATGCAAAGGTGATTATTTCTTTCGGCATGTTATTTCACTTTGCATGATTGTGTTATCATTTTTAAGATTTTGTTTAAGTTTGAACATTTTTTTTATAATACAGTTTTCATTCTACTTAATGTCTGCATTAAATCCATGAATCAAAAATAAATGCATTGAATCAAAAGGTAACTCTAAAAAGCTTTATCAGTTTGTGAAAGATCTTACCGGAAGCAAGTCAGAAAACCCAATGCCACCCATGGAAGATGAAAACACCCTTGCGGATAAATTCGCAGACCATTTTATGGACAAGATCAAGAAGATACGCGAGTCTCTGAAAGATTTTGAAAACTATAAACCTTTGGTCAAAGACGTACCACCGTTTGGATCTTTCGAAAGTCTTTCAGAGGATGAGATTAAAATGCTCATAAGTCAGTTACAAACTTAATCTTGTGAGCTTGACATTCTGCCCACCAAAGTATTGAAATCATTTCTCAATGAACTTTTGCCTATGATTACCCAGCTTGTGAATCTTTCTCTGACGCAAGGTGTTTTTCCAGCTAAATGGAAAAAGGCAATAGTCAGGCCTCTGTTGAAAAAATCTGGTCTTGAACTCACATTTGCCAACTATCGACCCGTCAGCAACTTGTCATTCTTGTCCAAATTGATTGAAAAAGCCGCCCTTCATCGACTAAACAAACATGTAAACGGAAACGATCTCCTTCCAACGAATCAGTCGGCCTATCGTCAGTTTCACTCCTGTGAGTCAGCCCTTCTTAGACTCGTAAACGACATTCTTGATGCAATGGAGCATCAAGAGGTCACTGCACTGATAGCTCTAGATTTAAGTGCTGCTTTTGATACTGTTGACCATAACATACTGTTAAATGTTCTTGAAACTCAATATGGCGTCTTTGGATCTGCGCTGGAATGGATAGATTCATATTTGAGGCCGCGTAGCTGTCGAGTGAGTGTTAACTCGAATGTGTCATCAGAACGGGAACTTGACTGTAGTGTCCCCCAGGGAAGCTGTTTGGGCCCTTGGCTCTACTTGACGTACGCAGGAACAATCTTTGACATTGTACCTCCCTCCATTTCCGTGCACGGATTTGCCGACGACCACGTTGCGAATAAACGTTTTAAACCATCACCTACCGCAGAAGCAAGCGCAATTCGGGACCTCCAGGACTGTGCAGTGCATATAAATGAGTGGATGAACAGCAACAAGTTAAAAATGAACAATTCAAAGACAGAGTTTATTCTTTTCGGAAGTCGTCCACAGCTGAATAAGTGTAACACCAAAGAAATCAATATATGTGGTAATGTTATTGAATCACAACATTGTATACGGTATCTTGGTGCTTTTTTGGATGAGTCTCTAAATTTCAAAGATCACATTAAAAGAAAGTGTAGAACTGCTATGTTAAACTATTTCAAGATCAAGAGCATTCGAAAGTATCTGACAAAGGAAGCCGCTGAAACACTTGTTTTATCTTTAGTAATATCCCATTTAGATTATTGCAACATCATTCTGTACGGCATATCTCAAAATGAATTAGCCAAACTTCAACGTATTCAAAATATGTGTGCCAAACTGGTGTTAGGTCGTTCCAAGTATGATAGTTCTAAACAGGCATTATTCGATCTGCACTGGCTTCCGATTAAAGCACGAATCAGTTTCAAGATACTGACATACATGTATAACTGTTCGGTAGGAAACGCACCATCATATTTAATAGAGCTTTTGTCTCATCAAGTGTCAAAACGAACCTTAAGATCATCTGAATCCTCAGTTGGTTGTTATGTTGTTCCTTTTAATAAGAAGAGGACTTTTTCTGACAGAGCTTTTAGCACGATAGGACCAAAATTGTGGAATGAACTACCTATTAATATGAGAAAATGTGAATCTGTTGAAATTTTCAAAAGACAACTGAAATCATTTTACTTCAAGGACTTTTTTGCACTTTTTTAAGTGACGCTGAAGGCATTGTCTGTTCCAAATTGTTTTGTGCATGTTTGTATATTTCTAGTGTTTTTATTATTTTCATTGTATAATAATATAATAAAGTCTAGCCCATGTGTTATCATGTGCAGGGGTGCAGGGGTGCAGGGGTGTAGATTGTTACATGTTGGTGGGGATTGACCCAATCACTGTGACCGTCGCACTGCTGGGAGTATTGTGTATGGTAGCACTGGGAGTAGCACATATAAGGTATATAGCTGTACAACGCCATTGAATATGTATTTTATATGTAGAAATAGGCGTTAAATCAAGTTTTCAAGTTTCAAGTTTTCAAGTTTAAATCCTAAAAATGTCAAATGTTTTTTGGGATTTTTCAGACTCTCGTTATCTCGAAGTCATTGGGACCGTCCAAAAAATATCGAGATAACGAAATGTCGAGATAA
The DNA here is from genome assembly GCF_026571515.1 of Ruditapes philippinarum. Taxonomy (NCBI): domain Eukaryota; kingdom Metazoa; phylum Mollusca; class Bivalvia; order Venerida; family Veneridae; genus Ruditapes; species Ruditapes philippinarum. The sequence goes on along the minus strand of NW_026865440.1, from coordinate 73,041 downwards.
ACATATTAGGGTTAGAACAAGGCGAAACTGATTTTTACATAAGACATGTGCATACCTTATGTCAAATAAACTATAGTATCCCAATGTCTTGTTTTCATAGGCCTAGTCAATATTTAACAAAGTAACATAAGCGGATGTTTACCAGCGGAAATACGGGTGTCTGTGTTAAAAACACATAGTGAGGTTTACTCAATAATACACCAATATAGTGAATAGGATATCGGATATGGTTGACCCGGATATCTTCCCGGGTTATTTATCGGGTCTTTCTCGAGATTGTTCCAACGCTGATTGATTTGGTGGTGATGTTGTGAAACAATATTGCAACGATAGCGTTTCTATACTTTCACTATTTCATTTACATTTAAAGTCATAATGAATTGATACAGTTTTCGAATATTTAAAAAGAATGTAAAATTCACTCATTTTGGACATAACTCAATCAACACGCTAAATAGATTAACTTTTATAAAAACAGCTAAACTTGTTACAAACATAATCGTCATTATGACGCGCGCTATTAATTGGGCAATTATCGTCTAGATTGCGTTTTTCATACGTCTGAAAGGAACAGACGAAGTCGAGATAAACAAAGGATAATAGTGTGAACATGACTGTTGGGGCTGAAATTTTACATCGAGATACTGAAAATATCGAAATAAAAATATCGAGATAAACAAATATTTCCAATATAGATAAAGAAGGAAGAAAATCGGAACTTTCAAAATTTCATCGAGATAACGAAATATCGAGAAAAGCGATGTCGAGATAACGATAGTTGACTGGTGATAAAATAATTTACACATTTATTTTAAATTTTAATTTTTATATTGAAAAAGCACCAAGAAATAAACGACTTAAAATAATTAAATTACTAATACTTTTCTATAAGCCAATTATAAGTCGACTGGATGGCCGATACTCTTGTACAGGAAGGAAAAGTGAATTAAACATCACTCACTTCTTTTAAACTCATTCTTTTCACGAATATTCATTTCCACTTTGCTATAGAAAAGGTTTTAATAAAGAAAAAAAAGGAAAATTCTCTAAATGTTCATTGCCTTGAACATTCTTCTGCATTATATATTATATAATAATAGAAAATAAATGTTACTAGTCTGCTCTGGTATATCTAAATTGATTATCTTCAATATTACCATGTAATTGTATTAGAATATTTGACTATATATAGCTTATAATAACGATTTGCCTAACTTGGAAACATCAGGCAGACAAATTTGATTATGATTCTCACAGTTAATTTTTTCTCACTTTAAGAATGCCAGAGTGAAGAAAGAAGTATTGATAATTATGAATAGATAAGACGCGATTAACCTTTATAACACAAAGCCACATTGTTTATAGATCTGTCAGATCATGAAACGTAAATTAACAACGTTAATTTTGAGTCCACTCAAAGCCACAGCTCAAATTATGACTTAATCTTGTTAAACTTATATAGTTCATATATGACAACATCACGACATCAATCAGTCCATAACCTGGAAATTATATATATATAGTATGTAACATTATTAACCTCTTGCATAAAACTGTGCACGCTGGTATAACAGAGAAGATAACATGCAGTAACGGATCATATTGCGTAAACACAAACAGCTCGCATCATTGACAAAACTTTAACACAGTGCTCAGAAACTTATATGTAAGCATAATCCGTCAATGTTAAATAAGCACATAGATATGTATATTTTAATATAAATATTTGATTTTATAAATATTGTTTAATACATAATATGATTTTATTTGTGAACTGATTTTCACGATATCATTTGTAGGTCAATGTTCTGAAGCAAATATCTTAGTTTTTTTAGTAGAATATTGGGAAGCGAACTTTATTTCACTTTAAATGAAACTAACCAATGAAAAATATATCAAGCAGTTTTTTTCTTTACGTAAATACAAACCTTTTTCCTGATTGATTTCACGGAACAACATTCTCTAAATAAACACAACAACTGTATAATTTATGATGTAAATGATTCTATGTTAATAATGAATTATAGTCAAGTGGTGACGGCGAGTCGGATTTGTGTAAACATTGGCAAAACATATCTAAATAACGCTGGACGCAAATTTATTCGTACAAAGAAACGCTGTTTGTGATGATAAAATGTGTCCTTTACATGTATATTTAACATTATACAATATTGATATGTTTTGGAAAATAAATGTTATATTTTTTTAAAGATTTGTATTCTGCTTGATATAGGTTTGGGCCAATAGCTTTTGTGCATTTTTTCAGATCATACCCTCTCTCCGTTTTTTTCCAGAACCATCATTTTTATTGCGCACAATAACCCAAAAAAAGGAAAAGCACTGCAATGGGTTAAGAATGGCACAAATAAATCTATTTTCAATTCAGAGCATATTTTTCTGTTAAACTTCGATATTTTTAAGTGCTTCATTTGATTTATGTAAATATTGAATTTTATGATTTTAGGGTTTCTAACCTCAGTGGAGCTCCTTTAAAATGGAATAGTCAACAAGGGATATTATCTGCTATTTGCTTTGAAATATCAAACAAAAATTCATACACTTGAAAACTGTAATACAAATGCATATATGTACACACATCCCGACAAAACGGTGCTCAAAGCTCGTCCGATAGAAAATTCAATTGCAAATGAAAAGACAACAAATGTTATTGTTCAAATACTCTTTTTGACGTATACGTTTACATTTCAAACACTTTGTTTCTTGTCTTCGCAAAATGCTTTCATTCTGTCTGGTGTAGTGCGCTTTACTTCGCTAGTTTCTTAAGGCAATTCTAACAATCTCAGAGTGTTAGACTACTTAGTGTCAAGGGTGAACTAATTATATATAAATAATTCACTACATTTGACAAATGTAGACTGTAATGTGATGAGATTTGAAAAGAAACGCTATTTTTAACACAACATTGAACTATGAGCAAAAATGCTTTATTAATTGTTTGCAAGCCTGTAGTTGGTTTTATAATCGGCCTAAGGAAAAGTATGTACAAACTATTCATACCATAGTGTACCAAATTAGTCCAGTAATTTGCAATGAGAAATTAATTTGTCAATCCCAAAGAAGCGTTAACAAATATAAACATTTATTTGAAGTAGCTTTTTCAATACTTTAAACGTTGTCAACAGTGCAAGTAGCAAACAATAAATATGATCTTCTTTGGTAAGATATTGATTTAATTGAAATTTTACCATCTAAATACTATTTTCACTTTTGTATGCATTATTTATCTTTAAAGCTGCACGCCTCCAGATGAGCAAAAATATATCGATAAAATCAAACCTGCGAAAAAATGTTCTTACATTTTATTAAAAGTATAAAGATTCAAAATTTTAGTAATAATTTACATGTTATGTGCGATTGATAACCGATTTCTCAGTATTTATAACTATATTCTACTGCGTTACTAACGCAGTAAGGGCTATTTTTGCACATTTTGCCCTCTTAATGGTAATTTACGTGGGTTGTAAGTGCCATTGATAATGTGAAAATTGCATTTTTACCAGAAGTATTATACTGTGAAATACATTTTCAAATTTTCATGAAAATTATCATGAATCTGGAGGCGTGCTGCTTTAACGTGAATTCAAAATTATATACAAATATATGTTTAAAATGCACCACATTTCCATACTAAAGATTTAATGTTTAATTTCTTAAAACAATTAACGTACTTATTTCTGTTTGTACATCAAATCATTAAATTCAGTAAAACAATTATTATAACACTTGTTTCTGCTTTTTGAAGTCCTCTAATCCAATGCTAATATTAGCTAAAATTATTATTTCACCTACCCACTATGCTTTCATTGGCTAGAATGCTTTCCGGTGCAATAAAGTAGTCAATCTGTAATCATAATATTTTTATTCACAGAACAAATAAACAATAAAATAAAGCATTGTACAAAGTGTACATTAACTTCACAATAATAGCATCAGTTGTACTTTTTCTGTATAAAAATTTAAAAAATATTAGATTAGTTAATTATACAATATTGTTTCCTGTATTCCAAACTTGGAGGGAGATGATTTCTAGATTGATAATTAAATACAAAACATTTCATCATTATGCTTACAGAAATAAGAAAATCAATAAATCCAGTTACGGACTAAATACTATGTCATCACTAATATATTTCTTATGACGTTTATTGTTATCAATAATTGATTTGCAGACTAGTGATTCAAAAACTTGCAAATGTCTTACAAATTATTGTCATAAAGTGTCTACACAAAATACAGAAATATCAAGATCACGGAATCTTTTGGCGTTTTCAGTAAATTGTACATTTGTTTTCATTGATATACCATCTTAGAATACATAAATAAGAATCGAAAATCTGCAATCTTTTGTAAAGTTTATTATGTTATAGAATAAATATGGCGATTATTTTACGCATTCTCGTTTGTCATAACCGAATAGGAACGCATTGATGGGGCTATAAGGCGCCACTAGTGTTCTTTTATCAAGTTTTATTTTGAACATTTACATTTTTACATTTTGTAAACATGTTAAATTGAATTTGTAAAGTGAAAACTTTGGAATCTTATTCAGAACAAGAAAATGGCGTATGTGAATAAAAAGTGCATAAATTTAAAATTGCTTTAAAGAGTGATATTTTGGCTATTATTTATCACTTGTATTACAGCAACACGATTTAAAGAAGATACACTCAAACATTTCACATGAAAAATATTTTCATTACAAATGTTCACTCCTCGAGGATTCTGCTGATGCACATTACTCTGCGCGATTATGTAATAATCTTGAGTTTTTGGTGCAACATTTTGGTGATAACGGTAACACAATATTCTTAATGCATCAATAAATACCCTTTGATAAGGATTTTAAGTAAACACGTATACATATAACGCTTTACTAAAAGTTACTATGTGATACAAAACGTTTAAAAAAACGTTTAAAAGATAGTCGAATATAATAGTAGCTTGTTAAAAAAAATTAAAAAGGGCAATCAAAAATGAATAATGAAAAAGAAAGAAAAATATCTGAAAAGAAATTATTTAACGAAAATGTTAAAATGTTCAAAAGATAAATGTAAATTTTCCCTTTTTCAATTAATGTTGCTTAAGAAATAATATATCCAAAACTGTGATTTTATTGCTCAATAACATCACTGTTTGGAGTTCGGATGCGGGGAATTATATCACGAGGGCGTAGCCCGAGTGATATTATGATGCGCATCCGAACGACAAACAGTGATGTTATCAAGCAATAAAATCACTGATTTGGATATATTATTTCGATTCTAACACGACATCAACAAATAAATGCTGAAGTACATGATAATAAGCTAAATTACGCCCGATTTGCTTCCGTACTTATTGTCAGCGCGTCACATTTTTAGTGGTTACGTCACGTGTATAATGATTACGTCGCATGTCTAAATATAGAACGCCAAACAGTGATTTTATAGCATAATAACACACACTTTCGGTTCTTCTATGTTCAATAGGGAAAAATGCAGGTCGTGTTAGAATAAATGATTTTACATGGTTTTCATTATATATCTTAAGATTTAACTAATTCAACATGTTATTCGTTAATTCCTCTGGCAAAAGGTTATCGTTGACTATTCCGTCTGTTACAAAATTTGCAAATCTTTGAATTGATTGACGTCTCAACGTTTCTATGACATGCTGTAATTGTACCACTTTCTTACGTCTAGTAAGAAATATTTGAATGACAAAGATAAGTTGTAGGTAACTGACAACTTGTCTGATTAAGAGAACTCAGTCAACCACTTCTTTGGCATTAATTATGTACTTTTAGAGTAAAGAGCTGATAAGCAAGAATGTTACTTTCCTATAAATTGTGTTTACAACTAAAACATCATATCAAGTCCATTTTGTTGAACAATAATTGTGATAAAGTATCTAAATGATTTAATTTATGATATATTTGAAATTGTATAGTCTGTAAGTTATTGCCTGGTTTATGTCAACAGGTATCTAGTTTTCGAAAACAAAAATTCTGATAAGATATTCAAAGGAAACACTGACAAAAAATGAAACAAATCTTATAAAAACGCTCGACTTCGAATACTTCAGCTACACAAATTGTTTTGCAATAATTTGAATATAATCAGGGTCATTGAGAGAAATTATATAACTGGGTAAAAATGTACGAAAATAATGTTTCCGTATTTAATCAGCAAGCTCCGTCTGTTCTTTAGCCCATTTATACTTTAAGCCATTTCATACGTAGCTCTAGTTTCTCTTCTTTTTATTGCCCGTCATTTCGCTCTAAACCTTGAGATACTCAAATACTTGTGTATGTCTTTAAATGTTTTTAAATAATACATTATTTCATTTCCTTTAAACATTGTCTATCAGTAAGATATAAAATTAGATAGTAACGCGCATGTCCTATGTCTATTTACATGTTCCGTACTGTATTTTATTATACTTTCGTCAACGTTAAACGTTTAATGATTGAATACGACCCGTCTTCAAGCAAATATATTGGAAACTAAATTACAAAAGACGACATCATTATATACAAATTAATCACCAGATTTTATTGCAAGTGTACATTAGATAGATAAAAATAATACAGAATGTGAATTTTAAATATTGTTAATTCATTTGTCAACAATGTAATACAAATGTTTAAAAGTGATATTACATGGCATGCCTTTCAATACTAAGACATATTTTAGCTAATTTATCACAAAGAAAATATAATTTCGTTTGATTACTTTTCTTTGAAGCATTTCAAATTAACATGTAGTCGTGTCTATGGCAGCATCTTTTGACAAGAAAACCCAGTTAAGAGCTTAAAAGGTTTTTGTTGTCACCCTAATTAGGTAACGTACTTGAACGGTGCTTTTACATTTACATTGACTTTTATTCATTTATTCTCTTAATCACGGCTACATATTTATGTAAAATCTGAAGTATGGGACACGATTTCTTTTTCCATTAGAAAGAAAGAATAGAATTTCTGATACGAAGTGTTGATATGTTAATAAAAGTTGGGATGATTGCGATTTTACTCTATAATATTTAAGGACCAAATATATTAATTTCTTTGACTTCCATGGACGTGATCATGGATTTTTTGAAATGTTTTTCATTTGAAACTATCCAAACCTAATACTGCAAAATAAATATTCAAAATTGCCATAGATACAACTATTCAAACTATTCCTACATATTAATAACTTTATGTAATGGATTGGAAAGGTAAAAGTTATATGGAACATTTTATCACTGAGTGTATGTGAAGTTCATTTATCACTCAGGTGAATAAGTTTACATATTTTCATTGCCGCTGATGTTTGAAAATCCATAAAGATGCCTTTGTAGGAAAAAGCAAAAACTTTTCTTGAAATTCTATATTACATATATTATTTGGATTATCTGTCGAACAAAGGACAAAATACATTCCAAAAAGGGAGAAGCTATTTTACCTTTTAAACATATTTCATGTCCTGTTGTGTTTTCTTTTTCTTTCTTTTTTTAAAGTGCTACTTGTTTTGTTGTTTTTTTTGTTTTTTTTTTTTTTTTTTTTTTTTTTTTTTTTTTTTTTTTTTGTGTGTGTGTTTTTTTTTTTTTTTTTTTTTTTGGTGGGGGTTTGTTTTTTATAAGTTTATTTCTGCTGAATGTATTCCTCAAAGTTTTTCTTTCTACCACGATATAAATGCTAATGAGTGTTGTAATGTACTTTAAGTTCCATGTCATCACAACCTACTTAATTTACACATCTGCTATTTCTAAAATGTTTTACTTTTGGCACCAAACCTACTTTATTTGCACATCAGTTATATCTAAAATGATTTATTTTTTTACATCAAAACCTACTTTATTTACGCATCTGCTTTACCTAAAACGGTTAATATTTTTTAACAAAAACCTTCTTTATTTACACACATGCTATATCTAAAGTGTTTTATTTTTTCAGGATTAATGTACGAACGAAGAATGAAACATTTGCATTACTCAGTGTCTTTATTAGACAAAATAATCAATGTATGATATGAGCAAGAAATAATTACGAAGTAAATATTAGCTAAAATCAGAGACATTGAAAAATGTTGTTATCATATCATTTCAGGTTATGTGCATGTTGATATTTCTTCAAGATCGTTATTTAAATATGTTAAAGTAATATTTACAGAAGTTCGACATGCGGTCCTATCTTAATGATTACAAACATTTCAAAAAATCATATTATGAAATCATTTATGTTTATTCAAGGAAACCAATCTTCGGAGCTCGTTTATATTACATTAGTTGTATCGTATAAAAAAACCATATGTAATCATTACATTTCCTTATAGTGATTAATTAAAGTAATAAATATATTGCTTATGTTGTCATCAAGGCATGACAATGTCCTTTGAACTAGTTCAATGATCTCAAAAATCACCGAATTTGAACATGTTCTTGAACATTTTGAACTTGTTAATTGATTACTTTTATTATAATGAACATTTGTTGACCAGAGTTCAATTTATTTTATTGTAAGATAGGCATAAATCAGGATGTTGTTAACAAAATTGATAATACAGCTTTCCGTATAAACATTTTTTTATTGAAATGCTTATATATTAGCATTAACTCATTAAGACTATTATTATCACTACTATTATTGTTACTATTATTATTATTATTATTATTTTTATCATTATTATTATTATTATTATTATTATTATTAATATTATTATAAATGAGAGAGTTATAGACTGTGTTTTTATTTTGAGAATTAAATATGTATCAAAAATAGACCATGAAATGCTTATGTTCTTATTTTAAGATACAACCGATACATTCTATTTCAACTGAGAAGTGGTTTTTGATAAGCTTCAAACGAGAGTGTTAAATAAAATGTCTGCGAGTCTAAACGTCACTACTAGACGTCAATTTGTGTCATGAAGTGTCTGAACAAAATTTAAACGTCAGTTATAGTCCATTTGGTGTTGCATTACATTACAGCATCCAAGAAATAATTGATGAACATATCAAAAATACATTACTGAATAAATATAGACATTTTGTCATGATTTATTATTGAAATTACACTTCGGTAGTCGTTATTGTTGGCAACATGTTCACGCAGACAGAATATGGAAGTTGAATCAATGCTTGTTATGAGTCAAGTTCGAAAGCATTTAAGCAATTGTTTTAAATTACGTGTACTTAGAAATAAAGACATGTTGCATCAAGAATGATTTTCTATTCACAATCATGCATTTTTATCTGGGGCAATTTGAAAGATAAAAAAAGATAAAAAATGATAAAAATCACAAATTAGTGACATTGTTCATATATTTGATATTCCATCGTTCTTAAATAAACACTATTATAATCTATCTTTTTTAATCTAACGATCACTTCCAAATCAAGTATAAAATGGTTTGAAAGTACTACAACTTTTGTTGATTATTTTGATAAAATAAAACCAGCACTTGTGTGCAATTTTTATTTTGACTGATTCAAACCGTGTTATAAACGAAACCGCTGAAATAAACTTTATTCTCCGAGAACAAATAAGATACAATGCCCTCCCTTTGTATCAAATTGCAATTAAAACACAATTCATGTTTAGAAAATGAATAAAAATGTCAAGGTCATACAGAGTGCATTTACCGCAATAGGATGAACTTATCGATAAATCATACAGACTAAATTGCTTTGAGATAAACCGATTTCCTCTTTTACCGCAATTCAGTCTGTCACATTTTATGAGTAATGTTATCCAAAAGAAGGATATATTTCACAAATAATACAATTTTATGATAGGACTTTAAGAAATGCATGCTTATATAAACATGTTAATCATGTATACTATGATTTCTCACTAGTAACAAACAAGTTAAAAGAACAATAAAAAATGTAAAAACAAATTTGAAATTTTATCGGGATCAAAAAGTTCATTTAAATTTTTTTTAAAAAATGGAGAAATGTTTTCAAAATCACACAGAAAACTATTTTTATGCGAATTTATTCCAATTTGATAAAAAAAAACAACGTTAAAGTGTTTTTCATTTATAGCTTATTTTGCACAATTTGGATTATTCTGATGAAACGGAGTATGCGAATAAGATGAAAATTGGCACACATGTTATTGGTCGATACCTGCATCAAATGGTATACATTTTTATTAAGTTATTTCTGGTGGGATCTCTTGAATCATTTAAATCGCAGATAATTTGAAAATGGTAAACATGAATAACCCTAAAATTGTTTGTAGTTGACGTTTCTGTTTGTTATGGCATTCTGTTCGGGTACTTGATACAAACTAATGTTCCTTCACTATAAAAACTATATAGATCAATATGTAGAGACGAGGCAGTGATTAAGTGCGTCCAATTAAAATTTTAATCACAAATAAAAAGACTGTCAATCTTTTCTGCCTGGTAATAATGGCCCGAAACTATTAACTTTTGTCTGCGCTGTTGTAAGTTAGCACAGGCAATCTAAACCAATTACAATTTGTCACACAAGATAGTATCAGAGGTGAAATAGTTATCTGCTAATAAGTTACTTCTTTAAAAAAATGTAGACCGTAATGTGATTTCTAAAGAAGCGCTAATCTGCAGCGAAAGAAAAGAAAGTATGAACACAATTATCTATCTGACACAACTTTAAACGAATGTCAATACAAATAAATACGCATTTAAAAAAATTCACTCACATTATATTTATTCCAACTGTTTTCATACACACCGTTTGAAAATGGGGACTTTAAGCACATTAAAGAAAGTAAACTTTCGACACAATGCTTTCAATTCCAAACATATTTCAAAATACAAATCAAAATTTTAAGTAATCAAAGTAAGTGAATAAATATTCAATTCATTGTCTGTAAAATATTTATTATCAATCACAATGAAGTATTAACAAAAACGTTCGTGTAAAGTACCTAACTACTTAATAAAAGTGTTATATATAAAGTGCTTTTAGACAATTATAAAGACAATATGCTTTTGTTCGTAACTAAAGCGTTTATCATTTCAATGAATCACCTTATTTCTTAATACGTATCATCGTATCATATATATACAAAATTTTACAAAACAAACTTAAATTGTAGACGCCACCGCTTAAGTATGTGCTACGGGCCAGGGGGGGGGGGGGTTGGTATTCAAAAGTCTCTGATTTCAGCGTCAATGTATTTATGTCGTTTTCGTTGCTGTCAAAAGCCTCCCATTTCGAAAAAAAAAATTAGATAGATCAATATAAAAAAATGAGAAAAACGGAGTGCTTAAAGAACACCGAAAAAACGACAAAATTAAATGTTGCAGACTCGATTTGATTGAGCCTGTTCATGGACGGTACTGGAAAATTCAAGTTACCGTTCAAGCCCCCTGGCACCGTCTTAAGCAGAATTCAACATTTAATCATGGTAATGGTGAAATTTTGAATTAAGAAACATCCGCTGATGTGTTCATACGGCGGTATTCATGTGACACGTTAATGCCATTCCATTAAAAACGGCGTATGGTCCCCAGTTAAATAGTGTATGTGTCCTAAACGAGAAAAAAATGGGCAGAACTTAATAAAATAAAATTTTGAAAGAGATCTGATAACATTTCAGTTTTAACATTACCTGGTCAAGTAGAATATAATAAAACAAGTGCAATCAAAACGTAATATATATCATACTGCATGCTATCTGAAATTTTTATATTCACACATAACTTTGCTGCTATATTCTAAACACAACTTAAAATTAAGTTATTTATTCTATAACATGACAAAATGGCTATGCTCTTATAAAATGATTGCTTATGAAGCTTATGTCAAAAAAAAATACAAAAATGGTCAACAATCAATAAATAGATGATTAACAGAAAAGCTTTATCACAAATGATTAGTTCAAAGTGTCAACAACGATAAAAAAGAAGTTTATAATTTGAGATCTTCGTTCGACGAAGTTCTTGGGGTAAATGAAAACTCCGTCGTAACCGGGCTGTCGCATCGTTGATCTGTCTCTACGACGAACTGTATCTTTTTCCGTCGGAAAGAACCTCTAAAGCGTTGTATGTCCTCCGAGGAGCATTGTGTATATTCGTAGGTGAAACCACCAAATATTCCCCCGATTATAGGCCCAACCCAATACACCTGAAAATATGATTTTTACATTAAATCAACTACATAGAACCGACAAAGGAAAAACAAAAAGGCATACAATAAATAAAACTTATTTTATATAGTTGTGTTATCCAAGTCATGTAATAATTGTCTGAAACTTGAAAATGCACGACATTTTTTAAAGATATACTGTGCTCAAATTTGATATTTTAAAATATTGATATTTGCTGCACGGTCATTTTGTAATATAAATATATATGATATTTTAAATTCTATACACTATTAAATTTGGACGCACTTTGAATATATAGTGTCATTAAAAAGACTGACATTTTTTTAAAGAAAGGACTAACTTCACTTGATCCATAATAGCAAAAGCAGATTTCCATACATAGTTTGTATGTTCTTTTATTCAAATAATATATATTCAGAATGAATTTCATAGATTTCTATAAACTTTTGCAGTAAAAATAGTTTACTTAAAGACGAGGAAAGTATATCCTTAAGTTAAAAATGAAATATTTGCAATCGGAAACACTCCAATAAACCTCACGATCAGTTTACAAAACAAAAAGAAAAAGGAATTATTATTATTATTATATAATTTAAAATTGCTCAAATATCTTAAAGTATACGATTGCAAAATCCAAATAGAAAAACAACTTGAAAATGATGATGTTTGCCTACCCAATGATCTTTCCATTGGTTAGTAACAACTGCTGGGCCAAATAATCGTGCTGGATTCATTCCACACCCAGTGTAGTCAAGCTGAAAGCAAAGTAGTCGTGTTTTCTTTTTAATAAATAAACGAAAAGATGTTAAAAATATTTTGATATATAGTCATTGATATAACTGAATGAAAATATTTATGTCCATTATTTTACATTGTATTCTTTCTTCTTTATTCTACTGCAAGATAGCTTCTTGATTAATGTTGGAATCAAAATAATAAACAAAAGTTCCAACAGTTTAAGTTAAAAGTAAAATTGATAATATTTTCTGACAATAAGTTAATTATTATCAGTTATTGACTGTAGACAAGGTCATCAAAGAACTTGTCAATGTCTTAGAAATTAGAGCCATTAAGTGTCTACACAATACAGACATATTTAGATTGCGCAGTCTTTTGGCGTTTTCCCTAAATTGAAAATCCCGGTTGTTATTGATATACCATCTTAGAATACATAAATGAGAATAGATAGTCTGCAATCTTTTGTGAAGTTCATTATGTAACAGAATAAATATGGCCATTATTCACGCATTCTCTTTTGTCAGAATCAAAATAGGAACACATTGATGGAGCTGCAAGGCGCCGTGAGTGTACATTTATAGCAGTCTTATTTTGAACAAGCTGTTTTATTTTGTTAACGTGTGATATTAATCTGTAAAATGAAAACATTAAAAACTAAAAGAACAAGAAAAGTTCTTCGGCAAAAAAAAAGTTGTATAAAAATAAACATTAAATCATGAACACTTTTTTTCAAATCTCTTTCTTAAACGCAAGCCATACAATTACTAAAAATAATCATATTTCAAATGATTGATGTTTTCCGATTTTCTTTTGAAAATCAAGCTATATTTATCATTTTTCCGTATATGCAGCCTAATTTGTAGGATTTTCTTTTTATCTACAAATGTTAAAATATACGTAAATGACATATATCATTTACAATATTTTCTTAGGTTAAGATGAGAAACTTATCTCTCAAATATTTCTATTATTTTCTTGGTCTCTTTACTTATGTTATGTATTAACACACGTACAATTTCTATCTTGAATTTGTAACACAAATGAACGCAATCAAGACTAAAACATGTAATTTTTCGTAAATCAAGTGAAGCGCTTAAATTGGAAAACTCAGCCAAAAGAAAATGAAAAAGATAAATATATTCGGAATTGAATTGAATAACAATTTTCTTTGCGATTATTACCCAATTTGAGTAAAAACGTTGCAATGCTTTTCATTTTGTGGGTCCTTTTACAAATAAAAATGGATATACTGAAAAAACAGGTTGTGGAAATGAGCTGAAAATTTTCACACAAGTTATTGGTTCAAATCTTTACCAAATACTTTACAATCTAGGAAAAAATCTCCAGTCATGTCATGTCAAAAACCTTCGTAGAGTCCCCATAACTAAGAAAGATGAAAAGGATCACTTAACAAATTAATAATAATCGAATATTCTGTATTCTCTAGGAGGTATGTTTTAATAAGTTTTCGTCTATTTTAGTGACAATTATATCACGCAATATTCCCTGGAAAGGTATCATTATTTTCTCAACGAAAATACAAAAAGACCTAACTTCATTTCGTTATTTACCAGGGGACATCATTATCTTATTTTGTGTCTGGATTAGCCAGCAGCCATTTGTAATGAAGTTACCATTTCGTTATTTCGGAGACAAATTTTTGGACGATGATTAGATGCTGTCATTTATCAAAGGATATTTGAGATTGTTCAAAGAGAAGAATATGTTGCAGTCTTAAATCAAATTCATTGTTCTTTTATGTATATGTTTTCTATTTCAGTTGTATACATTGTTTGTCCTAAGGCATATTTTAGTCGCGTATCCATTTATTCAAAGATGAATCAAACATACCGCAAAAAGATGTCCAAGAACCACCGATAGTCCGACTGATAAAGACCTTGACCCCATATCAACTCGTTTTGGTTCTAGATTAGCAAAGTACGTGAACACTAGCACAAATGTCACCATGAATTCCACTGCAAACGCCTGACCGGGTAGAACGTCCGGTTGAATTGATATTACCCCGAGGGTACCGTGATATTTACCGGGTGTTGAACCGTACAGAATTCCTGCTCCCGCTATAGCCCCTAGACCTTGTGCAAGTATGTAACATATTGATCTTGCAATGCCCATTTTACCAGTCGCTAACATAGACAGCGTAATTGCAGGGTTCATTTGAGCACCACTTATGTGTCCTACACACTGCATAAGCGTCGCCTGTGCGAGGCCAAATGTCACTGCCACTCTGAAATAGGAGTCTTGTATTCGTTGCAAGTCTGTCCATGAACCACAGCCGATGAAAACATAAATTAAAGAAATAAGAAACTCACACCTCACTGCTTTCCAAAATGAAAACGTCTGTACTTCTTCCTTCAAAGACTTGAGCTTTGATTTAATCGTCATTGTCTCTTTTTCTAAGAAACTTTCTTCTTGCGGATTATAGGGTTTCATTTATACAATATATTTGGTCACGCGTCTATCTGATTTTGCTCAATGTGTTTTAGGTTTACGATATCATATTTTGTTGGAATCGTTGTGTCTGAAATGTAAAGTAAACATTAGAAATAAAAAGTTTTGTACGAAAAAAAAACACAATATTAAAATATATATCTAATAAGTTGATTAAAATGCTCGGCTGATGTAAGCACAACTAGCATTGAAAGCGCTACCGAAATAATTGAAAATATGGAGTTTGTCGTTACTTCTTTAATATTATCATTTTATTTAATAATTGCTGGAATATATTTATATCTAACTTTTAGATGTTGTTAAGGCAATTTTATACTCTATCCAATCAAATTAATAAATAGCATCGAGTGCAGCAACGTATTTATCTTGTAAAGAATAACTAAAATGTACGACGTGGTTGTAATGTTTTGTTACTCAGTTTGTTTGTTTGGTTTTTGTTGTTTTTATCATTAGTTTTGATATTTTTTTTATCATTGTTATTTATTTATTTATTTATCTATCTATCTATCTAGTAAATAAAACTTCTAGTAAAAGTAATTATAATGTAATCGTTTTTTCGGATGAGTTGAAATATCAAGACCAAAATATAGTAATCCCTTTGACGCAGCAATACATAACATTTGAATAAACATTTTAATCCAGCATCACTGTTTTTGAAACATTAACGCATTTAGGCTTTGATATATTTTATTTTATTTTATTTGAACAGCGCTATTTTATTAAATGATTTTGATTTGAATTCGCGCATTATTATTGTTTTGTGCTAAGAATTAATTTTGAAATGTATAATATCTTATTATAAGCTGCATATGAAAAGATATGTTTTAGAAATGTGATTGAGAAATTCATGTATTTTCTTAACATTTCGTCTGAATTCAAATGCATTAACTATTCAACTATCCAGTAGAACTTATCATGCAATATGCCGATCATTTAAACACAAACCGGAAGAATGTGGCCGCCAAGAGTTTCAATGGTAGACAAATTAAAGTTCATTTACTCTTCTTGCTCTAGATACGAATACGAATTTTATTAAGATAAAGAATCATGAGCTAATGCAATTTGTAGGTCACAAGCTTTCAAAATAAAGCATGTATATTAAATAATTTGTCATAATATTGGCACTTATCCGGTTACCTTCAATCTAATCCATATATTAGAATTGATTATTATTATTATTATTATTATTGTTATTGTTGTTGTTGTTGTTTGTATTTATAGACAGAATAGCCATGTCTGACTAATAATAAAAACGCATTGCTCATGCAAAGCAAATTCTTGAAGAGATATTATATAAAAAATGATAAGAAAGTTTGGTAATATAAAAATCAATCATGTACCGAATGCTTCTTTGAACACATGAATATCTTATGATACAAGTTAAATCAATAAATGTTTACAATGTTCCTTCCATTGTCTTGTGATTATCATATAGTCATGAGCATATTTTCATTCACGAAATGATTCAATTATTTAATCATTGTTAAATCTAGACTTTATTCGAAAAGACCGAGTAGTGTCAATAATATCATTTTAACAATTAAATAAAAAAAATCATACTAAAATATAAAGCAAATACATATATATGCTGTGTTTGTTTATACATGTATGACAAACTTTTCAATCAAATCTGTCTATTTACGTTATACAGATGTTTAATATGTTTATGATTTGTTTCCTTCTTGTTTAGAAATCAAATTATGAATTTATTAGAACTGTTTCTCCGTTACGTTTTAAATATTAAACAGAATAGTAATTTTTTAATTGTCAAACAATATTTACAAATTTTAAAATGTCAGATTAACAATTTCTTCGAACAAAAAATTCTTTAAAAGACACAGTCCATTTTAAAGAATGTCATGATATGTTATATATTTTCTTAAGATTCAATAAATTCTTCAATTGTGTAGTGAGAAAATATGAAATGTAAATATTAAAGGCATATTATGCACCGGAAAAAAAGAAAACTTTCTTAGAAAGGACAACATGAATTTGATAACGTGGAAATATTAGATTTAGGGGTTTTTTAGTGCTTAATTCCCGAAAAAGTAGCGCTGAATGTGAAATAATTTGCCATGAAGGTAGCAAAATTAAAAAAAAAACACTTGTATTTTGACTTGTAATGTGTACCCTTTTTGAAACTATTACAGAACACCAAAATAAGAAGCTTAGGAATGAAAATCAAGGGATTTCTGGGGCATAATGGGCCTTTAAGCGGTTATAGAAATTAACAGCAATTTAATTTGAATTTTACAAAACTGGCATATAGAGAGGATCAAGTATGTCAGTTGAATGGTGATCATTAATAATAATCCAATATTTCAAACTTTTTGTTTGTTAACAATTCATATAATTCAAATAAAACACACAATAATGAAGTTAAACAACATCATATAGAATTTCAGATAAAAGATAATAAATAATTGTTTTACCATACAAAGTTTTCGTTCACATGAATAATAAATATTTACAACATTTGAATTCAATACAGTAATAATTTAAATACACTCAAATAACAAATACTTGTCTTTCAATGACTCAAAAATTATCCGTAATAACAATCCTCTGTAATATCCATTAGAATATATTTTACAGAAAATACGACAGAGAGCACTAAAGGCTATGCTATAATGTTCAGCTTTGATGCGGCGGAAACTGGAAACAAACGCGGTAATTAGCTATAATGACGGTATCGGTGTGTTAAATGATATCCCTTGAATTAACGACAACGTGAACACACTGGAAGATTCAATAATAAGGAAAAATAATGATGTTTTCTAAGCTGAAAATTTCTTCCAAGCCTTGCTGAAATGATATGATAAGTTTTTACTGGCAAGAAAATGTACTGATTTGTCATGTATTCCTCCTTGCGAATTCTCATTGTGTATGGTCTGGTTTAAAAAGATAATGCGTTCTTTAGGGTTTCCATTTTTCATAATTTAACATCAGTATTGTCATCAAAAACAATGCCTGGTGCAATTTTACGTTAACAATTTTAATCATCGAATGTTTTCCATAGGTTTGACCGGCAATTGATTTTCTATTTATTACCGGCTGATGTAATATGCCAGACTGGAGTAATTACAATCAACTTTCAAATAAGCTTATTCAATTAAACATGATAGCACTCCAGTGAGGGAGCATAACTTGATATAGTTCGGTTCTATTAATTGATGCAATCAATTAAGCCTTTGTTTGAAATGATTCCGAGGGAATTAATAATTGATTATGTCGGATCGAATTAAATCGAGCTTTTACGTAAAATGCGTTGTTAGTGATCAGGTTCAAAATTAAATCTTGTCGAGTCCAATATTATAAATTGCATAATTATATGAAATGCTGTGAAATGTAGCAACGATTGAAAATGCCGGGTCCGTTGGTTCAATATTTTTACTGAGAAATGACTTGCAAGGATCTCATTTTTACAGAAATCTGTGTAGTCTTTTTTGTCCATGTTTCATTGTATCGATGCCTCTGTAAACCCCCCGTTAGACTAGCTCTACATGTACAAGATCCTTGCTAAGAAATTGTTCAAGAAAATCAGGAGGTGCATGATACATTCAGGAGAAGAAGAAACACCTACGTTTAAATTCAGAAACGGGAAAATTAGGTGTGATCATAAACTACTATTTGTCTTATATTTTCATTTAAGATTTATAATGGTAAATTATAATTCACACGGGTCTTAGCAATGGTCATACCATGATTGAATAACAATCGGATATGCCAAGGAATGATTTTATTTGAGCCGCGTCACGACAAAACCAACATAGTGCGTTTGCGACCAGCATGGATCCAGACCAGCCTTCGCATCCGCGCAGTCTAATCAGGATCCATGCTGTTCGCTATCAGTTTCTCTACTTGTAATATGGTTTGTAAGCGATCAGCATGGATCCTGATCAGACTGCGCGGATGGGCAGGCTGGTCTTGATCCATGCTGGTGGCAAACGCATTATGTTTGTTTTGTCGTGACGCGGCTCATTTATGTTTTTTTATGAAATATCGGCATTCAATGAACGCCGCCTTTCCTTGTTGATCTTGTTTATCATATTTTGTATTTATATTTGGACATGTTAGGAAATGGGAGCCTGTTTTATACCAGAGTTACATCCATGTTATCGCCTAAGCACCATCAACTTCATACGAATAAACGCATTACTAAATATTTCCTTGCTTAAACATTTTTCAATGTCAAACTAATTACTTAAAAGGTGTTTGTTTGTTTGTTTGTTTGTTTGTTTGTTTGTGTTTGTTTGTCTGTTTGTTTGTTTTTGAAAAATGGTAGGGAAAACTGTAACACTTTACTTAGTCTTATAAAATCTGTATAAGATTTATCAAATCAATTAATTCAGTCGACAGCAAGAGTTTGTTGACATTTTCACCGTTTTTATGGAAGCACCATGACATTTTTGTAAATGTAAAAGCCTTGTTGAAATTCGATCTTTAAAACCTTTTATAGTCAACTGAAAATATTTACTTTTAACAGGAGAACATGCTCTTTACGTAATTGAAACCTGTTTTTATATTTACTGACCATAAAACCATTTTCAAATGTACATAAACATTTTCACAAAAATCATGCACTTGACAAACTTTGATTATCCTGTTTTACCTTTTACATGCTGTAAAAGTATGAAACTGTATCAAATAAAATATTTTACAAATCTTTTTATTAATTAACTTTTTTTTTAATATGAAAATTAAAATTTTGTTGTTTCAAAACCTTATGGTCGAATCTCAAAACAATTTTTGTATTTAATGTTTCTATTATTTATCACAAATGAGTTAGAAAAGAATAAAATAAACTAAAAATAATATGTTCCGGTACGGAACAAATGCTACTATTTTAATTAGGGATTTAAATGTTAAACCACGATTTCGTGTCTGTTTTGCTGTCTCTAAAGAAAATATACAAACATATTTGGCCACGTGTTTGTCCCTTAAGCAGACGATAATATGTCACAGAAAGCTGTTTATTACTCACTTCAAGGGTTTTATTGTGTTCATGTATAGTAAAGCATAATTGTAAGCATAAAATAGATTATATTAGCATTTATTATTGAATTTAAATTGTTATTCATATATTACAAGTTTTGTTTTACAGTTACATATACAGTTGCATACATTTATGGTAACATTTTTATTTAAAATCAGATGCTAAATTTGGCATATGTAAATGAGTCTAATTAGTAAGGGATTACTAATTTTAATATGAAGCTGTTTGAATACATAAAAGTTTAAATATCTCTGGTCATGATTTCATCTATTTTACTCTATACTTTAAAATACTATAAGGTCTATTATCTGTCAATACGTTTGATTACTTTTAAAATACTATTTTAAAAAATATTTAAGATTTTAAAAAAATGTTGTTGTTTTTATTATTTTTATTATTTATCTTGATATACAAAAGTTTTAGAAAAACATAGTTGTTTTTTATTTATTTATTTATAGCAAAAAATATGTAATTTAATTGATTCAGTAAATTATACATCATTATAACATGTCATTGTATAACATTCCTTCCCCAGAGAAAATGTTTGCATTCGGAAATCTTTATCTTACATACACTTTAACAATAGATAGTTTTCGACCTTTTTTCTTACAATAAAAAACAAAATAACGAAATTGGTCGACATTTATACGCAAATGTAGTATTTCAAATAACTTATGTATTTATTTTAGTTTATCTTAATATATGTGTTCAAATGTCTGTCGGGTTAAAAAGCGCATTAAAATGATTTTAATGTAAAATATGAATGACACATAAATTAGAAGTAAATTTTTGTAAAAAAAACATTTTGTATAATTATGTAAATGTGGATTCTAATTATTTTTTAACAAAAATGTCATAACAAATTATAAGTCTGGCTTCCTTTTATAAAACTAAAAAAGGTTCTGACAAAAAATTGCAATACAGAACTAAGAAAGAAAATTACAATAAACAGTCCATCTTTAACTAAACTTAGTTTTGCATTCGATACAACAGACAAATTAAGCAATACACAACAAAACAGAACTTACATTCCTAGAATAAGAATACGTGTTTATTCATCGCACAAAAAAATAAAATACCATTAATTCCATGAAAAACTAAATTCACATTTATGTATCATCCACACCCAATATGATTTAAGCATACGCAGCGGTGTCCTCCAGATCATTCTTGTTATATTGGAAACTTGAGAGAAACACGGTAATTTGCTCAAATGACGATATCAGTGAGTTAAATGACATCTACTGAATTATCGGTGATGTGCACACACTGGAAGATTCAATCCTAGGAAAAATAATGATGCTTTCAGATGCTTAGAGTTCCTTATAATTCAATATATATTCCTCATTTATATGCTATAGCATGCCTGTATAGTCTATAAAGCCTTATTTTGAAATAACTTCTGACACTAATTCAGTGTATTTGTTAAGATGAAATTAATGTACATGGGTACCGATGCTATGTTTTCCATGTTATTATCAAGCTGAATAAAATCAAAGACAATAGTTTCTTTGTTTTTTGTGTATACATGTCTACACAAATACTTTTGTAGCAAAAATATTAACAGTTTCGGTAAAACTATAGCTTTATATAGACACATGTATGTTATATGTTATTATAAGTGACAGCGTGGTTTAGGGGCTAACGCCTCGAACTGGTAATCAAATATCTGCCGGTCTTGATTAAGAAATCTTAAAGCCTTTGCATAGTACAAGTTGGTTCCAGGAACAAACTGTATATTGTGTCTATAAGCTTATAGCTTCATTTTAAGTCAAAATAAAATAAAGTCTGTATATTTAACTAAATGTATTTCAGCATAATCTAAAAATGGATATTTGTGAAACATATATATTCGAATATTCGAGATCTCATCTGTCATTGATTACTTTGAAGTAATAATAATTACAATAGTCATGTGAAGTGGAATTTGGCCGTCACGCTTATTCAAGCAATATAGACATGACAGATATAAAGAATTGAAAGCCACAAAACTACTGTAAGCAGTATATGTATACATGTGAATATGTATACAACTTTACATATCAAGTTTGCCAGTCATCTTTCTTAACTACACATAACATTTTTTCAGTAACACTTAAATACTTTCAAATCATTTAAGACTAAAACTGATTCATAAACTATTGATTTTCATTACTATGCCAGGTCACATTTAAAAATAGACTAATTTCAATCAATTTTCAAGTGAACATGATAAAACCCTCGTGACAGAATTTTTAATTGATAAGTGCCCTGTTTAATTAGTTGATGTTACCAATTAAGTGGAGCCATAATTTAATTCTGTGGGGAATTTCGAATTAATTATGTCAGGCTGAACGAAATTAATCTGAAACGAAACTTGTTTTTTTCTTTTTGAAATTACATTTAGAAAATTATTCAAAATAACGCATGTTCTGTTAATGATATATGGACTTGAATATTAAGTCCCTTTATCATCTTAAATGAGGTATAAGAAGATTTTAGCAAAAAAAAATTCTGTAATGATTTTGAACAAAAAATGACGTCAATATATGCGTCAATTAGGAGTTTAAAGTTTTTTATCGGCACAGTGAGTCTCGGATAAAAATAATTAAAAAAAATTTCTTCCTAAGAAATGGCAAACCTGTTTTTGAATGTTTGAGACCAACTGATTTGGAGCGAATTATTACCATGCCTATCATCGGAAGAAGGTATACCTGCATGTGAATTTTGTTGTTATAAAAGTAACGAAATGTAAAGAGAATGTGTTTTTGTTTACATACAAAATACTTAATTATGTAACTGTACTTATTTCGACAAAGCAAAAAAATTGTATGTGTTTTGAGAGAAAAATAATGGCAAGTTTGTAACTAAATGGTCCTTAAAAATGTAATGCATTAGACTTTATCACCAAATAATTTAACATAAGCAACGCAATGATGATGAGTCTGTTCATGAAGATTATATAATGAGAAACATCTCAGCCCCCCCCCCCCTAGCACCTGCTAAAGCATTATTTAATCTTCAAATCTAACGTGCTGGAACCAATGATCCCAAAGGACCAGATATATCATTGAAATTTTACTAAAATTCATGAAATCATACCAATATGATGAGGTAGCCAAAACAATGAGAAGAAAATTATTTCTACAGACATTCATGCAAGCAAATCATTATCAAGATAGTTTCAGTATCTGAATACATTTACAATTCAATTGAACATATCATGCGATACGTCAATCTATTTCAAAACAAACCGGAAGAATATGGTCGCCATGAGTATCAGCGAACAATGATACAATGTGATTTTTATGACTATTCGTTGAAATTCATTGTTTTAAATATCACATTTACATGAATTTAAATTGAAGGATACAAGTTAATGTGAGTTTTATCACATTTTATATTGCGAGGTTTGTCTGAAGCATTTATGTCCGTTTTAATAGTTCCTTGCGTTAGCCAACTATTGGCACCTAATTTAAATGTATATATTTGATTGTATAGAATTAAACAACTGCAACTCATAGGCTTCAACGATTGTATCAGATATATGTAAATGTTAATGCAAAAAAGAAACATTTCATTGTTTTTCCAGACACCGTCTGATACAAACAGTTGTGTTTATGAAGTAAATGCGTCTAGATATCGTCGTGTCTGGAAGTATATAATTAGGCACAATGTGCATTAAAATTAAAGTATTAATGAATGTACTTTGATAACTTTCAGAAGTAATTATTTATTTTGAGTTTCTTTCATTTTGTTCTGTAACAAATATCTAATTTCATGTTTTCTTTTACAGATATTTGAATTATATATTTCTTCACATATTAAAATATGTTAAGATTGTACATATCATAAAGGATTTTTATTACTAATGTATTAAATTATTCAGTTATAACAATAATTTAAAGTATTTAAAGCATATTATGCAAAAAAATAAAATAAATTGTGGTTCAAATCTGTGACAAACAAAATTATTGTGGTCACTATGTTACAGTTTATAGTAGAAAACTATAGAATGAAACATATGACACCTAAAGCAAACGCGGTGATTTTCTGAAATTACAGTATCCATGAGCATACACTAAAATTATTAAGTCACAGAGACAAATTAACCATGACAGAAATTTTTTTAAAGAGTTGAAAGACTTCCTCTGAATTATCGATTATGTGCAACCACTGGAAGATTCAATCATATAGAAAAATAATGATGACAAAAATCTGCTCAAATGACGAAATCAGTGAGTTTAATGACATCTTCCGAATTATCGACGATGCAAACACACCGGAAGATTCACAGGGGAAATATAATGAGGAAGGTAATTTACACAATACAAATAACCAGCGAGTTAACTAACGTCTAATGATGTATCAGCTATGTGCACACACTAGATGATTCAATAACATGGAAAACTATTGATGCTTTCTAAGCTTATTATATGTAAACTGGTTGATGCGAATAATCGTGCCGTATAGCCTTTAAGTATTATACTTTCTGATGCATTCATTTTCTTGGATGCGTCCGGTTAGCTCCATAGGTAGAGCGTTGGACTGTGAATCTGGCTACGCGGGTTCAATTATGGACGGTGCATGTCACTTTCGTTGTGATTGATCATGAAGTCCTTTCTACAGCCATTCGCACTGTACCTTTGTTCTGGCATGTACAGAAGTTATCAGTTCCTTGCGAAAGTGAAGGTAAACTGCTTGACAACATGAACAGGAACAATACGGTGGCTGAACTGTGCTCTCGTAAAGTCAATGTGGCTTACTGCCGTTATCCGGAGTGCAAACTACCAACACCGCATTCATTTTACTCAATCCACCTTTTGATTGCTTCACGTTTAAACACGTGTATAAGATATCTTTCCCATCCATCGGTTCTTTTGGTCCACAACTAGAAATGTGTGCCTTGTTTAATACTGTGAACAATTTTGCTGACAAAACACTGTTTAATAGCTTAACATATTTCTACTTCGTTCTGGTTACGAAAAAGTTTTTATTAATTTCTATTTTTTAATTTTTTTTATTTGAGAATCTTGGTTCCCACATGACTGATTTCATTTTCAATCAGAGGAAATACCATTAACTGATAAGTGTTGATAATTTCTCTGTTTAATTAATAAACGTGATCAATTTAGTCTGAACTTGATTAAATTCTGGGATAATGACTTGCAAGTTATGTCATATCTTTTTTGCAATAAACTATCCCGGACATGGACAGCATTTTTATGTTTTAGAACAAAATGTCCTAAGCAGGTGCAGATCAATGATTTTTACAAGAAGGGATCGCAAAATACCAATAAAGGGTAATACAGTTTTAGAGGGGGTGACCCTTTATTATTAAACCAGCTGTAGAGGGGTCATAATTCAATTATTTTTCACTCGGTTTTGTGTGATTTACGCTAAATAAAAGTTGATATCAAAATCACAGATTTAGAGGAGTTCCAGATACTAACCTTATCCAATAGTCATTGTTCCCTAAACAATTTCTCCTCTGAGTCCGCACATGCTTAAAATGGTCATTAATTTTATAGTTTGAACAAAAGCCTAAATGGAGCACTTCCTGATTTACAATTACTTAGTGACGTTTGTAATTAAGTGAGTACAACGTTTTTATATAATCGCACGAGCAGTTGTTGCCGTCGTGCAAAAACTTTGAAGTAGCCCATTATTTCATTATTCAAACATTTTAACAGATATACTAACTGCAGTTTTAAGAAATGGGTCATAATGCCGAAAGCAATATTTCTAATATGTATGTCCCTTTTTAACATAATATATATATTTGTCAAAATTTGTTATTGACAGGCGTTGACAGAATACCCTACAAACGGTAACACCGCGTGCAGTGCTCTTGTTTTAACTGACATTGCGAGTGATATTACAAAGCATTTTGCTTGTTATTCTTTAAAATAAGAAAAAGTGAGAGGCGGTTTAATTGCGCCTAATGTACAATGTGCATATGTATACTAAAATAAATGTCCGCTAAAATGTGTAATTATCATAATGATTTAACAGAGCTAAAAGTGGAACTTAGCGACCATATAAAAAAATAACCTTGCAAATTAATTAATCAATGTTGATTACGCGAAATTTTGTATCATCGCAAATATATCTGATTTACAGTAAATATAAAATTCATGTTTACAATGATTGTTTTTTTCTTTTGTAATTTCATTCATTTTTTTGCTAAATGATTTAAATTTTAAATTTGCATCTTTGGCAGAGTTATGAAATAATTTGAATATTGAAATGCAGTTATAAAAGTCATGTAACGATCCCATGATTCCTTAGCACGCAAGCAAGAATTATTAGGAATACAATTCGGTTATTCAAGATTAGATAAATGATAAGTGTATTGATTATGTTAAATGAACTTGAAACTTTATTTCCTTTAAACTGACAAATAGGTACGCCTTAAACTTTCATTTTTGAGCATATGTACATATAGACAATGATAAAGTAACGTTGGCTTTCATTATTTAAACCATTAAAGAAATAAATAAAATTGAAACACAAAAGAACGCCCCACGCAATTGAAAGTGTAGCAGGCTCGGATTAAGTGAGTTCATGGAAGATAGTGACAAATGTAAGCCATAGTCTACGCCCTCTAGCGTCGACTTAAGCAGGAACATGAAACATGAAAAGGGCGTTCATTTATGATAAGAAACATTTGCAGATGTATTTATACCTCATTCAGACGATCATTGAACGTCCATTGCAATACGTACGTGCCATTGCATTTAAAAGCGGGATATGGTCAAAGAGTAAAACATCTGTGTGCATTTAATGTGAAACATGGGTAAAATTAAATGAAGATGAGTTTTGGGAAGATCAGACTGAGATTTAAAGTCTATGTATAGCAGACAGCTGTCAAAAAACAATACAAAACCAAACAAAACAAAAACGAACAAACAAAAAAACAACAAAAAAGACAATAAATCCAAAGGCTAGTGGAACAACATCCAAGAAAGAATACTTGAACCCTGTAGCTGATAAAAAAAGATTATTATAAACTGATGTAGCTATACATACAACAAACAACAAGAATGTCATGTTGAACGATCTCAAAGACTAAGTTATATAACATCTCTTGAGGATTTTAACAGCCGCCAAACGTATTAAAAATATATGCTGCTTAATTAACACGCAAACATTAATATAAAATAAAGGTTATTTGCAATTAGCAAATTGAATTTTAATCAATATACATCCGTTTTACCTTTGGCTTCACTTTTTATCATTCACTCACTGCATTCCTGATTATTCAACAGCGTCAGTTAGTTCTTATCAAATTATTTGATTGATTAATTTTAAGTACAAAGAGAATATGCAATTGACCTTTTGTGTAACTGTAACAGATTAGTAGTGAGGCTGGCATAAATTTACGTGGGAAAAGAGTTGGAAATAGAAACGAACTCCAGTTTTTAAAGGTTTTCGAAAGAAATTCATTCGATCCAACGGTAGCAACTACACAATTGTTTTCTAATCACCAACACTTGTTTTTCCCATCTTTATTTATGGTTAACTGGTATTTCTTTTCGTGTTTTTTCCTTTTTCCTTCCTCTTTTTTTTTGCAGAAACATTATGTATAAGTAAACATATCGCGTGTAAATAAATATTAAGTTTAAAAAACAGTTAATAGATGGCTATGGTATCAACGCCAGCAAATGAACTTGCACTTTGATTGGCTAGTAACACGTACATGACATTTACCGAAATAGGTATTCTAATTGCAAAAAGATAAAATGAGATAAATGATTTTATATATCTGTAAATAAAGTTTTTAGTCCATATATAAAAATGAAAAATAAATATTGATGAAGAACATATCAAATGTAATTTTTGTATTTTAAATTGCATTCTAAAATAAGGAATATATGTACAATTTTTAAAGTGTATAAAGCCATATATCTGCTACATGTTATTTTTTGTTGTTTTTTATTTACATATTTATTTTCGAATTTTGAGAGAAAATATCAAAAATACATACAGGACAGACATATTGACTTGTATGTTATTTAGTCGTCGCCTTTCTTAAAAAAGCAGCATAATATCTTACATTGTCCTAGAACATTTACTACTGTGAACGTGCAATATTCGTGTGCATAAAATATCAGAAACATGCATGTTATAAAACTATTAAGAATCCGCCATAATGATATAAAAACAACATGATGTAAGTATATATACACTATAAAAAATAGTTCGTTAGTTATAGCTGTATATACTATAATGTGTATTAGAAATAAAACATAATTAGTTGTTGAAAGGAAATTAATTCAGACCATATGAGCTTTAACGTTGAACGTAAAAGAGACGAACGCTACACACCATTGACTTCTGTTGCGCATGAACGACGAAAAAAGTATTAAAGCTCACTGGTTTATTAGTTACAATGTGTTTTGAAGTCTGGTAAATGCATCAAGCAACTGAAAGTATATTCATTAACTGGTATATCCTTCAGTGAGTGGTACGAGTATGAGTGTAGTGTTTATTACCAAAACAACTTAAATTAATACATGTATGTTCTTTTTGGAATTATACAGTTATATGGTAACAACATACTTTAAATAATTTAAGGTAAGGTTACATTACAATTATCAGTTTAATTGACTATGATTTTTTTTAGTTTTACGTCGCACAAACGCAGTATAGGACATATGGCGACTCTCCAGATTTACTGGTGGTGGAAGACCTTATGTACCCTTCTATGCGTTATTTTTGCCAAAAATGGGCACCCGACGGTCCGTAAGCTAGCTGGATAGTTTTCTCACATTGACTGCGTGGTTATTGTAAAAATATCATAAAACCCTCGCATTGCCTGTATTAAAATAAACATGTAAACAAGTATAATTATGTATTACTTTATTCGACATTAGATTAGATTTATTTGATAATTATAATACATGGAATTTAAGGATTTAATAACGTTTTTATGTACCATAAAACTGGATTTCGTGAATAGATATATGGTTTATGTGTTTAAAGTCATTACTAATTTGTTCAAGCGAGTAAAACTATCGACAACATTATATGTTTCAAGTGAATGGTTTTTATCACAGTTATTGATTCTTCAAAACATGTTTAGACTGAATACATTAACCGCTTGTAGAAATGTATTCACACTTGTTGTATAGAAAATACATAGATGCCGTTTTCAATGTCTTCGGATAACATCTATTCTCGATACATTATAAATCAAAGTTCGTTTATCGAACTTTCACCTTATCTAAACGAAAATGTTACGGTATTTTGTCAATGTTTTGATAGACCAAAGACATTTAAAAGTTAAAAGCGTATTTCTGTTGTCACGTTTGCTTATGAGATATAATTATAAAATGATGATGGTGATTATGATATATTTTAATAAATATGCATAAACACTTATGTACATAAAAAATATTGCAAAGACTGATGTGTATAGCGGAAATGGGTATAAGTATATTTAACACTAACAAAATCAGTCATTTTACTTCTTTTACTCGTGTGAAATTGGTATATACTGTACACTTAAAAAAATTATAAACAGACATGTGTAAACAATGCGCGCTATAATTCTCATTTATGAAGAATTATGCATATGGAAATGGATTAGTTATTATAATGAACAAAATTTAACGAATTGGCCAAACGTGAAAAATTTATAAACAATATGTATATTGGTTTGTATGTTAGTGTTATGAGTACGTGTATAAATCGTCAAAAATACTGTTTTACTGGGTTCACGAAACATTAACTTTATACTGTAATAAAAAGAAAAAGTTAAATATCAAAGATAGGCTCAATCAGATCTTCAGTTCTAACATTTCTACATTCAATGCAGTCAAAGTAATAATACCTCTTTTCATTTGATAACAAAAACAAAACAAAACAAAAAAACATAGCACCAAAATATGAAATAAAATAATAGTTATCTTCACTGTCTACCCAAAGGTACCGTAAGTATATGTATATTACAGAGTGCCATACCATATTTCCAAATTTCACTAAGTCATGAACTAATTATAGTACATACATACATAAACGATACACACACTTATATTTTGAGACCAAATTATATAATGAAAATGTGTTTTTTTTTTATCATTTATTCATTTCAGATTTCAAATGCATGTATTGTTTAGACATTGAGTGCTGCTATGTCACAGCTTCCCCCGGGAGATGCCACGTCAAACAATGTTGAACACTACTTCAAACAAGCGGCTGTTGCAGCAGATTCGCGGGAATGTTCGGAAATTGGAACGTTTGTACATTTCATTTTATTCTGTTACTAATTGGAACGTTTGTACATTTCATATTAGTATTTCAATATGATTTAAATGATACTGCGGGATATGATGTGTTAAAACATGACCATATAATGATGGTATGATCATACCATACAATACGATACAACACGATGCAATGTTATACATTTCAACAAGATGTAATGCGATACGATGTGACACGATGCGATATGATATGATATGGAGCTATATGTCACTTACTTCTAAGTTGCATGGATAATAATTAAGTTTCTTGCTACCATTAATGAATAAAATGTTTCTATTTTTATAAAATCTTGTTCAACACAGCAGTCGTTTGTGAAGCTGAGTGACGTAACAAAACAGTATTTACACTTCCGCTTCTGGTATGAAGCAAGATGGTTAAATATCGGAAGCCACTGTATCTAGAAAATACTTCTATTTAATTCTTCTATTAAAAATGTGTACCAGAGCAAACATAAAGTGAATTCTGTTCTGTTTGTTTGTCTTTAAGATCGATATTAAATTTCAATGTATCTATAGCAGATGTATAAATGCAAGATACTATTTTCATTTATGATATTCTAAAGGTCTATTATGAGAGATCATGGGGGCAGTGCCATGGATGCAGCTATTGCAGCTGCGTTATGTTCGAGCGTGGTTAATGCCCATAGCTGCAGTATAGGGGGAGGAGCTATAATAACCTTATACAAAAGGTAGGCTGCTCTGGCATATAATTATAATCTGCATGAAAAAAACGAATTTTAACTAATCGAAAATGATATAATACAACAAATTATATCAGGCTTAATATGCAAATCTTTCATTATTTGCTGATTTTTTTCAAGGTTTAGTTAAAGAAATGTCGGTCATCATTTGAAATGATTTTTATGTTACTTTTGCATGTTATGGATCAAATTTAAAAATACAAAGCAAATAGCTATGGTGTACGAAGAAATATCAATGAAGGCACACTTCACCAAATCAAATTAAAGTCTATTACACCATATACAACACATTATAAAACATATCACATAACAGTATAAAACATATCACATCATGTTACATATCACAATAGGTTCCTTATCACATCATGTATTATGTCACATCATATCGAATCACATTATATCATATTATGTCACATCACTTAATATCACTTCACATTATATCACATCATATCATATATAACATCATACCACATAATAGCACTTCTTATCACACCATATATGCCACCACTTCATATCACACCACATCATTTTATATCACATCCCATCATACCATACCACAACATCATGTCAAATTATTTCATAAAACATCACATCATACCACATTACACCGCATCATAGCACTATAAATTTATATCACGTCATATCATATCACAGCACATTACATCTCATCATATCGCATCATATCATACCACATCACATCATATCAAATCACAACTCATCTGACCTTACCGTATGTGCTTATTTTTTCATATGATGTACATGTATTTTAGATCAGAAGAGAAAATGTATTCAATTATTGGAAGAGAACAAGCGCCCTCTAAACTGACAACGGAGACTTTGATATCTGACCCGTTATCTAAACGTATCGGTATGTAACGTTACGCCATGACTTTATCAATATGACGTCAGCAAATGTAAAATATTATTGCATATCATAAATTATTGCATAATGTTCTACGAGAAATCTGGAAATTAATTTGTTTGTTTATTACTACGTTAGCGTTAATTAATAAATGCCATACGATATAACAGAAGATATAACTCAGGCATTTTCCTTAAACATAATGTGTTAGGCAAGTTAAAATAATTCTTGATACCAATGTGCTTGAACAGAAAGAAAATAATATTATATAAAGTTGTGCTCCTTTTGTGCCTCTAAATAATACATTGTATATATGTACGAGTTTAAGTTTTGTTATATTTATCTGGTCCTTTGAGTTCTTTGCTTGCACCAAATTTAGTCTTAACGAATTGGACAACACTAGTATTTAAGTGCTTCGGCGGCTTGAAATGTGTTGTCTTTTTCATGATCTGTGTATTTCTGTTGTTTATATTGCTTCCGAGGGATCACCCAACCTAGTTATTTTAGTTGTTTTATATAATCTACAATTCAAAGGTGGGCTTTCAATATGCATTCCTGGAGAAATTTGTAGCTTGTATGAGGGTTGGAAATTAGCTGGTAGGTTGCCATGGAAACAGCTTTTCCAACCAGCAATCAAGATGTGTAAAAACGGGGTCAAAGTCAGAGCAGCTCTTGCAAAAGCTATAGATGAGGATGTGAAAAATAAAAACCTCCAGTTGAAGGAGAGAGTTCCAGGTTTCTTGTAAGATATCTTTTATTTTATCAATATTATATAAAATGCTCTAAAACAAAATGGACTCCGCTGAGGTTTTTTGACAAGAGGGGACTGGAAATAATATTTCGAGATTAATATTCCATTTGATTGATAACATATCCGAAAACTTCAGATCAATCGCTCATACCGTTTTTGCAAAACAGTTACTCTGCTTGTGAAGAATGGCCCAAAACGTGCACATCGTGCAACGCTTTAGGGGCAATACACAGTTTTCAAGGCTTCTCGGCAAACAACTGACTGCGCCACAATCAAAACCTCACACACAAGTCTGTAATCACACACCTGAAATAAATGCATTTCATATTTAACATATATATATGTATCTCACAGCAAACAATTAAAAATACATGTCCACCTTCTAGTTTTCTGGCACACAGCTCTGTGTTTTTCATTGTTTTGGTCGCGAAAATCAGCGACAAAATAAGCGGATTATCCCTATTCGCAAAATACAACGATATATTAACGTCAAAAACTTAAACCACAAGCTATAGTGTTTCTTCCTTCTTAAACAATGCACAATCTGAAAATAACATCCAAACGGGGTGCCATCCACCTACTTTTTTCACAATTCTAAGTCTTCTGCATACCCTTTAAATTGAAGAGCTGATTCACCGGCTAGCTCCAGAAACCACACGTTCGCATCCGACAGGTACTCTCTCATAAAAACAAGGGTCAACGCCACTAAATTCAATTTTACTAAATAACTGAAACACAAAACTAGTCATTGAAACTTGAAATATAGTAACTATAAACATTTAGAACCTCAAATATCCACTTCAATTTCAAAACTGTCTCTTATTTGTAAATTCCACCTTGGCCAATTCGAAACTAAACAGCCGAAACTGTGTACTGCCTCCTTTTCACCCGAATCGGGAAAATAATGTTAAGCATATCCTTCTGTTTTAAGTGCCCCCAGATGTTCTTAGTAAGAACAAATCAAATTTTGTGTATTTTATGCTCTGAGACCTCAATGGAGCTCCTTTAAGATGTGATGTAGTAAACAAAAAAATGTTATTATTGATATATTTTTTATTGTTATAATTTTTTTATTATTGAGAAAAGAAACACTAATTTATCAATATTTACAGGTTAAACGTTGCAATCTTACCGAAGTTAACCTATTTAAAGACATCTCTTCAATAATAGTACTTTTGACTTTCACACGCACGAACATTATGCCAATCTTATGCTTAAACATTTAATTTTAGCAAAGACAAAGTAAATTACTGTGCCAGCCAAACATGTACGAACTTTAACATCTATTCACTTCCAAGAACAAAAAGAAGTGCTTGCTTAATCGTTCTAGCTAATCAGGTATCAAACAATTATGACATTTGAAATAAAAGTATGCATTAGTTACTTTTGTGAGAGAAATCATTACAGAGAATTTCTTACAAATCCGGAAACCGGAGAAATATACAAGGAAGGCGACATTATGTATAGACCAGTGCTCGCTAAAACGCTGGAAAAGATAGCAGACGAAGGACCTGATTGTTTCTACAGAGGAAGTTTAACAGACGATATGATAGCAGATATCACAGATGCAAGTAACTATTCTACTTTATCTGATTTGTAAATTCATGTTATACCTTAATCCACATTCGTTTTATACATGTCCTGTTTTTGTTTGGGATTCTCTTTTGCTGCTGTCACGTCACGTCACGTCACGTTACAATGAAGGAAAATTCAAACTAGCGCTGAGGACTTTCTTAAATTTTGCACGATAAAAAATCATGTTGAAATAAATATGTATACATAAAGTGAATGTCACCATTCTACTTTTTTGAGTTATCTGCTCCTGAAAGTGAGCGTTTTCTTCCTTAAGGTTATCGTATCTTTGATAGCGCATAACACCTCATTCGATTTTATAATCGTACTCGTTACTTTAAGTTCTGTAACAGTGTAAAAGGTGTGTTCACTGTTACGGTGCAAAATGTTCTGACAGATTTCATTTTATAGTTGCTTATGCCCCCTTTAAAAAATGTAGCATGTTTACTTATTGAAGCATAGAAAATGTCTATGTGATATAATTTTTAAAATTTGGATAATGACTGCAAATGAAATATCAAAATAAATAATAAAATAAATAAATAAAGAAAGAAAGAAATATATATTACGAATAATGATTTCAGATGGAATCCTGACTAAAGAAGATTTTGCCAACTACACTGCTCTCATTAAACCGCCATTATCTCTTAAACTCACTGATGATTTCACCGTCTATTCTCCACCACTTCCAACCAGTGGTATTCTATATCAGTACATTCTGGACTTACTGAAAGGTATGTAGACAATACTCTGACATTTTTCTCATCAAGACGTCAGAACATTAAATCGGTAGCATATATTCTGAAAAAAACAACAAAAAAATCATTATAGATCATGTAGATTTAAAAAAGGATGAAAAAATTGGAAATTCATAGAAAATAGTAGCACTGGTAATGAATCCCAGTTATCATACTCAGCGTCCGTCGACGTGACCAGGACAAAGCAAAGAAGTGAGTACTGGGCGATATTTCCAGCCGCCACATATAATTAAACGCATACATTGCATTGTGTGTTTTGTTAAGGGAGTTTAGACATAAATCTTCAAATATTCAAATGATTTAAATCGTAAATGTTCTGATGATAAGAATGTTATTCTTTTAGATTTTAAATTCGATCAATCAAGTGTATCGACAGTGGAAAAGTCAATAGAAACATGGCATAGAATTACTGAGGCGTTCAAACATACAGGAGCCGTAAAGCAATATTTAGGAGATAACGATATTTGCACAGATGAAGTCAAAGATTCAATTGATGAGGTATCGTTTGATTTATTTGTTTATTCAAGGAATGAAAACATTTTTCCACGTTGTGTGGAAATTAAATAAGAAAATGAATTAGGAAATTCATGAATCAAATGTTATGTTGTTTTCATATCGTGTGCAAGCTTCTTGATGCTTCAGTTTCACATAACGTTTAGTGTAACAGATATGAGAGTTGTTTTCATATATTTCTTAATGATGTAGATCTAATATAATATCATAACAAAGTAAACCTTTAAGGATGCCCATCATGGAAAAATTGAACATGTTGGAGGCCCGATTGATTAGATCTATTAATGACAAGAAAGTCATTTTTGCACACACGCACACGCACGCGCGCGCGCGCACACACACACACACATTATTACAATCGAGATTTTTCTGTTAGATGAAACTTTAAAAGATCAATTGTGTTATGTTAATGAAATATACTCATTTTGTACTATTTTTTCTGTATTATTGAATTTTCACCGTTTAATAAAATGAGATGATTTTTAAAAATCATCTTTGACAAGTGATTTATATAGCAGTTCAAAACACGAAAGCTGGACAAGTCCATTTTAACATTCAGCATGATGAAGATAAATGTTTTGTGTTCATCAGATTTTAAAAAAAAATCATGATATAAAATATGAAAAAAGTGATTGTCACTGGTAAAATAATTTTTCAAACACTGTAAAAATCAAATATTCTCTATATTGTGTAATGTCCAGTACCAAAGTCATAACTTTGTGATATTCTATTTACAACTTTGTATGACAGTGATTCTCCTGACGGTGTGTGTGTGTGGGGGGTATAAAGATATTTTAGGGGAAAAAATATTACGTTCGTTTTATCATTTTTTCTTTTCTTATTATTATTATTATTTTTATTTTCTTATTTTTTATTTTATTTTATTTTTATTTTAAATTTGTAGATGGTGAGGAAAGCAAGAAATACTGACTATATTAAATCTAAACGTGCAAAAATACTCGATACAAAAACATTTAACTCTACATATTATGATAATTTAAATCTCGGAAATCAACACAAAGATCACGGAACCTCACATCTGTCAGTCATTGGTCCAAATGGCGATGCGGTATCTATATCGTGTTCAAACAGTCTCCAGTAAGATATGATCTTCTTTCCATTATGCCTCTTTAAACTGCTTATTTAACGTATCTTGTAACAGTTTCCAAAAGCATACTCATTTGATATATACAAGATATATCTTTTGCATATTTAGCTCTGTTGGCAATGGGTATAATTATAGTGAATAAGTATTTTGTATGGAAGTCAAATACTTACTTTGTTTACATTTTGCTACCTTTACTATGCATGCATGTCCAACGCTCCTTTTTTTTCAATATTAACACTTCTAACATGCTTCTTAATCTATTATTTAAAAATATCATGGATTTTTGAGGCTTAATGTCCCTTCAAACTGTTTAAGGCAAATGTCAGTTACCTTAGAGTATATTATTGCTGTTTAGATTTAAAAAATGTTTCAAGAATGTCAGAGGAATTATTAATGATCCGAGAAAAATCAAATTGTTGAAGACTGTATTATCAATATAATTATAAATACTATAAGCATTTATATAATCTATAAAATATAATTTGGATAACAAGATACGTTTGTACATATTAGATCTAACGAACGTGCATTTGAATATGCGTACACTTTTTTATCAAATGTGTAAATCATTTTTTTTCTAGAAATATCATTAATCTTTTTTAAAGCTTTGGGTCAAAGATCGTCGGGACAAGAACTGGGATTGTATTTAATGATACAATTAGGAACTTTTCATTACCAAACGTTAACAGCAGATACAACAGTCCGCCATTAAAATCCAATTTAGCAGAACCACTGAGACGTCCACTGACAGCAATGTGCCCTAGTATTGTTGTAGATAGGAAAGGAGATGTAAAGCTAGTGATAGGTGGTTCTGGTGCTACTCGTATTCCAACATCATTGGCATTGGTAATGTATTTGTTAGTTGTAGCCACTGCCCCTTTAGTACCAGGGGGAAAGCGGGGAATCCCGTTAAGGCCCTAACGTATGACGGTGCATTAGAATATCATTTAACTTTTTTTCTATTATTTAATCGCAAGCATACTTTTTTATTGCATATATTGTGCCATGCTTTTACAAATGATTTTCAAATCATTATATTAACCCACAAACTATAAAATTTTATGGTTGCTCGGACCAGGATTCAAACCCCCAGATCCCTTATATCTTAAGCGAGCGTCTAAGCTTTGATTAAAGTTATAAGGGAAAGTCAGGAGCAAACCAAATAATTCTAAATTAGGGTTTGTAATCCTTTGACTCTGAGGCTGAAAGGGACAAGTAAACGTGACAATATTTGATATAATTTACTTTTTATTCAGATTACTATAGAAACGTTGTTGTTTAAATGGGGCATAAAAGAAGCCATACACTATCCGCGTCTCCATCATCAGCTGTACCCATCACTTTTGTATGTGCAACTAGGATTTCCAAAGGTACGTTATAACGTTAATCATTTGGCTGAGAAGAAATTTGAAACTATATCTTCTGATTTTTATTAAACATAAGTTGATATTTCTTTTCGAATAACGTAAAGCAGCATAACCCTTGAGGATGTACAATATAATATAATATGTATGACAAGACAAAAATACAGCACACAAACAAAATTGAAACAACAGAGAAGGTTGACAATAAAATGCATGTTAATATATCTTGTAATAAATTTCAACAGACATTACTTTTAGCATTACATGCAATTTCAATTTATCAGCAAAACACCATTAGAATCTGATTTGAAAAACATATTGCATTGTTATGATGCACCCAAATGGTGAAATATAATTCTTTTCATAATGATGTACGTTTTAACGATGCTTTTGATTAAATGATATAATATCAAATATATATATATACACGGCTGCCGCCAATTCATGAAGTAATTTCTTTGCTTCTCCGATAAAGAAAGTTTTCTGTATTTAATCGGATATAAACGACTGTTTGCAACATAGACTTTGCCGAGCGGTTCGTGTTATACATATATGAAAACAACGTGTATATAGAGCCATTATTACCTGTCAAAATATTTATAACTAATAATATATCTGGCAAGTTATTAAGATGATTTTTATATTATTGCTTTCAAGATATAATTTTATATCAAAATATAATATTGTTTCTCAGACAATACGAATATCTTTTTATTATAACCCTTGTTCATTTAAGGAAGTAGTAAATGGTTTACAACATATTGGCCATGAGGTTGCAGACATGAATCCTTCAATTATTCAGGGTATTCTTAAAACAGGAGATAAAATCACAGCTTGTGGAGACTACAGAAAAGATGGACATGCCTCTGGATTTTAAAATCTTGACAACTTTGAATTGAATGATTATTATTTATAAAGTGTTAATGTGAAATGTAATTTGATAAGACATGGTAGTATCCGGATAAAAAAGCAAAAATGTTATACTATACAACACTAATTTGAAGTCATACATATGCTTGTCATATGCATTTCTACGGCTATTTTGCTATCAAAAAGCTTAATTTGTTTATAAAAGTCCTTTGATTTGATTAAATTTCAACTCAAATGTTGAGTGCACATACTTTTTACACTGTTCAAATGCACATGTGATGCATTTTGATTATGCTATTCGTTTAGATTTTGTGCTGGTGATGGTAAAAATATATAACATTTTGCATTATCGATACGTGATTACTTTTTTTTAAATCTTTGAAATAAAATTGTCAGATGAATCCGTATAAATTGTTGGGGCTGATGAATTTTTATTTAACAAGAAGTGACCATTGAGACATCAACCCTTGTGGAATGTTTTTTATTTAAACATAAATTTTGCAACATGAATGTACAGCTATATATCAATTCTGGATGGTCTTAATTTGAAATAGAAAAAAAACTGCCAAATTAAACACATGAATGTTAATTTCATTTTGTTTCAATTTGAATATTCAGTGAAATGTTTAAAAACTGCATAAATAAAGTAATCAGTTGTTCCTGTCTTAAGTATCAAGTTGTTCTTCTTCACTACAGTCGATGTTTGACAAGAGAATTATATTGTATTTATTTATATTTAACTATTTTCTCCAATGTTTTGGGATGAGCTGTCGCCAACTTTGACATTTTCTTCAATGGTGTTCATGCTTTGATATTTTAATCATTATTATCATCATATTTGGAACAGTTTTCAGATTGGTTTGGAATGATTTTAAAAATATTTTATAATAACTTTTAGTAAGTTATTTGCTGGATAAGTATTTGATTATTATTTCTTTTTGTTTGTTTGTTTGTTTGTTTGTATATTTATTTCCCTTCATGCTTCATGATTGTTTACGTAGTGATGAATTACTTATTCAAAGTATTGTGTTACTAATTGGCAGTTGCCACATTTCAGTTCCTCCTTAATTTAATGAAACTGTATAAAATGAATTTCAATCAGAGCATTATTTCTCAAAATATGGTTTAAATTTGCTGTCATCGCTTTTGTTTAACCCAACAAATATGATACAAATTGACTCGGTAAGTTCGCTAGATATGATACAGAATCCTTACTGAATATGATACAGTCGTTACCAAACCCTCGCCTAATAAATTTTAAGTTAGGTGTAATTAGAGTTAAAACCTGTTCTATAATCAGACTCTCGGACTACGTCCTGTGAACGTTGCCTTTGCCTTGTTGTTTTTCAATCTCATCTTTTGTGAGAAGACCATTTTCAGGTTTGAATACACTCCATCAATACACTCCATACAGTTCCAACAAATAGTGAAACACGCATTGCCTAGATGTGTATCTTCACAATCCGCTGTTGTATTATTTGGATTTGATAATTAAACATGGAATATTGAGTATGAAAGGGAAATTGCAATTTGTCACAACAAAAACAAAAGGTTTACGTACATTAACCGGGTATTTATGTAACTATGCAGACAAATATAGTGACTAAAAGCAGCAATAAACAAACTCTTTATCTTTTGTTCACTAGCGGAAGTACTAGTAGAAGATACATTTGGATTCAAGACTGTGTTAATGGTATCAATTGTAGTTAGAAATTAATTAAGATTTTTTTTCTTTTGAAGAAAATGCAATATTGAACTAAAAGCATGTTAAATATACATCGAGTAAATAAAGCAGCGTTGGGTATAAACTCATTTGTCGAAAAGTAGCAGAACCTATGCAGATTGATATTTCATATTTTTAAAAAGTATTGTTTTGCTAATCGCCAAAAAGGAAAAGACGGTTCATTACTATATGACCGTTGAGTACAGTTTCGAAAACTGCAACAGAACAATAAAACTTGTCCAATTGACAAGTCAGAAATACTGAGTTGATGATTTAAAATGCACCACCGAAGATATAACATTCCATCAATTTTGTTTGTTTGTTTGCTTGTTTTTGGTTTTTTGTTCGTGTTTTATTTTTTATGAGTAGATCTAATTTTAACGTACAAATTGTATGGAAATAAGAAATTTACATAACTATTGACACGGACAAGTCGTTGTTTCAGTGAGCAATAAACTTTTCAGTCGTTGCTTAGTGCTGTTTACCTTTACCTTTTTAGATACTATAATGATGAAAGATAGGAAATATTCAGTTTCACACGTTCCAATAAATCATTTTGGGGATATGTTTGCAGCATCAAGGCAGTCATTCTATAAATATATGTATCTAATGTAATACAAACATTTGTTTGATCAACATTCATTCGATTATTGTATGACGATTAATTTCTTAAAGATTAATTAAGTTCCCTTAAATGCCCATTGTGATCCAGAAATGCTTTTAATTTCTATTTTTAAAAGCTCTTAAATGTTTTTAAACCAATTATTTAAACGTTATAAAACTCATGTGTGCCCTTTTTTAGAAATAAAAAAACATACGTTTTCGAGGACTAATGTGCCTTTGATAGTGTATGAATTTGCTTTAAAAATGTTTTAAATAAATGGTATTGATTAACAGTGAAGTTTAATTAATTGGTGTTTTGATTGACAGTTTACTGTTTTCTTCTCTTGTTTACTGCTATCAAATAGAGTACTTTTAAGTTGTTATTGATATAATTAGCTGTTGATTGCGAATGAAAGTAGCAAATATTTGACATAATATTGATAGGCAGAAATAACAACAAAATCCAAACCACACTTATGTGAAATATCTATTCATTTGATACATAAGTACATCTTATTGTAACAAGAAGCAAGCAAAATATTAACGGCGAACTGACAGTCTTTTATTAATCATACATGCAGGTCAGACACTCACATTGATGTTTCCATAGACTTACATTATAAGAAATGGTCCCTTATCCTACCTTAAAATTGAGTTTTCATGCTAAAGAGGTAATTTTCCTAGCAGAATGAAATGCCTGACACATAAAAATGTTCCTGTTATATAGGGGTAGCCAACCAAATTTTTTGCAAAATGACTTCAAAGAGGATTACCCCCCATTTCATTGAAATTTTCTGCTGATCACAGGACTGACATACACTTTTTATAAATGCAAATATCAAAGACAAAATTATCACAGAGACTCATGAAATATTTCATTTTCTTCAGAAAACAATGTAGTGTTACTTTTTAAATTAGTTTTTATACTTAAAAATACCCCACTTTCATCCAATCACCTCATGTATAAATTGACTCATACGGTTTTCCCTGCACTTTTTTTCAGCCAATCGCTGGCCGTGTTACAATGCGTTACCCTGACCTAAAGGGAATATTAAATGTTTAATATTCTAATATCTAATGATAAATGAAGTTGCATATACAATTACCAATTATATGGATGCATTTTCACCACTCTTAAGTCATTTAAAACTTTGAAGTTCCCTTTTTTCTAACAAGCGCCATTATGTCGCATTCCGGATATTCTGAAAATGAATGTTAGCATGTGATTTTCATACATAATTCATTATTCTGAAGTCAATTTTGTAACAACTTCCATAAAATCACTCAGATAGCAAAACAACACTGTTTTCATTACAGAAGTGCTTCAAAATACTAATTTTCTTACAAAAGGATGTAGCAGGGAGCAATTTTATCACCCCACCCATAACAAAATAAGTGATTTTCACCCAAATTTCAACATTTTATTACCAATAGACTTCCTGAATGAAGATTTAGCTTAGCAAACATACTTAATAACTACTGTATAGTGACCTGATTATGGATTACACATTATTTGTACACACATAGCAACATTTTGGGTGTAACTAGGTATTTTAAAACTGCCCCTGCTGTATTTTTCTACTCCAAATATTTGCTTATATAGTCATAAATACAAGCCAAAATGTCAATAAAATGCCAAAATTCTTTATATATATTTTGTCTCTCTCTCACATAGATATTAAAAAATGCAATATATGGAAAAACCAAGTTCCACTGGACTTAACAGCACAGTAATAGCCTAAAATCTGACTTCTACACCCATTTTTTGGCCATTTTTGCATTCATTTGGAGCCAAATATGACAATTGAAACCTTCTTTCAGGTGTTTTACCATGTAAACCACCTCTTCAGACCAAAATGTACTTGGAATGGAAAGTAATGTGTATTTTTTTCTCATTTAGGTAGCCAGAAACTAGAATTTATGCACTTATCTAAGTTTCTCAATAAATAAAGGGAGGTAATTCACTGAAGTTGTGCATAATCACACCCTTTGTGTACATTTATCTACCAGAATAAGTGCTTTTTCTGTTTATAGACACATCAGAGACACTAAAGCTGTGTTATAATTGTGCCTAATATGATTGTGAAAAAATAGATCAACTTTTACTTATCAATAAAACTTTTTCTACAAAATAATTCTACCCTTGGCCATTATGATGCTTATTCAATTGTATATTAAATAGTCATAAAGTCTAAAAACTATGGCATTATACATTGTGAGTGTGTAAATATGTATTACCAAATAGAAAACAATAAATTCTAATCACTATTTTGCATCTTAACCACATAATAAGAGGCTATTCAGAGGCTACCTAACTTTAATTATGCTACATTTTTCAATGGATTTCAATTTCTAAGTATGTATTGATATTCATGCCCTGAAACCAAGTAAATTTTAAGACAGAATCCTTAAAATGCTATTTATTTGAAGCTTTTATGCTATCTATGCCTGTAAATGAAACACAAAACATTCTTATATGGGAAACAGACATAGAAGCAATTTATTTGT
Source organism: Ruditapes philippinarum (assembly GCF_026571515.1). NCBI lineage: Eukaryota > Metazoa > Mollusca > Bivalvia > Venerida > Veneridae > Ruditapes > Ruditapes philippinarum. Next base: position 29,167 of record NW_026865440.1, on the reverse strand, counting down.
GACATTCTATGTTATTATATGCGCAAAATGGGAAAATATTAGTGTCGAGCGAAGAAATGTCCGCCCCTAAAATAAGTCGAAAAGTTAACCGAAACAGCAACCTAGACTATTTCTAGTATTAATCTATTAGTTTTAAACCTGACAATATGCATTTGTATTGATATACCTGCAACACCCATCAAAAGTGGCCAATGTGCTTACATCAGGTCCTGTCAAGTTATACATAAGTCTTCAAACCTGGCATGTGTATATCCAATGTACAGCATTTCTTTGAAATCTGAAAAATATTTTTAATGACCAAGGTCAACATTATTCATCATCAACATATCACCAATTAATTATCACTCAAATTCACTGTTTAAAGAAAACACAAACCATTATTAACTTTTAAGTAACAATAATACTCTTCTTCATATGTAAACAATGCTTGTAGATTGACCCCCTTGACACATTATCTGCTGTAAACACCAACAGTTGCATTGAAATAATGAAATTTTATACCTAGACAGGCTGTATACATCCATTCTTCCAAAATATCAGCTTTTCGTGGCATATCAAAGAAGACAAAGTACAACAAATGAATTATGACAGTTCCAATTTCCCTCTCTTTAGGTCAGACACTCACATTGATATTTCCATAGACTTACATTATAAGAAATGGTCCCTAATCCTACCTTAAAATTGAGTTTTCATGCTAAAGAGGTAATTTTTCTAGCAGAATGAAATGCCTGACACATAAAAATGTTCCTGTTATATAGGGGTAGCCAACCAAATTTTTTGCAAAATGACTTCAAAGAGGATTACCCCCCATTTCATTGAAATTTTCTGCTGATCACAGGACTGACATACACTTTTTATAAATGCAAATATCAAAGACAAAATTATCACAGAGACTCATGAAATATTTCATTTTCTTCAGAAAACAATGTAGTGTTACTTTTTAAATTAGTTTTTATACTTAAAAATACCCCACTTTCATCCAATCACCTCATGTATAAATTGACTCATACGGTTTTCCCTGCACTTTTTTTCAGCCAATCGCTGGCCGTGTTACAATGCGTTACCCTGACCTGCAATGTGATACAAGGCAGCATTAACAACCGATGGCAAAATCAGCAACGATCTACGAAACGTCTCATAAGCAGATACCTCATTTCCGAGCAAAAGATAACAATAGCCTAAACAGTTCAGATTGACTGATAAAATAGCTATTTCTTTTGAACAGGTGCCGTTTATTGTAGCCGACAACTCTTTTATGACACGATGGCATTTTTGTATATTTCCTAAATGATAGTTTGAAAGAAACATAAGTAGTAATGAAACGATAAGCTGATTCGTTTTGGTAACACACCTGTTGCCTTTAATATTTTGTTCTAAAATTAAGAAGTCTGGAAGGTAGGCATTATCTGCATTAGTAAAGCTCACATCTTGCAAATGTGAACCATATTCCTTCATCTTTGAAGCAATAACTTCAATGAGTGTTATAACAGTTGTATAATTTCTGCTATGAAATTCAAAAAGGGCCCTATAAAGGTAACTCAGAGCAGTCGTCTTTAATGTGGTACAAAGATACAGTTTAATTTCTTCAGATACGCCCCTTTTTTTGCTTTTGTTGTTTGTGCTTTCGATATACATAGCTTTTGAAATTGCTACATTTATACCTTCAACTACCAATTTACTTTCTTTCGCAAATTTTTGACAAAATTTCTCTTTGTAATTAATAATATGACTAGAGCTGCATCGTGAACTTATGAAAATTATGAAATTTCGTATATCGTTGTTGAAATAATCGAAAACCCTTTGGTCATTGAAAATCTTCTCAGAAGAAGCAAACATGTCTCTGACAATCTTCAAAACATTTCCTTGCATATTTTCTAAACAAGTTATTGTATCTTTAGTTTCAGCACTGGTCATAAATCTGTTTCTAAACAAGTTATTTTCAGGCAATATATAATGAGGTAAACATTTATTTCTAACATACTGAATTATCTTCTCCAAACATTCAATAACTCGTGCATGCAACAAGTGTGCGCTCCATTGTTCTGCTGGTGTTTCTTCTACCAGCCAAAACATTGCATTTTTTAAGTGATACGTTTTCAGTGTATTGTTTGGTAACGCAGATGTGTTGTTTTTCATCAGAATCTTCAAAATAATAAAGCATTTCAACTGTATATCATTAATTTGCCAAACAAGTTCACGTTCAATCGAGACGAATGATAGTTTCCATTGAATGTCTGCAATGGGTGAAGAGTCGTCTCCAGTAGGTACAACATAGCACTTGCATTTATCTGGTAAAGATTGTAGAAACTCTTTACTTGGCCATTGATATTTTCTTGAACGGTTAAGCCATTCATGTGCACATTTAGGCCAACTGCCACACTCTATTGCTGTAACATAGTCCACTTCCCCAAGTAAAGTTTTACTTTTACGTGATGGTCCACTAATTGTTATAGCCGTGTCTGTAAACTTATCTGGGAATATGTATTCATTCCAATGGATACACTTTTTGAATTGAGTACTTGATATGTATGTCTCATTTCCAAATTTCGTCTCTAAATCAGGTAACATTGACACAAATTGTCGACAAAGTGTGCCATTTGGTATATTCGCTGAAAGGTCTAACATGTGAAATTTCCTGCAAACCAGTTTCACATAACCTGGACTGCATCCATCTCTTTCAATAAGCAGTTCAATTCCAAATTTTGGTATATATTTGTGTACTTCTAGGGCTTCAACACCTTTCCAAATTCCCATTACGTCTGAATCTCCCCCTTGTTTCTTAGTTCCTTCTGCAGAACCACCACTAGCCATGTTGTATGACCCACAAAGAAATGTTTCAGTGAACTCTTCCATGTGCATGTTCCTCTCTGATAATTCAGAGGCATATTTGTTCAAATCATTTTTATCCAATATATATGATAGTGATTTTGATGTTACTTTTTCACGCTTAATATCCATCTCTGTCTTATTTTCATATCATCTGGAACTCATTTCTTTGTGTACCTGTCAACTTAATGTCATATGCGTTATAACTGTAAATGAACAATTTGTAACATATAAAGCGGGTAAGGTTAAAAGTTTATCTGATAAAATAAATATAATATGTGATTTATCATTGTTTGAGTAAGATAATGCACAACGGAAACATACTGCGACATCACCGACAATAAAATATGTATAGTGCACATCTGAAATAAATTGTTTGACACACCATAAAGAGAGAAAAATCTTATTATGCATTTCATCATTTTTATTTTACAAGTATTAATTTATAAGTTATTATGATTCATCTTGATCGCTTGTAAGTAATTCGTATAAATAAAACAAAGTTGGGCAACATTTACTGCAAATAGATGAGGCGTCTGTGGACGAGTGTTTCAGCTCATTGATTCAAATAAATGTCCACTTAAAGTTGTTAGTTGGAATTCCACCAAAAACTTTGAATTATTTCATCTAAGAAAGATATTCTGCTTCCTAACGGAGCGTTGGTGGTTCTCTACAGGTGCCCGCTTATGCCTGAAATATAACCTTATATCGTCTACCACATAGGCACGAGTATCGGACCTTGGATGAAAAAATATGACCAGATTGATAATAAAACCTGTGTTCATCTTAAAAGTGTCAAAAACCAAAAACAAATGTAAATAATGACCCCCTTTAAAATATACTATAAGTTAAGAGAAGGCCGGAAACTCCAGATTCGAGCCTACGAGCAAGGGATTCATTTCCCTGGCCGTTGTGAAAACAATTGGCCAGACAATTAAAAAAAACTTTTATCACTATTTCACGTTTGTATTAAGCTTCCAAATGAGACCGACCCCAAGTCTCTAGCCCTTCCCGTTCATGAAATATCTATCGGGAAACGAGCGAATTCGTGCTAAAAATCCTTGGTAGACAGAATTGCGGCACAACGATTCGGTACGTAAACATAGACTAATACATGTTTGTCAGCTGAGTACGGGTCAAAATCACTTGAATTTACTAAATAATATTACTAAATACATTAAGTTGGACCACTCACAACCGTCAGTAGCATCTGATACACACGAGATTCGAGTTTCAAACATTTACACGGTCTTTCAATCGCTTTCTACGCCATTATGCATCCTTGTGTGAAACGTTGCGGTTTCGTTGCTATTGGCCAATCAGAAGACTCGTTACAAAATATCGAACAGCTGATTGACAATGGCGTTGAAAGGAATCTAAATACCGTGGAAAGGTTTGAAATTCGAATGTTACGTGTATCAGATGCTACTGACGGTGTGAGTGGTCCAACATAATGTATTTAGTAATATTATTTAGTAAATTCAAGTGATTTTGACCCGTACTCAGCTGACAAACATGTATTAGTCTATGTTTACGTACCGAATCGTTGTGCCGCAATTCTGTCTACCAAGGATTTTTAGCACGAATTCGCTCGTTTCCCGATAGATATTTCATGAACGGGAAGGGCTAGAGACTTGGGGTCGGTCTCATTTGGAAGCTTAATACAAACGTGAAATAGTGATAAAAGTCTTTTTTAATTGTCTGGCCAATTGTTTTCACAACGGCTAGGGAAATGAATCCCTTGCTCGTAGGCTCGAATCTGGAGTTTCCGGCCTTCTCTTAACTTAAAGTATATTTTAAAGGGGGTCATTATTTACAATTTTTTTTTGGTTTTTGACACTTTTAAGATGAACACAGGTTTTATTATCAATCTGGTCATATTTTTTCATCCATGGTCCGATACTCGTGCCTGTGGTCTACCAGTATATTCGCTATATGACTGTTACGGTGTCGGTGTGACATAAATCCCGAGCAATACTATATGAGGAAATATATATATGCTATTATATTTGTATCGTGTCATTTGTTTGCTAAATAAACAGTGTTTCTCTATAGTGTATAGTTATTTAGACATGTTCACTTGAAATGTTAATTATAACCGCGTTGGTCTTGGTAAACAGTTCACTGTTCATTTATATCATGTTTCTTAAAACAATTGTAAAGTGTAATGATTGAAATTAGAAGAGAACATTTTCATGAACAATACATTGTGTCTGATTTATCAATTTTAACACATAACATAGGTAAACGTTTAATTGCAATGACTGGATCTTTTGTGTCGCTTCTACAAAGTAGTGCCTACATATAGGGATCTCTTCTATGTCGTCTTCTGTACGTGCGTCACAAAACTTGTCCGGATTACTCCTCAAAAACCACTGGTGAAATTTCATCCAAACTTTACAGCAATGATCAGTTTCAAGTCCAGTTGTGCATATCCTCGGCATTTTCGGTTTAATGTTTTTTTGTCAGAGATATGGCCTTTGAATGATTTTTTTAAAAGTTTTTCGGACTCCTCTTATACCACTAACGCAATTTCAATGAAACTTTAAAAGAATAATCGGTAGCTCAAGTTCTTGTTCAGATTACACTGGTTTTCAATTTTAAGGATTTATGGCCGAGTTATGGCCCTTGAATAAGAAAGATGTTGATAAAGTTTGTTCGCACAACACCTAGTATACTACTAATGAATTTTAACATGATTGATTAATAGCTTGCGCATATTACACAGGATTTACGCGTGAATGATTTTTGTTGAGTTATGGTCATTGAATACAAAGCTTTTTTGGACTACTCCGAAATTTCTGGTGCAATTTCATCCAAATTATAAAGGTATGATATATATTCAGTAACGTTGAGCATATCGTCGGCATGTTTTGGTTCAATGATTTTTGGCTGAGTTAAAACAAAAAAAAAACACGTTTTGCCCTGTTAATAATTTTTGTGTCTATTTTTCGGCTATCATTAGGCGACACATGTGATCACTGATCGCTCTTGTTTTATATCAGTATAATACAGGGCAGCAATCACTGGCTGACACGTTATCGATATGTTGTACGTCATTGTACTTTGATCGCAAACATTTTAATCTTTTTTATCTTTCAAATTGAGAGTCCTATATATTTTGGTTGTGCATGTTAATAAAGGGGACATTTTTTTCTATCTATTGTCAACTCATTTAACATTTTCTGCTGTTATTTAATATTTTCAACGATCAGTTTTTAACAAAAACAGTTTGTACAGAAATAGTAAGATTTAGAATATTGACCATCTCTCTTTCTCTCAATTCTGTTTTGTATTGCAATAAGATAAATGCCGAAACTTAAAAAGGGATATTTTATTAAGACAATCTTGCGATTCAAAATTAAGACCCGATCTATGCATGAAATAAAAGAACAAATGAATCCTTTAAGAACGCCCAAAAAGGCAATATTCAAAAATGTTGCGGTCTAGATTTGATTGACGATACTAAGTAAATGCAAGATACTGTCAACGCTCTCTGTTCACACCTACTGTCATCCAGCACTGTTAGCCTGTAACCATCTATTCTAATATAGTTTGATTTTTTAATCTCAAGGAATGCAGCTGAACATTATTTAATATATTTCAGACCTTGCCACACTAATTACCTAAAATGGACTTTTCACTGTGGACAAAACCATGTATTATTTGTCGGAGAAATTTTCCAAAATAAGTACTAACTGAGGAGCGATTAATATCAACTATAGTCAGACGGCACATACTGATTGATTACGTATTGGATTTTCTTTCATTCAAATGTATTGTAATGATTGTTGTTAATTGCTCTTTTCAAGGAAACATTAAACCGGATTCTCATAGCTATCAAAAACTTTTAAGACTGACATTATACTTTTATTTGATGAATTTCTTGATAATCAAATATATGAAATGTTCTGCTCTGCCCATGACCTTTAACTATTATCACACAGTAGGCAGCACAGTTAGAATGCGTTAAGGTTGCCCCGCTATGTTCTATATAAAATAAAAAAGAGTACAATTTAAATTTTTCATCGTAGCTCTACGCTTTCAATGTATAACAATCTGGTTGCCATTCAACAACATGTCTTTTAGTTTAAACAATATTGTATTTATAATCCACACATTTACATAATAAAGTACATAAAATAAAAATTTACGGATTGAGTAGGAAGCTTGTTAAGCTTTTTTGCAAACTCTCTCCATATCTTTTTATAAAGTATCATACTTAAAATAGAATTATCACAAGAAATCATAACAAAAAAGAAACATTTTATTTCAGAAACAAATCTTTGTGGCTTTAGCAGACACTGCTTAGCTGCTTATCGAGTGAAAATCAAAATGACTACACTGTATAAAGAACCTTAAAAATGGCTTATTATGGAGAACAAAATGAATAATATTCCATAAAGCAGACAAAGAAAGCGTAAGTAAATGCAATATATAAACTTTTCCATACGGTTTGTTCTGTTTACTCAAGTGGCTAAATTTTAGAATTACTTATTTTCTCCGGAACCTTTTAATAATTTCCCTTTCTAGAACTGATGTTTTCTTTGGAAATAAAATAGTTATACTTTTTCTCTTAGGTTATTGTTATCAAACGGTGAAAATCAGACAGTAATGGAACGATTTGAAAAATAATAATGGAGATGTTACTTAATATGATGACGTAATGATGACGTAAATGTAGCATTTTGATGACGTATCGCTGCGCTGCCATAGTGATAATATTGTGATTACGTTTCAGAATTTAATGACCGATAACGTACATATGCCGCAGTTATGACGTTATGATGGAATAAAATATATAAATTTTTCACTTCTTCTTCAAATACAATTCGTGAAATAAACTTAGTCCATTGTAGTCCAGAAATAATATGAAAAAGGTAAAGCCTCAAAGCGAGCTCGATTTACTTTTACCTTGAAATAGTATTAAATATTCGTTCATTTTTATTTGACGTTTTCCGTTTTAAAAATGTCATTCGGTATTTTATGCACTGCTTCCGTTTATTCTGGTTCCCCCTTTCTATTATGGTTCCTTTATAAGTGCGCAGGACACCAGTCTTACTCTTCCGTTTTCAATCAGAGTACATAGGCTTTTATCGTTATCTTGTAATTCGAAAAGTTGCGATGTGTCCAATTCGGTACTTCGGACGAAAGTTTTCAAAACCATCACTTAGCAGGTACTCGCGTTACCGTAAAGTTCGCTTTGCGAGCAGGCCCTTCGGGCCAGCTCGTCGAGCTTGCTATAAAAAAACCTTTTTAATCAAATTATTTATAACTGAATAAGTCAGATTTTTACTAGCTTACCAATATAGTTATATTATGATCGATGTTTTCACAAGAATTATATAAAAACAAGAATATACCCAGCAAACACATGGCGTTGAATCAACGTTGCTCAGACGTCAGAGTGCGACGTTTCCAACATGATTCCAACCAGTTACTGACGTACTGACCAACTAGTTTCCAACGTTATTCCAACCAATTCCTAACATAAATCCGACCAGTTTTCATTAAATAATTCCCAATAAAGAGAAAATACAAAACTTTTTATACTCGAAAAGTGATTTTATTATTTGAAGAAAGTAATCATAAAAACAATTAAACAAAATGTATTCGTGTATTCGTGTAAAACTTATTATAAAGATATATTGCCAACACATATGTATAACATCAAAAAAGGACTCACTTTTTAATCATTAATAGTGATAGTTAAATAAAGTTTGATATTTATAAAATGTATATAAACTTTCAAAAAAAAAAAAAAAAAAACAATAGGAGCTACATATCGTCCATCACTGGATCCAAAATATTTTCAGCTAAGAAGACATTATGTTAAACAATCATGTAAAAACTTGTTTTGAGGTTCCACTTGCTTTGGCTTTTTTTTCTTGAAACTGCAAAAAAGAAACAGAAATAAATAGGTGTATATAATAACCAAAATGGTATTGTATCAATAATATTGAATTAAAATTTTTTTTGCCCATAGATAACCCTAGCATATCATAAATGAAGTGTCGATTGATGAAGTAGAACTCTCAAAAACTATTACTTCAAATATATGTAATTTGCATAACAGTAACATTTTAATTTGCAAATTCAATGAGACATCTAAATTATTATTTTACTTTTTATTAACAATTCATTTTGACAACAACAAAATCAAAATCCATATGTTACCTTCGATGTCCCAATCATTCTTTATGTCCAAATTGTGTTTTCTGTCGACTGTTCTTCGTGTACCTTCTTATCAGCTAATTGTCATCAAATATTTAAGTGTTAGTCTATAAATAAAAAAAATCCTATGATTATTGACAACAAATTATTTACGTTGACAATATGAATTGATAGATCCCTACTTTGACCCTTTACATGTAGATCTATTTGAATAACAAAAGATTAAATCTCAAATATTGACATGTGTTCCTTTGTTAACAAATACGCTTTGGTGAAATACCTAAATGTAATCTACTAATCTGATAAATAGAATTAGAAAGATTAGGGTCATGTCGGGATCTTGGCATAAAAAGAAAACAACATTTTTTTTACATTTTTACTAAATTTATCGACTACCACAGGGCAAGACACAGGTTCTGCGCCGTACATTAATCAGGAACGAAAAGAAGGGAAAGCAAACGACTACCGGTATTTTGTAACCTAGCAAGATTGCTACCACATATTTGATATTCCAAAGGTCAATTCGGGACAAGAGAAGCAGATAATTCGAGACCTTAACCACTCGTTTCCTTAAGTGCACATCGGTTTCTTATACTTAATACAGTGTAAAACAATATACGCATTATTATGCCTTAAACATTTTGTAAAAAAATGAATATTGATTTTACTTTCTTTTTGCTTTAACTTTTATAATGCATTGTACGCATTTTCCTTGAAATGTCAATACCGTGTGATAAATGAAAAGGGTGCCAAAGGACAATAAGATAATGCTTACCGTGTGGGCTAAATGAACTGATTATTTCAAAATTGATTTAAGTTTCTGTGAGAAAAAACGTTTCTGTTGTTGGTTTTTTTGTACTATGACTCTTGCAAATGTTATTTCAAATTTTGCAAATGATAAATGTGGTTATTTTTGCTTTATTACATTGACAAATCAACATCTAAAGAACACATAGGTATATAGTCTTCAGAAATAATTTAAAAATGGTTCATGGCCTATAGTTGACCTCTACTGATTTTCAGATGAGAGGGTCAACGGTCAAGGTCAATGTGAAAGAAGCCTAAAACGTTTATCAGATAAATAATTTAAAAACGTTGTTTATTTGTTATCCTTTATATGAGACGATTTAAATTAATGCTTGCTAACATTTAAATGACATTATCATATAGTACTAAATAAAAATCAGCAAAATATTGTCAAAAACGGTAATATGATCAACAACAAGCAGTTTGTTTGCTATTTATTTCTACTTATATAATAAATAAAACAAAATTCCATTTTTTATTTTAAATTCAATATATTGATTTTTATACATTTTTTTTGTTTCAATTTTCATGATTAATGATATGCATACAAATGTTTGAGCTTGTATATTTCTGCAATTGTATGAATTCTTACTACACACTGTTAATCAAGTTGGTTTCCTCTTTTTGGTTTAACAAACTGCAATAATATTGTATTGATTTTCTTAATGCGTCAAATAGGAGATTTAACAGATAATTAAATCGAACAAAATGTCGTTCCTTTTCAACTTTGCCTCGAGACTTATCTTATGGATGACTTCTTTTGACAATATGTTACAAGAAAAAATTAAACAAGAAATTGCAGATTTGAGATGCTTTATACATGTATAGGACTGTAAGACATCATGATTTAAATATTTGTTTGTTGTTGTTGTTTTTTGTTTGTTGTTTTTTTGTCACAAAAATTTTGTGGAGCTATTTTTCATTTAACCATTTATTCATTTATTCTTTATTTCATTTACTTTTTTTTTCATCTTAAAATCATTTTGTACAAAATATGGGTTTGATAACAAATGCTTATTACATGACAAGGGCATAATATTTTATATATTCATTTTTTTCTTAACAGGACGCAAGGTTTACTTTGTGACATTTACCGAAATTATTTAACTATGTTCACTTACTTTTATCACATATACGATCTATTGTAACAATTTCCCTAACGAGGCCAGGAAAAAAGAGGTAAGGGTCGTTAAACAAAATTAGCTTTGATATTAGGCATTTGCCTATCATGATGTCGGTCAAAAAGCAAATTTCCTTTTCTTGACCTTTTTAACCAGTCGCTGCACTTAACTGCATAGTCCTTCATCGTCAAACAAGCAATTTTAAGCTATATTGTATTTACTTATTTGCTTTCTTTGCTCTCAATGGGTTTTCCGATGTCTCAAAATATGATAATTTCGATAGGTTTAACACATATTTCTCATGCGTTTTGCCAATTTGGCAAATTCTCCAATATTTCTTACTTTAACTTTGTTTCTTTCTGTTCGACATTCTTAAACTCTTTGTCCTAGCGGAGATAAATTTTAATTTTATTCACTTGGACTCCTTTATCATTGTCTGTTATATGTAAAGGAAATAATCGAAAGTCTTCTCCTGGTTACATTGCAAATTAAACCTTCCATTCGCGATAAATCAATTCATTGAAAAAGAAACTTTTCAAATTATATCGAGTTAGAAAATGAATAGACTTATATATTCTTATATATATTCATTTATGATTAAATGAACAGACTTATATATTCATTTATGATTAAATGAATAGACATATATATTCATTTATGATTTCATATCAAGTTTCATTAATAGTGAAATCGTTTTTCTTTTCTTGTCTTATTTAGAAATTTACATTCTATTTCATCGGAATATCATAAGGAATTCATAATATGATTTTATAAATATATTCCAATAGTACTTGCCAATATGTCAGACAAATAGGCTCTTGAGTAAATCAATATGCAATCATATATCAATACTGGACGGATGACGTTAATTCAAGTGGAATATTGTTTCCCATACATAACTCAGTTTGTCAAAAACGACCTCGGAGCAAGACATCAGACTGAATTGCATTTATATTGATTATCGACAGATTCAAACTAATTTATAAAGAAAGTGATGTTCGGAACACCAATGGTCTCTTCTTGTATAGATCTGAAATTGTTAAGATATTATGGTTGGCAGATTATGTCCTTATGTATCAGATATCAATATAAGTGTGAAATAAGTGGTTGATGCTTATAAGCCTAAATCACTAAAGTGATTTGTAAACAATTCATAATAATATTATGATGTGAATAAGATAATTTTCATTTAATTTCATATGACATTTATTTTTTAGGGATTTTATGAAGAGAGGGGTGTAATATAGTTGACAATTTACCGACATTAAACGATAGTTTCACTACATTTCCAACATCGTCTGTAGTTAGTTTCACGCCATGCTGTATATTGTTTATTTTATTACGATTGAACATAAATATATGTTTTTATTTTGTAATGGAAGTGATTGTAATAGTCCTGTATAAATAATGTATTTGATAATTATAAAAATAAATATTAAGACGATTACAATATAAGTTACATATCGAGGGAAGAGTGCTCGATGGCTGTAACACGTTTGAACACAGTGAATGGCTTAGAACTTTGTCAAACCATCTATATGTTATACTGAAGATTCATAGAGGTACATGAGATGTCTTGCAAAATGCATAGATCCCTTAGTAATACCTGTCTAATTCGAATTATCAGATTTGTGGATACAATAAGAATTTAACCACAACATATTTGGTAACAAAACAGCACCTGTCAATGTTTTTGGTTGAATGTTGTTAGTCAAATAAAAAGTCAGTGCAGGGATCTATCAGTTAGGAAAATGAATTTTCAACAACTAATTTGATCATTTGCCGTTTATTGCTGTTGTGATTATTAATTGTTGTTGTTGTTGTTGTTGTTGTTGCTGCTGCTGCTGCATCTCCTACTGTTCTTGGTGGTGTCAATGTTGTTGTTGTTGTTCTTCCTCTTCTTATTATTGTTATTATTGTTGTTGTTTTTATGGTTACAATTATTGTTGTTGTTGTTGCCATCCTATACTTAAAGTTTTTGTCCCAAAAGCAACAGTTATTTTTCTGCTAACGAGAGAGAACTTTTCGTAAACATGAATCACAAACAAAAATCTTTCATTTGAGCATACTCACTCTTCATAACATGTGTGTATTCTTAGTATGCATCACTGTCAGAAATCTTCAATATCTTCATATTCCCTCCTTGTAAAGTGTTTATTTATATATATAAACTTTCAGTTGTGCGCTTGTCTATTCAAACTATAGTTCCTCTTAGCATAATTAACAAATCAGACTCTATACAAACCACATGAGATGAAGCGGCTGTCAGAATAAAGATTTCCAGACAATGAAAATTGACACGTTCTTCCTCTTAAATATATAAACGGTATCTTTGTTCATTATGTAAATGGGCGTAATGGGATTTCTGTTGATCAAAGCGACTGAGAAATGTTGCAGAGATTTTTTTCAAATGAGAACTATTTTGAAGGTCCACGACAAACAATAATGTATTCGAGTTTCAAGTGAAACAATTTCATACCGCCTTTCATCATGATTTATTATTCAAATCAAATTAAAAAAAAGCAAGTTATGAAGTGTCGAGACGTCTTTTTTCCCTTTGTTTTATTTAAATATCAAAAGTCACGTAATAGAAATGGAAATACAATATTTGTGTTGCAAATTTAGATTGCGCATATCGGAAACAGACTTGTGTTTTGTTTTGATTAGCATAATCTTGAATTTAATTTTATTTTATTTTAAAATGCCATTAACTGTATCAATAAGTTAACGTTTAGAAAGGCTGACCGGTACTACGTGTTGGTACATTTAAATCATAATAAGTTATGATAGGTTATAAACATGGTCTAAATTAAGACAGTTTAATACAAATAAAAGAATAAAAAGTGTTATCTATACATTTTTCAAAAGACATGATATACTGTATATGATCATATTAAATGTCAAGATTACAGGGTTGATATAGATTGAAATAAAGAATTTGAATTTGTATTCAAAGCCATGAAATTCTCTCAAGAACTAGTTTTTATATCAATATTTATACATACTGTGATTAACAAAAAATGAGAATGTTATAAAAATAAAGCAGTTTTATGTCTTATTCGTATTTCAAGCATTGACACACAAGCAACGAAAAATATCTAAGGAAACAAATTTTACATCAATTAGAACTGTAAATTACGATTTCTTAAATAAATAATTTCTATCTTTGTACATCATTTATCTTTGGAACATTTTTCTTGAACGTATTGTTAAAACTTAAAACTGTGAGAGATGTTGCAGTGCTTATTCCTTCACCAACGAACTAAATCAAACCTGGAATACGACGTTTAAGTTTGATGCTTTAGAATGATCACACTGTTCCAGTAAGGTTTTTAAAGCATATATATTAGTATTAGTATTTCCAGAATACTTTCATCTATAATATTTATCACTTTATACAAAGAAAAGTGATGTCGATGGTAAAGTACCGACGGAAACCGGTAACTTGACAACATTAAAGAAAATAAGTGCAGTATTTTTCTCATAAATGTCTCATTGTATTTTGTTTATAATATTGTAATGGAAATAACGTTTCGGCATGGTAATTCATAAGGACAGATTACCGGTTATGATATTCATGTGTGTAGAAAATATCTGAGAAATTTTATTTTTATTGGAAACAATAAAAAAAGAAAAGTCATAAAATTTTGTTATGACAAATAATATTTTTCTCTTGAAAGTAATTTGTTTGAGTTTCTAATGCGAATCAATACAACACTAATTCTATTATTAAGACCGGATTTATCAATTTCTATTAAGGTTTTGGGAAAGAATATGTCATTCACGAACATTATGGTGAATTATTTACATGTATTTCACATGTTTGAAGCATTGTTATTTTCTAGATTGTTCTCAAATCAATAAGACCTAAAATATATCCTTCACTTCATTAAAAAAAAATATTGTCACTACCATATTTACTTGTGACTCCTGTAAAATCATCAGCGCAAATCTGCTCTTGAAACTAACGACAAAAATGGTTTTAATTAGCTGACGAATTTTTTATGAGGTCAGACTAATTGTTGTCGTTTTACCTTAACATATGTGATTACAGATAATAATCCTTCAAAGAAATAGAATATACAAAATTATGTTAAAAACTTATGTAAGACATATCTTAAGGGTTCAGCGTTTCGCTTTCAGTCAGTCAGACACATTGTAAAATTAAAAAATATATGATTTTTTTTCTCTTTTACACAAAGTTTTTCCTACCATATTAACAAAAAAATGAAATCTCGCCAAAGTCTAAACCAAATCAGAATAGATTGTACAATTCTTTCATTTCGAAGTTAGCAAATAGCAATGTTTCTGTGATTTTATTTCATGCTTTCCAGTGTTTTATTGTAATATATCAGATGATTATATTCTGATAAACCACTAGTGAAATTTATAAAATATAATTTTCACTGTAGCCGGACTATATCTGAATGCGGATGAAAAGAAAATCAAAACTGAATGGAATAACAGGCAAAAATAAATGCCGTCATGCGTAAATTTTGCTTCTTTCGGAAAAGAAAGTTGAGGTCACCATACATTATGTTAAAAATGTAACAAAATTAAAGAAAATTAACAGAACTATATTTCAAACTTATTGATGTGACGTCATGATGTGATGACGTCACGAAGGAGAATGCGCGACGTTACGCGGCAAAATCAGTAAAAATTACTTAAAATCACTTAAAACGCATGAAATAAAAAGAAAATTTATTTGTTTTACATATAAGATTGAAATATATTTCATTCGTGAACACCAGCTATTATATTTTCACTCGTGGCTACGCCACTCGTGAAAATATTGCATCTGGTGTTCACTCAGTGAAATTATATTTCAATCTTACATGCAAAACAAACAAATATCCTCTATATATTTTTGAACTTAAGCAGAAATTGACAGCTTGAAATTCAAAGAAATAAAGACAAATAGTATTGATTGGAAATAAAATAGGCTGTTGTTCCGAAAATGTAATTTATGAACAATTTATGTCGTGATATAAGATACAACTTGTAGTATTTTATGCTTAATGTAGAAACTACTTAAAGAAGTGTATTCATTTAATGTATGTCGGGTGGCTTGCTTTGTGACATTGCTGTAATCATTAAACTATATTAGCTTACTTTATCCCAGACAACTGCTACACTTTTCATGATCAATGGTCAGACATGCGATTTCAACCTTTCATTTATATTGATTTCGCTGCCCTAGATGGGGTTTCCTATGCCTCAATATAGGATAATTCTGATAAATTCAGCATGTATTTCTCATATTATTTGTCAATAGGACAATTACTTTAATATTTCATTGTTTTCTTTTTTATGCTTAAACAGTTTTTTTTTGTTCACATTGTTTGAATTTACTGATCCTGAAGGAGATAGATTCGAATTTTATTCACTTGGACTCCTTAATCATTGTCTGCTATATGTTAAGGAAATAATCGAATGTCTTCCCCTCGTGACATTGCAAATAAAACCTGACGATTCACAATAGATCAATTCATTGAAAAAAGAAACGTTTCAAATTATATCTTATTAAGAAATTACTAGATTTTTATGCTTTACAACCGCAAATGTCAAATGCCTAGTGGCAACTGTAAAAGATGACCCGTATTTCACTTCAGTGATGTTATATTTTTCTGGTCATTCGGGATCATTGATGCGAGCACTATTAGGTGTAGAGAATTGAGTACGGTTCAAACAGGTGCTAGATTGTGTGAGGGATGTTGCACTTATTCATTATCCCTCATTTACAGACTCAATCAAAACGAGTCTGCAATTTTCATGTAACTTTGTTGTGATTAATGCTTCCGAGGGATGACTTTGTTTCCAGATTTTTTATATATTCATTTATGATTCCATATCAAGTGTCATTTATAGTAATGTCCTTTTTTCTTTTCTTGTCATTTTTAGAGATTTCCATTCTGTTTCATCGGAATATCATAAGGAATTCATTAAATGATTTTATAAATATATTCACATAGCACTTGCCAATATGTCAGACAAATAGGCTCTTGAGTAAATCAATATGCAATCATATATCAATACTGGACGGATGACGTTAATTCAAGTGGAATATTGTTTCCCATACATAACACAGTTTGTCTAAAACGACCTCGGAGCAAGACATCAGACTGAATTGAATTTATATTGATTATCGACAGAATCAAACTAATTTATAAAGAAAGTGATGATCGGCACTCCAAAGGTCTCTTCTTGTTTAGATCTGAAATTGTTAAGATATTATGGATGGCAGATTATGCCAATATGTATCAGATATTAATATAAGTGTGAAATAAGTGGTTGATGCTTATAAGCCTAAGGGACTAAAGTGATTTGTAAATAATTCATAATATGATGTGAATAAGATAATTTTCATTTAATTTCATATGACATTTATTTTTTAGGGAGTTTATGAGGAGAGGGGTGTACTATAATTGACAATTTGCCGACATAAAACGATAGTAATACTACATTTCCAACATTGTCTGTAGTTACCTTCTCGCCATGCTGTATATTGTTATTAAATTACGATTGAACATAAATATATGTTTTTTTGTTATGGAAGTGATTGTAATAGTCCTGTATAAATAATGCATCTGATAAATATACAAATAAATATTAAGATGATTACGATATAAGTAACATATCGAGGGAAGAGTGCTCGATGGCTGTAACACGTTTGAACACAATGAATGGCTTAGAACTTTGTCAATCCATTTATATGTTATACTGAAGATTCATATAGGTACATGAGATGAATTGCAAAATGCATAGATCCCTTAGTATTACCTGTCTTATTCTAATTATCAGATTTGTGGATACAATAAGAATTTCACCACAACATATTTGGTAACAAAAGAGCACCTGTCAATGTTTTTGTTTAAATGTTGTTACTCAAATAAAAAGTCAGTGCAGGGATCTATCAATTAGGAAAATGAATTTTCAACAACTAATTTTATCATTTGCCGTTTATTGCTGTTGTGATTATTAATTGTTGTTGTTGCTGCTGCTGCATCTCCTACTGTTGTTGGTGGTGTCGATGTTGTTGTTGTTCTTCTTCCTCTTCTTATTATTGTTATTATTGTTGTTGTTTTTATGGTTACAATTATTATTGTAACTGTTGTTGTTGCCTATACTTAAAGTGTTTGTCCCAAAAGCAACAGTTATTTTTCTGCTAACGAGAGAGAACTTTTCGTAAACAGAAATCTTCAATATGTTCATACTCACTCTTTAAAACATGTTTTTATATTTTTAGTATGCATCACTGTCAGAAATCTTCAATATCTTCATATTTCCTCCTAGTAAAGTGTTAATTTATATATATATACTTTCAGTTGTGCGCTTGTCTATTCAAACTATAGTTCCTCTTAGCATGATTAACAAATCAGACTCTATACAAACCACATGAGATGAAGCGGCTGTCAGAATAAAGATTTCCAGACAATGAAAATTGACATGTTCTTCTTCTTAAATATATAAACGGTATCTTTGTTCATTATGTAAATGGCCGTAATGGGATTTCTGTTGATCAAAGTGACTGAGAAATGTTGCAGAGATTTTTTTATCAAATGAGAAATATTTTGAAGGTCCAAGACTATTTGAGTTTCAAGTGAAACAATCTAATACCGCCTTTCATCATGCTTTATTATTAAAATCAAATTACAAAATAATACAACTTATTAAGGGTCGAGACGTCTTTTCCCCCACAATTTTATTTGAATATCAAAAGTCACATAATAGAAATGGAAATACACTATTTGTGTAGCAAATGCGCATATCGGAAACAGACTTTTGTTTTTTTTATTTATTTTTGATGTTTTATTTATCTATTTATTCATTTATTCTTTTTTTAATGTCTATTGCTGCGTCAATAAGGTAACGTTTAGAAAGGCTGGTCGGTACTACGTTGTGGTTAATTTAAATCGTAATAAGACACTAGTCTTACATGGTATAAATCAGGTCTTGTTCACATATGTACAGAATTAGAATTTTAGAGCAACTTTACCACAAAATAACCTTACCACTAAAATAAAGCAACACACTTTAGGTTAGAAAAAACTATACATTTTCCAAAAGACATTCTATATTAGATTATATGAAATGTCAAGATAACAGGATTGATATAGCCCGAAATGAAGCATTACTAAGCAATGAAATTGACTCAAGAACAAATTTTTTTAATAAATAAATAATCATACAAACTATGATTAACAAAACAACAATCATACAATCATACAAACTATGATTAACAAAACAAAACAAACAAAAACTAAAAACAACAAAAAAATATATCTAACTCTTAATTTTTTGTTGTTTTTAGTTTTTTGTTTGTTTTCTGTCTTATTCGTCTTTCAATTATTTAAAAATAAGCAGTAAAAAAATCTAAAGAAATGAATTTTACATCCATTTTGAAAATAAGGATTTACTTTTTTGAAATCAACAATTTGTACACTCATATATCTATCTTTTGTAATACTTTTCTTGAATGTATTGTTTAAACTTCACTTTTGCTCTTGCGTACAAAACACTAAAAGACCAATGTCCTCTTCTTGTTAATAAACTCATTTATAAATTCCTATCAAAACTGCTGATTCAAGTAGAATATCATTTTCCGTGTCACTCCGCATACCATAATTCCATTTACATATATCAAGCTGTGAGGAAGACAACCAAATGAATTGAATTCGTATTAATAATTGTCAGTTTTAGGAATTCCCAGAGAGTGCAATGTGAAGCTCGGCAACCATCTTATATACTTTTCCTCAGACACTGAACTGATTAACCTTATCATAAAGCATTCGAGAAATATTGTCCTTCAGTTTTTCTTCATTTATTGTGCTGGCAATTTGTCATTGATATATTGTTTTGTAATTGTCATTTTCTTGTCTTTGTTTATACTTAGTTATCTTGCTTATATTGTTCGTGTTTGTCAGGAATTTTTCTTCCAATACTTTTAGTGTTGAGCAATTGTAAACTGCTTTCGCCAGAGTTATGAGACTGGTGTGAGAGATGTTGCAATACGTATTCCTTCATCAACGAACTAAATCAAACCGAGAATACCACGTTTAAGTTTGAATTCAATCACCCGTGCTTTAGGAGGATCGCACTGTTCCAGTACGGTTTTGAAAGCATACATATAAGTATTTCCAGCATACTTTCATCTATATTTTATATCACTTTATACCAGGAAAAATGATGTTGATTGTAAAGTACCGACGGAAACGGAAACTTGACAACATTAAAGCAAATAAGTGCGGTATTTTTCTCATAAATGTCTCACTGTTTTTTGTTTATCATATTGTAATGGAAATAATGTTTCTGCATCGTAATTCATTCGGACAGATTAACGATCATGTAATTCGTGTGTGTAGAAAATATCTGAGAAAAGTTTTGTGGAAACAATAATAATAGAAAACTCATAACATTTTGTTATGACAAATAATATTTTTCTCTAGACAGTAATTTGCTTGAGTTTCTAATGCGAATCAAAACACCACTAATTCTATTATTAAGTTGGGATTTATCAATTTCTATTAAGGTTTTGGAAAAGAATTAGTCAATTACGCACACTATGGTGAATTATTTACATATATTTCTCATGTTTGAAGCATTGTTATTTTCTAGATTGTTCTCAAATAATTGAAACCTAAAATATATCCATCATTTCATTAAAAACATTTTATATGGTCACTACCATATTCACTTGTGACTCCTGTTATATCATCAGCGCAAATCTTATCTAGGGATTAACGTCTAGATTGGCCGTCATTGATCTTTGTCCGACAAAAACGTATGCAAAATGAATAAAGAAAGAAAAACACATACGCCTGTCTATTTTGAAAAGGACTACTGTCCTCGGAATTGTCTCTATAGTAGACAAAAATGATGTGGATATAATTCCCAAGGCAGACAAGCAAACCGTTAGTAAATGCAATTACATTATGAATTACGGCTGGCTTGTTTTGTCTCTTGAAGAGGATAAATTTAAACATGGCTTATTACCTTTTCTTTTGTAAAATTAATGGTATTTCTCATTCTTGTCTTCTCTCTTAACACACAGTTCATTCTACAATGATAACAAAAATCATGCCAAAGTCTTAATCAGATTTATATAGATTATACGTTCTTTGTCATTGCGAAATTAACAAACAACAGCATTTCTGTTATCCTTGAGCTTGGGAACAATTTGACAAACATGTTTAAAGAACTGATAACAAGCTTAGAAAGTTTTAACAAGTTTGAGCTAGATTATCTCAGATCAATAGTTTGACGATTAAGCTATGTTGTTCTTTATTTATCTTGTTTGACATTCACAATAAAATGTAATATACATTCAATACGTGATATTTAGAGAAACATACAATAGCGTCTATTTACTTGCTCTTGTATTACAAAAAAGTAAAATGATATCAGGTGAGAAAACATTGATGTATGCTATTTTGAAGAACAATTTCAGGTGTTGCAATTAATGATAATCACTCAATTGTTGTGGCAAGAACTTTTAATTGTGTTATTAGTTATTGACTGAAGTCAATAGTGCTGTGATTTGAAACATAAATCCAGAAAAAGTAAACATGTTTTATTTAACCAGACGAGTCTTAAATGCCAATAAGAATCTTTTGATTGATGAAGAAAGGCCAAAGAGCAATCTGATCATTGTTTGATTTTTCAACAATCCTTCACATTTACACATGAAAATTCAATGCTGTTTTGGAGATAAATGTTGCTGTGTTTTTGTATTATAAGATGAGCAATTGTATTGTAATAGCGTAGAAGCTTTTCTGGATGATTAATGTGGATTTCTTTCTAAACGGTTTCTTCGCATGACTGTTGATCAAACTGTAATTGAAGTGTGTGTTTACACATTGATATAATGTTTTTGAAACTAGTTGTATTCTGTCAATTGTGTTTTATTCCAATCAAACAAATTAAATTCAATGTAGTGCAAAAGAAAAAATGAAATTGTAAATATCTTTCGGGGAAATGTATGGTTTACAGAGCAGTGTCTTTTACAAATTCAAAGACAGCCACAAGATTGCACACATTCCACTGTACAAAAGTTTAAATATATATTTCATGATAATATTGAAATCAATTAGAATTTTTTAAATATAAGATTTATAAGGAATGATTTAATGAAATAGAATTTCATTAAATGCCTAACTAATGTAAATGATGGCGATAGTTTACGAATTAACGGATACAACTTTTTTATGCTCAGTGGAACAAATATTTAACAAATATATATGATTTTGGTAAATTGTAGAACTAATTATCATTAATCAAATATTTATGATGTTGTTTGAAATATTACAATTATATGATATTCGGTTGTTTCCTTTTCAGATTAACATTATGTTACATCGAAATATTATAAGGAATAATTTAAATGATTTCATACGTATCATTTTACATAACTTGCAAATATTTGAGTTCAAATTCTTCGAGTTATCAGAATGTTATCATATATTAATGCTGGTCAGATGATGTTGTTTATTATTATTCACAACAATTCTATTTCCATAATAACAATTGTCTATAGCCACCTGTTAGCAAGACTACAGGCTGACAATTTATATTGATAATCGACCTGATAACCATGTTCTCAAACGAAATGATGCTGGGTTTAATAAAAATTGAAATCTGATTGATATCTCACAAGATATTGATGTTTTGATCCAAATATCCAATGAAAAACACACATTAATATAATTTGGAAATACAATAGCTTGTTGTTCAGAAATTGTTCTTTGTGAACAATTGATATCACGATCATTGATGAAATGTATAGCGTAAGAAGCTAAGTGCCGAAACTACGCAGGCTTCATTACCTTTCATCTCCTTTCAAAACTCCTTTCAAAATTCAATTTAATTTCGTTTCATGTTGGGGCGCACATGTTTAACATTCGCCGCTTTTCATGGAATGGCACATAGCAAAATGTGCCACATTAAAGATTTCACAATAACCGCTGTATTACATGTAACACACCGGTGGATGTTTTTTTTTATTAAAAGATGTTTCCATTTTATGTTAAATGTTGAATCTGCTTCAGACAATGAAAATTTACATGTTCCTCTTTTCAAATATATAAACGGTACATTTTTGTTTATTATGTGAATGAAACCAGTGGTTTAGAAATCTTGCTGAGACTTTAAAAATATGAAGGATAAGCAGGGACAAGTAGTCCAAGAGATGGCGAGGTTTTATTGCAATTTACTGCATCACAAAATGAAACATTGTCATTATAAAGAATATCGTTTGTAGTTTCTAAAACACATTTCTTAAGTTACGGTACACGGGCAAAATTAGAATATCATTTTCCGTGTCACTCCGCATACCATAATTCCATTTACATATATCAAGCTGTGAGGAAGACAACCAAATGATTTTAATTCGTATTAATAATTGTCAGTTTTAGGAATTCCCAGAGGAATTAACCATCTTATATACTTTTTCTCAGACACTGAAATGATAAAAAACCTTATCATAAAGCATTCGGGAAATATTGTCCTTCAGTTTTATTTCAGTTTATTGTTCTTCATTTATTGTGCTGGCAATTTGTCATTGATATATTGTTTTGTAATTGTCATTTACTTGTCTTTGTTTATACTAAGTTATCTTGCTTATATTGTTCGTGTCTGTCAGGAAATCTTTCTTCCATTACTTTTAGTGTTGAGCAATTGAAAACCGCTTTCGCCATAGTTATTTGGCGGGTGTGAGATATGTTGCAATGCTTATTCCTTCACCAACGAATTAAATCAAACCTGGAATACGACGTTCAAGTTTGAATTTAATCACCTCTGCTTTAGGAGAATCACACTGTTCCAGTACGGTTTTGAAAGCATACATATTAGCATTAGTATTGCCAGCATACTTTCATCTATAATTTATCTCACTTTATACAAAGAAACATGTTGATGGCAAATTACCGACGGAAACCGGTAATTTGACAACATTTAAGAAAATAAGTGTTGTATTTTTCTCATAAATGTCTCACTTTTTTTTGTTTATCATATTATAATGGAAATAATGTTTCTGCATCGTAATTCATTAGGACAGATTAACGATCATGTAATTATTGTGTGTAGAAATAATCTGAGAAAAGTTTTGTGGAAACAATTATAATAGAAAACTCATAACATTTTGTTATGACAAATAATATTTTTCTCTAGAAAGTAATTTGCTTGAGTTTCTAATGCGAATCAATACAACACTAATTCTATTATTAAGATGAGATTTATCAATTTCTGTTAAGGTTTTGGGAAAGAATTTGTCATTACGAACATTATGGTGAATTATTTACATATATTTCACACTTTTGAAGCATTGTTATTTTCTAGATTGTTCTCAAATCAATAAGACCTAAAATAATTATATCCTTCATTTCATTAAAAAAATATGTGACCCCTGTTGAATCATCATTGCAAATCTGTTCTGGGAATTAACGACAAGATTAGTTTTTATCAGCTGACGAATTTTTATGAGGTCAGACTAATTGTTGTCTTTTTACCTAAACACATGTGATTACAGATAAAAATCCTTCAAACAAAGAGAATATATAAATTTATGTAAATATTTAAGTAAGACATATCTCAAGGGTTCGGCGTTCCGGGTTTAGTCATCCATAAAATAAAACAATTATTTCTTATGCTTCAGATTAAAATACAAGTAAAATGATCTTTGTATGACAAAAACTTATGCCAAAAAGAATAAATAAAGAAAGACAAATACGCCTGTCTGTATTAAAAAGGACTACAATCCTCGGAATTGCCTCTGAACTCGGCAAAATATTTGACGGATATAATCCCCAAAGCAGGCAAATAAACAGTTAGTAAATGCAATTACATTATGAATTCCAGCTGTCTTGGTTTGTCTCCTGAAGAGGATAAATTTCAACATGGCTTATTATCTTCTCTTTTATAAAATTAATAATATTTCTCTTCCATGTCTCTCTTACACACAGTTCTACCATGTTAACAAAACAAAAAACCTGCCAAAGTCTAAACCAGTTCTGAATAGATTGTACAATTTTGTCATTGCGAAATTAGCAAACACCAATGTTAGTGTCATTAGATTTTAACCTTTTAACTATTTTGATTTCGCTGCCCTCGATGAATTTTCCTTTGGCTCAATATATGATAATTTTGATAAATTCAGCATATATTTCTCATGCTTTTTGTCAAAAGGACAACTACTTCAATATTTCATTGTTTTTTGTTTTTTGTTTTTTTGTTGTTTTTTTGTTATGAAACCGTTTTTTCTTTCTGTATTACTTTGTTGAATTCAATGATCCTGGCAGAGATAGATTCGATTTTTATTTACTTGGATTGCTTTATCATTGTCTGTTATAGTTATATCGATAATCGACAGAAACAACTTCATTCGCGAATAAATGATGTTCGGCACACTAAAGGTCTCTTCTTGTTTAGATCTGAAATTGTTTAGATGATTATGGATGGCAGATTATGTCCATATGTATCAGATATTAATATAAGTGTGAAATAAGTGGTTGATGTTTACAAACTCAAGGGACTAAAATAATTTGTAAACAATTCATAATATGATGTGAATAAGATAACTTTCATTTTATTTCATATGGCATTTATGTTCAAGGAGTTTATGAAGAAGGGGGTGTTAATATAGTTAACAATTTACCGACATTAAACGATAGTTTTACTACATTTCCAACATCGTCTGTAGTTACTTTCACGCCATGCTGTATATTGTTTATTTTATTACGATTGAACATGAATATATGTTTTTGTTATGGAAGTGATTGTAATAGTCCTGTATAAATAATGCATCTGATAAATATACAAATAAATATTAAGACGATTACAATATAAGTTACATATCGAGGGAAGAGTGTTCGATGGCTGTAACACGTTTGAACACAATGAATGGCTTAGAACTTTGTCAAGCCATTTATATGTTATACTGAAGATTCATAGAGGTACATGAGATGTCTTGCAAAATGCATAGATCCCTTAGTAACACCTGTCAATTCTAATTATCAGATTTGTGGATACAATATGAATTTCACAACAACATATTTGGTAACAAAATAGCACCTGTCAATGTTTTTGGTTGAATGTTGTTAGTCAAATAAAAAGTCAGTGCAGGGATCTATCAGTTAGGAAAATGGATTTTCAACAACTAATTTCATCATTTGCCGTTTATTGCTGTTGTGATTATTAATTGTTGTTGTTGCTGCTGCTGCATCTCCTACTGTTGTTGGTGGTGTCGATGTTGTTGTTGTTGTTCTTCCTCTTCTTATTATTGTTATTATTGTTGTTGTTTTTATGGTTACAATTATTATTGTAACTGTTGTTGTTGCCTATACTTAAAGTGTTTGTCCCAAAAGCAACAGTTATTTTTCTGCTAACGAGAGAGAACTTTTCGTAATTATTGTAACTGTTGTTGTTGCCTATACTTAAAGTGTTTGTCCCAAAAGCAACAGTTATTTTTCTGCTAACGAGAGAAAACTTTTCGTGATTATTGTAACTGTTGTTATTGCCTATACTTAAAGTGTTTGTCCCAAAAGCAACAGTTATTTTTCTGCTAACGAGAGAGAACTTTTCGTAATTATTGTAACTGTTGTTGTTGCCTATACTTAAAGTGTTTGTCCCAAAAGCAACAATTATTTTTCTGCTAACGAGAGAGAACTTTTCGTAAATATGAAGCACAAATAGAAATCTTCAATATTTGCATACTCACTCTTTATAACATGTATGTATTTTTAGTATGCATCACTGTCAGAAATCCTCAATATCTTCATATTCCCTCCTAGTAAAGTGTTTATTTATATATATATATACTTTCAGTTGTGCGCTTGTCTATCAAACTTTAGTTCCTCTTAGCATGATTAACAAATCAGACTCTATACAAACCACATGAGATGAAGCGGCTGTCAGAGTAAAGATTTCCAGACAATGAAAATTGACATGTTCTTCCTCTTAAATATATAAACGGTATCTTTGTTCATTATGTAAATGGCCGTAATGGGATTTCTGTTGATCAAAGTGACTGAGAAATGTTGCAGAGATTTTTTTTCAAATGAGAACTATATTGAAGGTCCAAGACAAACAAAAATGTATTCGAGTTTCAAGTGAAACAAATTCATACCGCCTTTCATCATGCTTTATTATTCAAATCAAATTATGAAAAACTTATAAAGGGTCGAGACGTCTTTTTTTCTTTCCCTTTGTTTTATTTGAATATCAAAAGTCACGTAATAGAAATGGAAATACAATATTTGTGTAGCAAAACAAATGTAAAAAGTTAATTTTTAGTGCAACCCGACCACAAAATAACCTTACTCATGTCACTAAAATAAAACAGCACAATATTCATACATACTGTGATTAACAAAAATTGAGGAGTTAATTAAAATAAACCAGTTTTATGTCTTATTCGTATTTCAAGCATTGACATGTAGATCGAAAAAGATCTAAGAAAACAAATTTTACATCAATACTGTAAATTACGATTTCTTAAATCAATAATTCCTATCTTTGTACATCATTTATCTTTGGAATATTTTTCTTGAATGTTTTGTTTAAACTTCACTATTGCTTTTGCGAACAAAAACACTAAAAGGCCGGTGCCCTCTTCTTGTTAATAAACTCATCTATAAATGCCTATCAATACTGCTGATTCAAGTAGAATATCATTTTCCGTGTCACTCCGCATACCATAATTCCATTTACATATATCAAGCTGTGAGGAATATAACCTAATGAATTGAATTCGTATTTTTAGGAATTCCCAGAGAGTGCAATGTGAAGCTCGGCAACCACCTTATATACTTTTCCTCAGATACTGTACTGATTAACCTTATCATAAAGCATTCGAGAAATACTGCCCTTCAGTTTTTCTTCATGAATTGTGCTGGCAATTTGTCATTGACATATTGTTTTGTAATTGTCATTTTCTTGTCTATGTGTATACTTATAGTTATCTTGCTTATATTGTTCATGTTTGTCAGGAAATTTTTCTTCCAATACTTTTAGAGTTGAGCAATTGAAAACCGCTTTCGCCATAGTTATTTGGCGGGTGTGAGATATGTTGCAATGCTTATTCCTTCACCAACGAACTAAATCAAACCTGGAATACGACGTTTAAGTTTGAATTCAATCACCTCTGCTTTAGGAGGATCACACAGTTCCAGTACGACTTTGAAAGCATACATATTAGTATTAGTATTTCCAGAATACTTTCATCTATAACTTATATCACTTAATACAAAGAAAAATGATGTTGATGGTAAATACCGACGGAAACCGGTAACTTGACAATATTTTAGAAAATAAGTGCGGTATTTTTCTCATAAATGTCTCATTGTTTTTTGTTTATCATATTGTAATGGAAATAATGTTTCTGCATCGTAATTCATTCGGACAGATTAACGATTATGATATTCATGTGTGTAGAAAATATTTGAGAAAAAAAAATTTTGGAGAAAAATTTAGTTATGAGAAATAATATTTTTCTCTTGAAAGTAATTTGCTTTAGTTTTTAATGCGAATCAATACAATACTAATTCTATTATTGAGATGAGATCTGTCAATTTCTATTAGGTTTGTTTTGAAAATAATATGTTATTTACGCACCTGAGTGAATTATTTACATATATTCACACTTTTTAAACATAGTTGTTTTCTAGATTTTTCTCTCAAACCATAAACCTAAAAACCAAAAACCTATCCTTCCTTTCATTCAAAAACATTTACATGTATATTGTCACCACCATATTTATTTATGACTTCTGATAAATCATCAGCGCAAATCTGTACTGGCATTAACGACAGGATTTATTTTAATTAACTGACGATTTTCTCTGAGGTCAGACTTATGCGTTGTCTTAATTATTAACAAGTATAATAACGTTTTATCTAAAGATATGTGATAGCATATCAAAATCTTTTAAACAAAGATATTATTCAAATTTATGTTAATTCTTAACTTAGACACAATGTCCTCTCAAGAGTTCGGGCGTTTCGTGTTTAGCAAGTCAGTTGGACACGTTGTAAAATAAAACAGATATTTCTTATGCTTCAGACATAAGAGCAAGTCAAATAACAATGTTCGACATTGATCTTCGTCCCACAAAAAACGCATGCTAAAAGAATAAAGAAAGAAAACCATATACGCCTGTCTGTATTATAAAGGACTACTATCCTCGAATTGTCTTTATACTGGACAAAAATGATGTGGATATAATTCCAAAGGGGCAAAAAAACAA